>NW_015090797.1:2760912-2780559 GCF_001431845.1 Calidris pugnax | reverse complement strand
TTTTTTTTTTTTTTTTTTTTTTTTTTTTTTTAACTAGAAATGGTTGTGATACTTTAACAATATGGATAAAGAATTAAATTCATTTTCTCATTGCATGTGTCTCGTTTTTGTGATACAACAGACAGACACATGACTCAGAATAGTAGTAGCTCTGTGAGTAGGTTGCTCACTTCAGAGAAAGTATACCTTTATAGTATTCGCACTTTTATATAAGAATATTTATATATTTATAAATATCTTGTATTCATACTATATGTCTAGCAGAGAGCACCATCTTAAACATGTCTGTTCCATATTTGTTCCATATTCCACAGTCACTGGCCTATGGATGACAGCCTAGTCACTAGTCCATTTAATTGTCTTCACTCTTGAATATATTAGATATCTTATTATTTTTACAGATGATTATCAAAGAGAATTGAAAGGGATTACACAATAATTTAGAAAAATCACTAAATTTAAAAGATCCTAGTATAATTTAACCAAGCCAAAAAATGAACATGAGTCATCATTGATGAATACGTTATTCTAGATATTGGCAAGTGTGATTGATCATTCCAGGCTTCAAAAGTTGTTCAGATGCTGCAATAAAACGAGGCTTTGTAACTTCTAATAGTCTTTATGGGATGTCTACTTAGCATGTGCAAAAGGTGAGCCTTTAAAGGCTGTAACTTTCTGATTTGACCTATATTCTTTTACTAATGGGATGTCATTTTTTAAAGAAAGAGAAGCTCCATACTGTACAACAAGGCAAAAAAAGACAGTCTTAGCCCCTAGCGTGGCTGTCCATATTCATGAAAAGATCTTGGCAGTGCCATTTTCACGGTCTTATTACATACTAACAAGGTTTTGTTTTCATCAGCTCTTTTTGGCCTTTCCAATATCTATCTAAATCCCACTAAAATTGCTTTCTTTGCTTATCAACACAGGAAAAATAGTGAGGGAAACGTTATCTGCGTGTATGTGTTTTTAAGCTATGTGTTTCAGTGCTGATAAGCAGAGATGCAGTGACTATGATAAAAGAAGACATGCAGGAAAAGACGCTTCTTGCTCAAACATTTCTGGAAAAAGTCATAGCTTTCAGGGTAAGATCTTTAAAGATACTGTTTCACAGTAATTGAAGAACTTGAAATTATAACATATCTTTCCTAGAAAGATGTGCAGTCAATTTCATCAGGTTAAATAAAGGCATTGTGTCTATAGATGACATTTGTAGCTAAAGCGAGACATAATTTACACAACTAGGTTTAGCTAATTTGTTAGCAGTTAGAGATATACCAACACAGCAGGTGATACACATTCATTTTTGTAGGCAGAGGACATGATTGGATACCTTGTAAGTATTATTATCACGCTAAGAGATAGCAAACCCCACAATTTCTAATGTTGCTCAGGCTGCGAAAATAAGTAATTCGAGAGCTCTCTGCAGCACCATCTAAACACTATGTCTGCTGTGAGATATTATCCCTTAAAGCAGATGCTATTAAAATTTATATCTAGGGTTGGTATGATTATATATTTAAATAATTGGAAAGCTACTTCTATATTCACTGACTTATCAGGTTCTGCCAAAGCTACCTAAATAAGTACCTTTCTGAAATAAGCTGAAGAAATATTGTATCCAGTCATTATTGATCAGAGAAGTGAATTTATGGACTCTCCTGCAGTAAAGGGTGTAACATGAAAAGTTTTGATGACTACTTGATTATCTCATAAAGACTTCAAATCTTGTTAGACATGAAAAATTGGGCTTCTTTAAAGGAAAGTTATGAGAATATTCAGCACAGTTTATAATGCATGACAATTATACTATGCAAGCTTGATCAAAAGTTAGCAGTGAAAAAATCCTGGTAAGAAAATAGTAATAAAGAAAAATATAGCCTAGTGATACTGGAGGCCATCAAATTATATACAGCTAAAGCTGTTGAAATGTCAGGGAAAACAGCATACTTTATTCCACCATTCGACATACAGATTAAATGTTCTAGGAGTAAAATGGAGTGAAAAAATGGAGGGAAAAAGGAGTGAAATGTGCCTGGAACAGACAAGCTCCTGGTATGTGCTGCTATGTGTTCCAAAGACTTAACAGAATGGGTTTTTTAGCCTACTCTTTCTCAACTGTACACTGGGAAAGAATTAAGGTCTGCAGAACAGGCTTTAAATACACTTTTTATCAACAGGAGACAATAAAATTGAATTGTGTAAATTAACATTTTATTTGAATACATACTTTACTAGATTTAGGCAAATCTCACTGCAAGTCTGTGTGTGAGATCAAATTTTCTGTTAGCTTGCAAAATTAGGAAAAAGGATAGCAAACGACAGTGAAAACACATTGCTATAGGTATTGCATAGATTTACTACTCTGTTGTGGTGCTTTGTGTTTTACATCATATGATGGGAAAGTTTGCTTTGATCAACATTGCAGTTGTCTTCAGCTCTTATTGAAGGATGCATTGGGCCAGAGCAGAAATGCTGACTTATGAAAAGTGGTCATCCTTTCCTGGCAATTTCAGATGATTCTACTGTGTTAGACTTAATGCACAGTGCTGTTCACAATTGCAGTTCCTACTAATATTTAGATGCATTAACTTTGCAGAAGTATTCATGGTCTGACTTACTATAGGATTAACTTCAAAATAGTGTCTGCAATTCATCATTAACTATGGTTGACTGTTATGTACTTCATTTTAATACTAAACACTTGTCATAGTAAAATATTATCAGTTTGAGGTAACTTGTTACTTTTCAAATGATTGAACTCATAATTTCAAGAATTCACAAAATGAAGAAAACTATTACTGATTGTTAATTGTCAGTATTTAGCTTTACCAATTAGCTAGATCACCTGATAACATTTTTGCTAAAGACTTTTTCTGAGTATCAAATGCAGAACAGTAATTGGAATATTTGGGAGTTCTGCAGAACTCTTAAAGTAAAGGTTTATTTTTAGTTGAAAACTTTGGCTTCTCTGAAGTCAGTTTTTGCCTCCAACATCTGAATGCTTTTTCTCTGTAGGTGAGACTGGTGACACACAGATGGAACTCATTACCTGCAGTGCCACATGCTGCTCAAGAGAAAGTTTAATGAGGGTGGGAAAAGTGGCTCAGATACTTACCCATTGTCTTCCATCACCAGTCATCACCACAGCTTCGGGAGGTGTGACAGCTAATACTGATTCTCCAAGTGGATTTGCATATAGGACTGCACTACATATTCCTCTCAAAAGGCTAAGCTATCAGAGCAAGTTTGCCTGTTGTGTATGTTAAATAGTCAAACATTCCAACAATATTAGTAATTCCTTTAAAATTCTGCTAAGGGACAAACAATCTTCTTGAGAATAATCTGTCAATAAGAATTCAAAGTATATTTAAACATGGTCATCTGAATATAGATCAAGTATCAATAAAAAAGTCCTAAACCCCTGTATTAAAAGGAAATAGAACAATATTTTTTAAAGTGAACAATGAGATGTAAAAATTCTACCTTCTCCAGCACTAACTTTGAAAACAATGCTCAGGTATACTTCAGAAAAAAATATTCTCATTAGACAGAGGGAATACTTGTAATAGTTGAAGAAAATAGCATCCAGCCATACAATTATGCTGAGCTGCTCCAAGTTACCCATAGGCATTCCTAAGCACTCTCCACATTTTGAACTTGAAGCAGAATTGCTTTTTCTCCCACAACTGACAGTAATGACCTGGCAAGGCACCTTCTCACATTGCTGCTGAGCCATCCTTCTACTTGTAAAAATCTGTAAATCTGTTTCATTGAACTCTCTTTATGTGCTGAATAGAGTTGGGTGTCCTTTGGTGGGCTGGCGTTAGGTTGTTTCACTGTGATCCAGCAGCTTTTTTCTTTTCTTTTTTTTTTTTTTTTTTCCCCTTTTTCTTTACCTGAGATGAACAGTGCACTATTTTTACGTTATCTTCAGCTTGATCCTGTAGAAACATTGGCCTTGGCCGTATCATATGGGCAGACCTTTTTTTTTTTCTGGTTACAGCTGAGAACTGATGGAAACAGGGGAAGTCTGCAGTAAATCAGAAATCAAAGAATTTAAGAATGAGGAGCTGTGCCTGCTAGAAACATAGGTACCTGTTCAGTAAGAAGTACGATTGCCCTGTTTCCATTCCCACAGCAACTGGAATCCAGGAGTCCTGGTCTTTCTTAGAGACAAGATATTAGCAATCAGCATTCGCAGGCAGCATCCTTTCATGTAAGCAATATTTCCTCCATCAGCCTGTTGTAGTGTACGCCAGCAGTCCGAGCATCAGTGGCTCTGCACTTAGTCTGCCTGGAGCCCCAGAGCACAAAGTCTTAGATGTAGAGCTCAGGTCCAGACTTCCAGGTAGGGTCTAGCTCCTACTTTCCTGCTGTAATTAAAAGAGTGTAATAAATCTCTGATTGCAAGGCTTGAAATGGCAGCCCACAGGGTCTCGTGATATGCTGTCTGTGTAGACATCTCTGTAATCTGCTCTTACTGTCGAGATAATTACTGAAAGTGGGAAAAGGGAAGGGAAATAAACACCTATTAAAGGAACTGAAATAAACATTAGGAAACTAATGACAAACTATTTGGTAGAAACTTTCAATTTGTACAGATGAAATACTTATTGTGTAATTTTAAATTATTTATGAAACAATAATCTCTGCAAACTTGGAACACATTCTGTCAAAATCTCCTCACATCTGGCTTGTATTAGATTATGTAGCAGCTATCTGTATGCAAGTCCAACTCCAGGCCCTGGTAAGACAGTAAGTTCCTAAAAAGAAAAGTGAACTAGGAATCCATTAAAAAAAAAAAAGTCTATTATTAAACCATTTCTTTTAAGCATAGCTTTTTATCTCATTCTTTTTCTATTCAGGCTGCATGGAGCTACATTTCTAAGACATTTGAGGTTCCTTGACATAGCAAAGGTCTGACCTCAGCTGCCTTTGTTCAAATCTTTCCTTGTATAATTCTATTTCCCATCATTCTGGCAAATAGGAATCTGGACCATGTCAACAGGCTGTCAAACTAAAGAAGTTTTATCTCTTCACTCTTTTATCCTGTAAGAGCTTGATGTATGCTTGATATACATCTAGGAAAATATGAGTGTCTGATTACTCTATGTCAAGAAGTATTAAAACCCCTAATATCTCCTCACTCAGTTAACTGGCATAGATTTGATAATGTGGATGGGGAATAGTTGTGAATAGCTAACAGGTCAATGTAAGAATGCAGCAGCCCGTCACTGGCTACAGATTTTTGGCTACAGATTTTCAAAGGTAATAGACTTATGGGCATATGGCTATTACACCAGTGACAGATCTGCTCCATTAAATACCTGTTATAGGAATAAGGGGAGGGGAAGGAGTGATGAATGCCTTATGACTAGGATTATGTGTTCCCTTCAGCTTATCTAGGCAACTGCAATTACTCCTTTTGGAATAGAGTTTAAAACTGAATTTCCTAAATAAGAGTAATCATTTTCTGTGCTTCTGTGATCAAATTGGTACGTCACTGAATGTTTTGAGAAACAGAAAAAACAGCCCGTCTGATAAGACACTTGTCATATTTTACTCACACTGCTGGAGGGAAGACTGAAAATGAAACAAATTGCTACTATTAATGGCTGTGTTCACCAGAACAGGCTATACTTAGGAGGATGCCTGAATGGCCCTTCCACCATGAATAATGCTACTGAAGAGGACAGAAAAAAATGGGACTAGAGGAAAAAAAGTGCAAAGGCAGGAAGTTGGTAGAGAATAAACAAACCACAGAGGGGCAAAGAAAGAAAGTTATGGTCTTTCTGGTTGCAGGACAGGCAGGAAAGGGTTTCACTATGGAAAATTCTGAGTTGAACAGTTTTGCTAAAACCAGACAAAGAGCCTGGTTTTAAGAAATACTTAGCATCCACAGCACTTCATTAGAAATGTAATTATCAACTTGGCCTTGGAAAAAATGTTCTTTTCTCTCTGTTCCTATTCAGCAGCTTCATAGAAATTAGCCTAGAAAGTATAGCAGCAGTGCTTTGTTCTTGTTTTAAAAATCTTTCGGAAAAGGAAAATTACTAGTGTGAGGCAGCCTGCAATTCAGCTTCAAAATTCCCAGTACCTCATGACTTTGTCAGGACAGTCTGATGGACATTATCATCCACGCTCTTCCGCTCTAAGCCTTAGAGGAGAAATAATGATGCTTTTTTCCCAGTATAATGAAAAATAAGGTAAAATGTGATCATTTTACACCCTAACTACCTTGCAGTTGAGTCTCACAGGACCTACTGAACCCAGTGAAACCTTCAACCTTATGCACTATAGTTCTTTCATTTCAGTGTTAAGCTGTTCTTTCTTTCCCATCTCCTAATCCTTCAGGAAAAATAATATAAAATAAAATATCAAAGACTATATATTGTCATCTTGCAGTGCCCATAACCTTAGTTACACACATTCAGCAAACATTTAATGAGAGTTTCTGTTTAAATGAGTTGGACAGGAGTTTTCCCAGCTTTTGTGGTCTTTTGCTCTGTGTATGTACCCTATTTCTAAATGCATTTTTGTTTTGATTGATACAACTTTAGAGAGTGCTTTAGAGAGAAATGCTGAATTATTAAGCCTCGAATACAGCTGGCTTTCATCCACTACAGTACCTTTGTCATAGCCCCATACTTCAAAGCTAATCTTTGATAATGAGCTTTTTCTTTCTTTCTGTTCATACTTGGTGCAATTTCTGCTGTTAAAATTGTGGCCCACATGTCTTTAAGAAATTGTTTTCCAAATCCCCACATTTTTTCGTGTTTGATGTCAACATCTACTGAGGACTTTTTTGTGTCCTTTTTTCTTTTTTTTTTAAACTTTTACTGATGTGCTTCGCATTTCCCCCCTCCCTTTTTTTCTTTTTCTAGGCTCCGGCTGTACTATTTCTTATTTCTAATTTTATTTGTTAATTGAGTAATCCTGTTCCAATCTGATTTCAAAAATGATATCCTGGCTTTGAATTGCATTTTTTACATTTTAGGTACTGGTTTGAAAAGGTTCTTTCTAAGTCACTACCATGGAAGAATTAGGGTGATTTTTTCTTTTGTTAACATGAAGATCAAGCTTCAAGCTTCTCCTGGAACTTGGTGTGACCTTTTCTGCTTTTGATGTTTTTTTTATATTCTTTACGTTAGCAGGCTTTATATCTCTGCTTCCATAGGGAGAACAGATCTGTGAGAATTAGCAGGGGATTGAAGAGGTTTATTCCTCTCTTATGATTGTTCTTTTGGAAACAGTGATCACATTTTTCACCACAACTGTTTTCTGTGTTAGATGCTAGATTTCTTAGTCCATGCCCTGATTCTTGGGAATGCTCTTTGTTTGACTCAACCATTCCCTGTTAATAATTTTTATATGAGATAGATCAATTCTTCTCATTATTCACATTCATTCTGTACTTGTCACCTGTTTAGGATAAAGTTGCAACTGTGCTCCATTTATTGCAGCAGTTGTATAGAGTGTAGTCCTCTCTTCTCTTTTAAAAATTCAGACCTAAATCTACTGCAATTCTCTAAATGCCCTGAAACCTCTGGTGGACTCGTACTCAGAGGTTTTGCTCTCATACAGCACAGTTAGCCTCCACCAAACTACATTTTTTAACAATGAATTTTGCATGTGAAATGTCTGGAATGTCTGCAAATTTCAGGAAACGTTGTTAATCTGGGTCATGCTCTGGCATTCACTGAGTGAATAAAACTTGCTGAACTCACCAGGAATGGGAAGGTGTGCAGAAGATGAAAGTTTGAGTTTTTTCTGCCTATTTTCCTAGTGAGGATATATATTTTTTTTTAATTATATTTAAAATTTCTATTTTGAATCAAAGTTTCTGTAAGATTTCTTGGACTGAAATGAGAACAGGTCAATGAGAAAAGCATAACTGGCAACACAGCTTCCCCTTTGTGGGGGCAAACATATGGTACATCTCCCCTTGGTGTATTGGGGTTGTTTGTTTGAATGGGATAAAAGGGGAAGAAAACCCAAACTATTCTTTTGTTCAGACTGAAAATCTCTGTGCTGTGTGTGGTTGCATGACTTCCTCTAACACTGACACTTGTCTTGGAATCACATATATGCTGCTTAGCTGGTAGACTTACCCTGAGGGGACTGTTAGAATTAGAGATGTTGTTTAAGTTGAAAAGGAAAGAGCAGATGGTCCGAGCTAGTCTGATTTGATCCACAGAGCAAAGTGAGCTAGCTGATATTGATCGGCAATGTGTTGGAACCCAGTTTTCTACAAATATCAGTTACTGAAGTAAAATGCTGGTACAAGGCCAAAAAGCCAATGGTGAACAGTGATAATCATTGTGGTGCTGTGCGTGAAGCCACAGAGGAGACACACTTGGGAAAAAATGCTTCTGTAACTCTCAGTAAATGTCCATGATACATGCAGAAGTCTCATTTATTTAAGTGTAAGGATTGACAAAAATAAGAACAAGATTGATGTACGCCTGTGGTCTTAGTTTTGTAGTGACATATGTAGTGACATAATTTTTGTTGTTAAATGCCTAAGTGAGTATTTGCTAGCTGATATCCTAAAGAAAATATTAATAGATTAAGACTCACTATGGCTCTGAGATAAAGAACTACTGTTATTACTGTTTCACAGCTGAGAACAGTACGGTACAGATGTGATGTAGCCAAAAATGCACACACAACATATGGCAAAGCAGGGCTGAAATGTGAATCACTTGAGACCCAGTATTTTAAAAATATAAACATTCTCTGCTGATTATGCTTCATAGCATAGTTGTAGCATTTCTTGCATTTCCTAATTTTCAAATGGGAACTCCTTCAAAAACTTCTCTGGAATGTCTGGTTTATGTTTATTATTTTATATTAATTGGTAATGAAATAATAATTTTAGTAAATATTATGTAGGAATTTTGTTTCCTTTCCCTTGTCATTGTATATTTTAATCCCTGTAATATTAGGGGGAACTAAGGAGGAAAAAAATCTAAATCCTTCTTGACTAAAATTGAAATATTTTTTTCTGCAAGGAAAAAACTCCAGAAAAAAACAGTTCAGAAAATTCAAAATAAATTATTTCATTGAGTTTATTAACTGTCAGCAGCACTGGGCTTTTTAGCTATTAAAAATATAATCTATTAAATCTCCATGTTCTACACTGTTAAATAAGTTCAGTTGTAAATTAATCTTTTTTTGTCTGGGTCACTAGTTCAAATCTGGCTGAAATCAACAAACACTAAACTCATTATTGTAATTGTTAGAGTATAATTGTTAGAGTTTATCGTCTGCTTTTCAGTTTACACATTTGTAAATTGTGAGATCTACTACTTAGAGAAATGTTTGCTGGGGAAAAAAAAAAAATAATAAAGGAACAGCCTTGGAGTCTGACTCTTCCATCCACATTATTTTCCACCTCTCAGGGATGAAATTTTACGGAAGTTTATACTGCTGGTCCTTACACTGTATTTGTTTCTTGGGTATAGAGTTTACACTACTTTTCAGTACTGTCAGTTTGACAAATGTTCACTCTATGCCCATAGTCTTGACTACTTTTTTGCTTTCAGCAGCTGCACAGATCCCTACCAATTCTCAGCTGCACTATATTCCTTCAAGAGTTCATTAACCTCTTGAAAAACAAATCATGCCTGACCTTCTTATCCAGATGTATTTACATAACATTGAAATTCTGTATGTAGTTATGACTCTGTGTTTATATTTACCAAGATGACAGCTCTGTGTTAGTTACATAGATTTTAACTTTCTCCAATTTTTGTTTGTTTGTATTCCTCCCATCCTCCATGCTGGGCTAAAATTCAAAAGAACGGTTGCAGAGATATCACAATAGACAGAAATAATTCTCTATAGACTGAAATAATTCCCTATTCAAATACAGTTGCTTCAGACAAAGTAAAGCTTTGTAAGCATAGTAAGCGTAGTAAGTCCCAGACTGAAGACTGTTGATGTTTCACTGATTTAGTTCTGCTATATATATATGTCATTAGACTATAGATATAGTTTCACACTTCGCATATAACCTAGTGCCATGATACTTAAATATTCTCTTTCTCGTCTTAAGAAGTCCACCCTTGATCTTATATGATCTCTCATAATTTTTCCCCCTGTTTATCACTAAAACCTTTTGAAACAACATGGTTTATATACTTACCTCATAACCTCTTCATCCTTTCCAATACAGAAAGTCTTCCCCAAGTGCAGGTTTTCTCTTACTGTTAGTCTGTAGTTATTTTCAGCAAGATTTCAGGCATTCTGTGTGATCTGTCTTTATCATGTAATTTCTCATTCTGGCAGTGTATTTTTACATACTACATGCCAAATGTATTTTTTTAAGTGTTGTCTCCTCTGGATTTTACTTCTTCATCCCTTTCTAAGTCTATTCCTGCATCTCTCATAGTTCCTCTCGTCTCTTATTAGGTAAGTGCCTTCTTCATCTTTATCCTTATACTTTGCTTATTAGTTTATATTTTCTGGGTACTTAAATAGCACCTGATATTTCATCAGGTCTGCCTGGACAGGCTCCGCTTGACCAGGCAGAGCCTGTCGCTGATGCCTTCTTACTCCAGCTTGAGGAGACATTGCGATCACAGGCTCCCATCCTGCTGGGGGATTTTAACGACCCCAACATATGTTGGAAAAGGAACACGGCTGGCTGCAGGCACTCCAGGAAGCTCCTAGAGTGTCTGGACGACAACTTCTTGAGACAAGAAATTAACAGCCCTACTCAAGGAGATGCATTGTTGGATCTGTTGGTCACAAATGCAAGTGGGATGTCAAAGTTGAAGGCAGCCTGGGCTGCAGTGATCATGCCCTAGTGCAATTCACTGTCCTAAGGAGTTTGAAGCCCACAAGAATCACAGTTAGGACTCTAAATTTTAAGAAAGCAAAATTCCAGCTCTTCAAGGAGTTAGTAAATAGGACCCCATGGGAAACGGCCCTCAGGGACAAGGGAGCAGAACAAAGCTGGCAGATCTTTAAGGATGCTCTCTATAGAGCACAAAAGATCTCAATCCCCACGTGTAGGAAAATGGGCAAGGAGGGCAAGAGACCACCATGGTTGAGCCGTGACCTGCTGGTCAAACTAAGGGGCAAGATGGGGCTACACAGGAAATGGAAGAAGGGACAGGCATCCTGGGAAGAGTATAGGGACGTTGTCCAGCTGTGCAGGGATGAGGTCAGGAAGGCCAAGGCACAGCTAGAGCTGAACTTCACAAGGGATGTTAAGAAAAGCAAGAAAGGTTTCTACAGGTACATTAACCAGAAAAGGAAGGTTAAAGAAAAGACATCCCCCTGATGATCAACAGTGGGGAACTTGTATCAACGGACGAGGAGAAGGCAGAAGTTCTCAACAACCTTTTTGCCTCAGTCTTCACTGGCAACCCCTTTCCTCATAGCTCCCATGTTGATGGCCCACAACTTGTAGACCAAGGTGACAAAGTCCCTCCCACTGTAAGTGAAGACATAGTAAGCGATCAACTGAGGGACCTGAAGATATGCAAGTCCATGAGACCTGATAAAATACATCCCAGAGTCCTGAAGGAGCTGGCTGATGTAGTTGCCAAGCCACTTCCCATGATATTTGAAAAGTTGTGGCAATCAGGTGAAGTCCCTGCGGACTGGAAGAAAGGAGATATCACACCCATTTTTAAAAAGGGTAGAAAGGAGGACCCTGGGAACTACGGACCTGTCAGCCTCACCTCCTTGCCTGGGAAGATCATGGAACAGATCCTTCTAGATGCCATGCTTGGGCACATGGAGGACATGCAGATGATTCAGGAAAGCCAGCATGGCTTTACTTGGGGCAGGTCCTGCCTGACTATTCTAGTGGCCTTCTATGATAGAGTAACTGTGTCGGTAGATAAGGGACGACTTATGGATGTGATCTATCTGGACTTCAGTAAGGCCTTTGACACAGTCCCTCACAACATCCTGCTAGCCAAATTGGAGGGATATGGATTTGATGGGTGGACTGTTCAGTGGATAAGGAATTGGCTGGATGGTCGCATCCAGAGGGTGGTACTCAATAGCTTGAAGTCCAGATGGAGACCAGTGACAAGTGGTGTCCCTCAAGAGTCCATGCTGGGACCAGTTCTGTTTAACATTTTTATCAACAATATAGACTGAGGGGTTGAGTGCACCATCAGCAAGTTTGCAGATGACACCAAGCTGTGTGGTGTTGTCGATACACCAGAGGGACGGGATGTCATCCAGAGGATGGACCGGCTGGAGAGGTGGGTAAAGGAGGACCCTGGGAACTACGGACCTGTCAGCCTCACCTCCTTGCCTGGGAAGATCATGGAACAGATCCTTCTAGATGCCATGCTTGGGCACATGGAGCACATGGAGATGATTCAGGAAAGCCAGCATGGCTTTACTTGGGGCAGGTCCTGCCTGACTATTCTAGTGGCCTTCTATGATAGAGTAACTGTGTCGGTAGATAAGGGACGACTTATGGATGTGATCTATCTGGACTTCAGTAAGGCCTTTGACACAGTCCCTCACAACATCCTGCTAGCCAAATTGGAGGGATATGGATTTGATGGGTGGACTGTTCAGTGGATAAGGAATTGGCTGGATGGTCGCATCCAGAGGGTGGTACTCAATAGCTTGAAGTCCAGATGGAGACCAGTGACAAGTGGTGCCCCTCAAGAGTCCATGCTGGGACCAGTTCTGTTTAACATTTTATCAACAATATAGACTGAGCGGCTGAGTGCACCATCAGCAAGTTTGCAGATGCCACCAAGCTGTGTGGTGTTGTCGATACACCAGAGGGACGGGATGTCATCCAGAGGATGGACCGGCTGGAGAGGTGGGTCCAGGTGAACCACATGAGGTTCAACAAGAGCAAGTGTTGGTTCTGCACCTGGGCCGGAACAATCCTCGCTTTCAATACAGACTAGGGGATGAGGTATTAGAAAGCAGCCCTGAGGAAAGGGACTTGGGGATGCTGATGGATGAGAAGCTGGACACGAGCAGGCAGTGTGCACTTGCAGCCCAGAAGGCCAATCACATCCTCGGATGCATCAAAAGAATTGTTGCTAGCAGATCCAGAGAGGTGATTCTGCCACTTACTCTGCTCTGGTGACACCTCACCTGGAGTATTGTGTACAGGTCTGGAGCTCTCAATATAGGAAGGACATGGACCTGATGGAGCAGGTCCAGAGGAGGGCCACGAGGATGATCAAGGGTTTAGAGCACTTCTGCTATGAGGACAGGCTGAGGGAGCTGGGGTTGTTCAGCCTGGAGAAGAGGAGGCTCTAGAGAGACCTAATAGCTGCTTTCCAGTACTTGAAGGGGGCCTACAGGAAGGCTGGGGAGAACCTGTTTACAGAGGTCTGCAGTGACAGGTTGAGGGGAAATGGCTTTAAGCTGGAGGAGAGCAGACTTAGATTGGATATTAGGACCAAGTTCTTTACTATGGGGGTGGTGGAGCACTGGAATAGGTTGCCCAGGGAGGTGGTTGCGGCCCCTTCCCTAGAGATATTCAAGATACAGGAAGGCTGGGGAGAACCTGTTTACAGAGGTCTGCAGTGACAGCTTGAGGGGAAATGGCTTTAAGCTGGAGGAGAGCAGACTTAGATTGGATATTAGGACCAAGTTCTTTACTATGGGGGTGGTGGAGCACTGGAATAGGTTGCCCAGGGAGGTGGTTGCGGCCCCTTCCCTAGAGATATTCAAGATGAGGCTCGAGGCGGCCCTGGGCAACCTGGTCTAGTTGGGGGTGTCCCTGCTGACTGTGAGGACGTCAGACTAGCTGACTTTTTGAGGTCCCTTCCGGCCTGGACCATTCTATGATTCTATGATCTGTGCCAACAACTCACACAGTTCTTTTCACTCTTGACCTCTCTTTTATCCACATTTGCATTTTAGCATATGTTTTTCATATCCTCCGGGGCAACCTATTTTGTGTAGAAATAAACACTTTCCTAGGTGCAGAGTAATGCCATGGTAAAGGTTTGCTGCTGAAGAATGGCCTGGACCATTCTATGATTCTATGATCTGTGCCAACAAATCACACAGTTCTTTTCACTCTTGACCTCTCTTTTATCCACATTTGCATTTTAGCATATGTTTTTCATATCCTCCGGGGCAACCTATTTTGTGTAGAAATAAACACTTTCCTAGGGGGAAGAGTATAGGGACGTTGTCCAGCTGTGCAGGGATGAGGTCAGGAAGGCCAAGGCACAGCTAGAGCTGAACTTCACAAGGGATGTTAAGAAAAGCAAGAAAGGTTTCTACAGGTACATTAACCAGAAAAGGAAGGTTAAAGAAAAGACATCCCCCTGATGATCAACAGTGGGGAACTTGTATCAACGGACGAGGAGAAGGCAGAAGTTCTCAACAACCTTTTTGCCTCAGTCTTCACTGGCAACCCCTTTCCTCATAGCTCCCATGTTGATGGCCCACAACTTGTAGACCAAGGTGACAAAGTCCCTCCCACTGTAAGTGAAGACATAGTAAGTGATCAACTGAGGGACCTGAAGATATGCAAGTCCATGAGACCTGATAAAATACATCCCAGAGTCCTGAAGGAGCTGGCTGATGTAGTTGCCAAGCCACTTCCCATGATATTTGAAAAGTTGTGGCAATCAGGTGAAGTCCCTGCGGACTGGAAGAAAGGAGATATCACACCCATTTTTAAAAAGGGTAGAAAGGAGGACCCTGGGAACTACGGACCTGTCAGCCTCACCTCCTTGCCTGGGAAGATCATGGAACAGATCCTTCTAGATGCCATGCTTGGGCACATGGAGCACATGGAGATGATTCAGGAAAGCCAGCATGGCTTTACTTGGGGCAGGTCCTGCCTGACTATTCTAGTGGCCTTCTATGATAGAGTAACTGTGTCGGTAGATAAGGGACGACTTATGGATGTGATCTATCTGGACTTCAGTAAGGCCTTTGACACAGTCCCTCACAACATCCTGCTAGCCAAATTGGAGGGATATGGATTTGATGGGTGGACTGTTCAGTGGATAAGGAATTGGCTGGATGGTCGCATCCAGAGGGTGGTACTCAATAGCTTGAAGTCCAGATGGAGACCAGTGACAAGTGGTGCCCCTCAAGAGTCCATGCTGGGACCAGTTCTGTTTAACATTTTATCAACAATATAGACTGAGCGGCTGAGTGCACCATCAGCAAGTTTGCAGATGCCACCAAGCTGTGTGGTGTTGTCGATACACCAGAGGGACGGGATGTCATCCAGAGGATGGACCGGCTGGAGAGGTGGGTCCAGGTGAACCACATGAGGTTCAACAAGAGCAAGTGTTGGTTCTGCACCTGGGCCGGAACAATCCTCGCTTTCAATACAGACTAGGGGATGAGGTATTAGAAAGCAGCCCTGAGGAAAGGGACTTGGGGATGCTGATGGATGAGAAGCTGGACACGAGCAGGCAGTGTGCACTTGCAGCCCAGAAGGCCAATCACATCCTCGGATGCATCAAAAGAATTGTTGCTAGCAGATCCAGAGAGGTGATTCTGCCACTTACTCTGCTCTGGTGACACCTCACCTGGAGTATTGTGTACAGGTCTGGAGCTCTCAATATAGGAAGGACATGGACCTGATGGAGCAGGTCCAGAGGAGGGCCACGAGGATGATCAAGGGTTTAGAGCACTTCTGCTATGAGGACAGGCTGAGGGAGCTGGGGTTGTTCAGCCTGGAGAAGAGGAGGCTCTAGAGAGACCTAATAGCTGCTTTCCAGTACTTGAAGGGGGCCTACAGGAAGGCTGGGGAGAACCTGTTTACAGAGGTCTGCAGTGACAGGTTGAGGGGAAATGGCTTTAAGCTGGAGGAGAGCAGACTTAGATTGGATATTAGGACCAAGTTCTTTACTATGGGGGTGGTGGAGCACTGGAACAGGTTGCCCAGGGAGGTGGTTGCGGCCCCTTCCCTGGAGATATTCAAGGTGAGGCTCGAGGCGGCCCTGGGCAACCTGGTCTAGTTGGGGGTGTCCCTGCTGACTGTGAGGACGTCAGACTAGCTGACTTTTTGAGGTTCCTTCTGGCCTGGACCATTCTATGATTCTATGATCTGTGCCAACAAATCACACAGTTCTTTTCACTCTTGACCTCTCTTTTATCCACATTTGCATTTTAGCATATGTTTTTCATATCCTCCGGGGCAACCTATTTTGTGTAGAAATAAACACTTTCCTAGGTGCAGAGTAATGCCATGGTAAAGGTTTGCTGCTGAAGAACAGCATTCACAGACACCAGCCCACTCAGTAGCAGTCTGGGAAACATCCAACGCCAAAAGGAAACCAGAAGTCTCTAACTGTCACATTTTGTTCCCTTCTTTTCTCCCAGAGTGCTGGTACCTTTCACAGTCAAAGAAAAAAAACTTCTTTCCCACTGGGATCTGACAAAATATCGTCTCTTGGAATTAGCTGTCTAAACAGGCATTTAGTCCTTCTAATGAATCTAGTCCTTAGTGTATATCGTTTTTGTTTCTTACTTTACTTGCACATAGAGGACTTCAGCACAAAAACTCTTGCATCAGCTACATTCTCCATTTTTGCTCTTCATTAGGCCGCATACAGTGGCTGAAGGCGTTTGAGCTCATTACTAGTGCTTCATTTGAAAATTTGGGGCACATTTTTAATTGATCCCTAAGGGATTGTTTCAAAAGCAATTATTTATCCAAGTGCCAATAATATAGTGACAAATCATAATGTTCACTTGCTTGTTTCCATAGCTGACACAAGAAGTACCTCATAAGTTCTTTTGTTTATCACCTCTGGTTGCTGACTTACCATTAACAATTATTTTTAAACCTTTAGATCATGCATACAAATTGCTGCTATGAACAGTTTCACTGGCAGATATGTTAGGATGCTTAACAAAACTTCGTATTATAACTGGGGAGAGGTTATATAAATGAAAAGCTCTGTGCTAGTTTATAGCTCCCATTCAGTGAAAGCGTATCACAGGGAACTAGGCAAAAGAGAACAGGGAAACACACTGGAGTGCAGTGGCCTATGTACAAGTCAGAAGACTAGAGCTGTAATCCACTCCCTGTTAACTAACCTGGGCTTTGAGACGATGTCTAACCTTGAGAGGTCATTTTGTTAATCTTTTCTTCAGCTACATCTATCTCTGTAAAAAGGATATGCTGCTCTTCCTTTTTTAGATTATCGAATAACGTTTGTATGAAACCTTCTTTGGATATGGTAGAAAAGTCACAGCTGAAGGAAGAAAAATACCCATGTTTTCAATCTCTAACATGTCCCAAAGTACCTCCAAAAAAGTAAATTTAAAGGAAGAACTGGGCTAATGAGTATGTCTTTACCACACAGGCAAATATTACAGTTTAACTCACAGAAATGCAATTTTTTTCCTCTAATGTGTTCAGTACCTAATTTTTATTATATTTCACCCCTGTACTCTCCTCCAGAGAGACATATTGAGATAAAAGTGTCTCCTTGTGTTAGTTTTCAGATGGCATTTACACCATGCTGCCTGGTGAGAAGCTCCCAGGTCACCACCTCAGCAAACTTGCACAGGGAATAACATGGGGCCCAGAGTAGCAGAGTGTTTTCATTTTGGCATGACATAATGCCAATTAGCAATGACTCCCATGGGGGTTTTTTAGGTCGGACATAGAGTTATGGCTTCATGTTGCTGCCTATTGACTTATACCACTGCACACTCCTTTGCATCCTTCTATCCTCTGGGTATTGATGATAAACACACCAAAAGTAGTTCAGAATATTGAATGCTTACCATGAAATGAAAAGGGAAGAACAGAATAGAAGTAAATTTTTAAAGGGAAAAGTAAAAGAAAACAACTAAAACTACCTTGCATATTCCAGAGGATCCATCAGGTTATTCACTGTGGTACAATAACATATACTTTCTGCACACATTTCTGAGAGTTGAGAGCAGGACACAGCAAAAGCTGATCTTCAGTCTAATCCAGTCAAAACTGCTGCTGCATTCAGACTCCTGAATGTTATGAAGATGGTCAGGAGAACAGTCTCTCTAGAGTCTGTTCATTTTTACTGCTTTCGGCTGATTTCTAAGTCCAGTAATGGTGGCTAAATGAGCAGCACTGGTTTTAACACTTAACTAAGGTTTTCTGTGCAAGTAATTCCATTCTGCTCTTAATAAAAGCTGAAAACTATGCCTTCCGGTGCCAGTCAGCTTGAAAACTTGCAAAGCTACAAATCAGGCTCTGATAGGCCATAGACTAGCACCAGGACATGTTTCCAAGACTGAAGGAGCTATACAGAGAAGTAGAATATGTAAATTACTCACGTAAAACCCTCACTTTACATTGATGCCTTAAGATTTTACTGCTCCATACACTATTTCCTCAGACAACATTTTGACAAGATGTTGTTGAAAGATGTAATGGTACAATTTCCACATTCTCTTTTTTCCAGTGTTTTGAGAGAGCACACGCTGTGTTATATGAGGACTATCAAGAAAAGGGGAAAAAAATGACAAAACGAACACCCACAAAGAAACCGAGGATTCATTCCATTACATTCACATTACACCACTAAAAATAGCCAGAATGCGTGTTTATTTAATTCCCTTATTTATGTATTTCCACTCTAAAAATAAAAAAATACAGAGATTAACTGCAAGCAGAAACCTAAGTAGAGAAGTTCACGTTTTGTATATAAAACTGTCTTTAAACAGATCAGAGAAATTAGCACTGGAAAGTAACTACTTACATATCAATTTATTATATCACAAAAGTCTGACTACAGCACATTTTATGAGTCACATAATCATTTGGCCTCACAATCTGCCATGCCTGTTGCTTTTTGATATGACCTACAGAGTGCCTGAGTTTTCTCTATTTCTCTGCAATTTTTTTTTAAGATTACTAGAGTACTGCTATCACTAACAAAATCAAATTCAGAACTTGGCTTATCACTCCCCTAAGTGAGTAAGTTTGTTTTCAGCTGTTTGGAGTCATTTCATTTATTTCTATCTCGGAGGACTGCATGGTCTCCAGTCAGTTTCCAGCTGATCAATTATCTGGATTACCAAAAGCATCCTTTCTGGTGCATGAAATACAAAATTTAATCAGACACCTTTTCTTTCTGTAAAAAAAATGAGGTGGGATAGTTCCTTTCTGCCTTTCAACAAATCATTTACATGGCTTGCTTTAATTTATTTCCATAAAAAACATGTTTTCATCCTGTACACAATTTTTTTAGGAACTGTTGGAAAGCCAAACATTTTCAAGAAAGGTTTACCAAGGTAATAAGCCCCAACATCTACAGAACATTTTTATGTTTTTAATTTTAATGTAAACAGAATACTTTGAATTTCAATGTTGCCCTGCTTTGTTCATGATCAAAACTCTGCAGTACTATGCAAACACAAACAAAAGAGAATTGAAAACTACTACATATAAATATATATATAAATTTATATATTTAATGTATAGAGACTATATCTTTATTTTTGCTGCTCAGTCTAAGTGAACTGCAAAAAGTGACATTCATTTATTTTAGGTGGCTGCAAGTATTTAAGTTTTAATGAGAAACAAAGAACCAAGGTACTTATTTGAAAACAGTGACTGATTTTAGTTTGTTTGGTTGGTTTTTTTCCAGAATGTACCTTCAAGACTTTGGTGGGTTGGTTCCCCCCCACCCCCCACCCCACCTTGGCTTTTATGTAGGGGGGTGG
>NW_015090797.1:2676720-2760816 GCF_001431845.1 Calidris pugnax | reverse complement strand
TGAGTGTACTCTGCTTAGGCACTCTGAAGATAAACTGTGAAATGTATCAATGATTGCGCCTCATCTATGAGTTGTGCTGTTAGGTTTGGAAGTGATTTATAGGATTAAGAGATTCTTTAGATTCTTTTAAATTCAGGTGGTCCCAAATCTGTAGAAGTGATCTTGATTTATTCACTATGAAACATGCATCAGGTTAGCCTTAGATTCTAATTAAGACACATGTAGAGAAAACAACACATCACAGGTACACAGATATTCTTTTTCCACCTGAAAATGTAAATGGACTACAAAGGCATCATAACAGAAGATAAATTAGTAATATTTACAGTTAATGTCAATGCATTTTAGTACAACTCTGTTGACTGTAAGCCCTGGGAGTAGTCACAGCTCAGTACAGTTTGCAGAGGGCCATTCTGGTGCATCTAACTGAAAGAAAAACATGGAGATGGGGGATAGTGGTTTGATAAATTGTGTTATTTCTCCATAATTTGCTCTTCATTGTTTTTTTTTTTAATTGAACTAAAAAAAATTAAATCAGAAATATTTTCATGTTACAAAAAAACACTTGGTAGAAAGCATGTTTCTAATCACTCTGGTGAGATAAAAGGTCTTTTCTTCAATACTAACAATTGGACTAAGTTCACCAAGAAATACAGGAATTGATTTTTAGACCATAACGATATTTGGCTCCTATAACCAGAGCAAGAGTATGAACATCAAAAACCTATGAGGAAGTGGGATCAATCAGAAGTTATTGGAAAGTGTCACTTGCTTTCAGGTACCATGAGGAAACTCATTTTTGATCTGCACAGCCAGTGCTGTCAATAGCACTACTTTATTAATTTTCACTAAAGGGTAGGTAGAATTGATTTTTTTCTTTTTTTGCATACATAGGCAGGAAAAGAATGGATATACATGGTAGAGCAGTCTCTACTAAAATTTGTAGCTGAAGCACATATGGGCAGTGCAGCCTAATAGCACTGGACAGGCAACAGAGATATGAAACTAAAAAAAGAAGATGACTTCTGAACAACTTGCTGTAGGAGGAACAGAAATTTGCAGTTTGCTCCCGAGTGCCTGATTCCACACAACAGTTTCAGAAGGAAGCTTGCATGGGAGCTGCCTCACTCTAGCAGCCAGTGCTGGATATAAAGAAGTCTATGGGGCCAGATGAGATCCACCTGAGGGCACTGAGGGAGCTGGTGGAAGTGCTCACTGAGCCACTTTCAATCATTTACCAGCAGTCCTGGCAAACTGGGGAGGTCCCAGCCAACTGACGTCTGGTAAATGTGACGCCCATCCACAAAAAGGGCCGGAAGAGGATGATCTGGGGAACTACAGGTCTGTCAGTCTGACCTCAGTGCCTGGGAAGGTCATGGAACAGACCATCCTGAGTGTCATGATGTGGCTCATAAAGGACACCCAGGCGATCAGACCCAGCCAGAACGGGTTCATGAGAGGCAGATCCTGCTTAACCTGCCTGATCTCCTGATCTCCTTCTATGACAAAGGGACCCGCTTGGTGGATGAAGGAAAGGCTGTGGATGTTGCTTACCTGTACTTTAGTAAGGCCTTTGATACAGTCTCCCACAGTGTCCTCCTGGAGAAACTGGCTGCCCATGCCTTGGATGGGAGGACTCTCCGCTGGGTTAAAAACTGGCTGGAGGGCCGGGCCCAGAGAGTGGTGATGGTGAATGGAGTTAAATCCAGTTGGCTGCCGATCACGAGTGGTGTCCCACAGGGCTCGGTACTGGGGCCGGTTCTCTTTAACACCTTCATCAATGATCTGGATGAGGGGATCGATTGCACTCTCAGTAAGTTTGCAGATGACACTGAGTTAAGTGGCAGTGTCAACTTGCTTGAGGGTAGAAAAGCTTTGCAGAGGGATCGATGGGCCAAGGCAAATGGTATGAGGTTCAACAGGGCCAAGTGTCAGGTCCTGCACTTGGGTCACACCAACCCCATGCAGCGCTACAGGCTTGGGGAAGAGTGGCTGGAGAGCTGCCTGGTAGGAAAGGACCTGAAGGTGTTGGTCAGCTGTCGGCTGAACATGAGCCAGCAGTGTGCCCAGGTGGCCAAGAAGGCCAACAGCATCTTGGCCTGTATCAGGAGCAGGAGTGTGGTGAGTAGGACTCAAGAGGTGATTGTCGCCCTGTACTCAGCACTGGTGAGGCCCCAACTCAAGTGCTGTGTCCAGTTTTGGGCCCCTTACCACAAAAAAGACATCAAGGTGCTGGAGCGAGTCCAGAGAAGGGCAACGAAGCTGGTGAGGGGTCTGGAGAATAAATCTTATGAGGAGCGGCTGAGATGGCGTTATTCAGCCTGGAGAAAAGGAGGCTGAGGGAAGACTTTATAGCTCTCTACAACTGCCTGAAAGGAGGTTGTAGAGAGGTGGGAGTAGGTTTCTTCTTCCCAGGAACAGGCGATAGGACAAGAGGAAATGGCCTCAATTTGAGCTGGAGGAGGTTCAGATTGGATATTAGGAAAAATTTTACACTGAAAGGGTTATTAAGCATTAGCATGGTTTGCCCATGGAAGTGATTGAGGCACCATCCCTGGAGGTATTTAAAAGACAGGTTGACACAGTGCTTAATGACATGGTTTAGTGGTGGTTTTTTATCAGAGTTAGGTTGATGGTTGGGCTAGATGATCTTAAAGGTCCCTTCCAACCTAGACAATTCTATGATTCTTTGATTCTATGCTCCTTGGAACCAGCAGCCTGGTGAGGCAGGGAAGCCCTGGGGGGAGATGAAATAGAGCAAGTGCACAGGCTGATTTCTGTCAAAGTTTCAATGGAAATGACTCTTTCTGCTATGCCTGTGCTCTTTAAAAAGTCTGCCCAAACCATTATAAAGTAATGAGATTTTGAAGATTGCCTACAAAAACCTGACCTTTCGTTAGTTGCCCGAGCAGAAAGTAACACCTTCTCTAAAGTCAAGATTTAAGTTCAAGTTAATGACAAGAATAATGGAAGATCCTATTATTTCACTTAGGTCCTCTTCTTGCATGTGTTACCTATTCAGTGTAAGTGATTCCAGAAGTATGTTTAATCCATCCTAAACTGGGAATTTTAGAAGCAGAATGAGGTATATTGCCAAGAAGGATCTCTTTTCATATTTCTCTGATTGTAAGCTATTTATGAACATTTCTGCATAAGTAGACTGACTTTTTTTCAGTTATTTCCTATTTAGGGGAAAATAAAATAAATAGGGGGCTTTACAGAAGGCCCTGTTCTATCAGACCATATTACATGTTAATCTATCTGAATTGAACTATAGCAGTTAACCATCTTGCACAGCTGTAGCCAGTCATGTGTCACTTTACCCATCACAAAAACACATGTAGAAGAAACTGATGTAAAAAGCAGATAAGTATGGTTAGCAAGTTCATGATTCAGTATGCCATCGTCATATATGATATATGTTGGTTTGTACTATTTGAGTATTGAGTGTAAGTGTGCATTTGAAGATAATAACTTCAGCAAATTCCTAACTTAATGTTTTTTTTCCATCATTCAGAAATTCATCCATTATGGCAGATATTACACACAAGTAAACATGTAGAAGCATGTCTACTTTTCCTTTGTTGGTCAATGACTAATTTCAAATGTTTGAAAGTCAGCATGCCCAATCTAGTCATGCGTCATGTTTGAGCCAAGGTGTTGATCTGTGTATGCAAAACCTAATTACGCATTGTCTAAGACCATGCTGAGAAGGAGAAAAGCAACATGAAGTTATTTGTAGGCATAAAGATAAATTCTGATAAAAGACCATTTAGTACACATAACTAGTGTGGCATTCTTTCTATTCTAACTGGAAATGAAGCTACTTAGTTTTAAAAGCAACTTACATCAATTATTGATGTATGAATATTCTTATTTTTTTTTAAGCAGAATTATTTCCTATTCATTAGCATTTATCCAAAAGTCATTAATTTTAATATGCATTTGTGTGATGGTATTTGAATTGTAAATAATTCTGCATTCTCCACAATTTAACCACATTTTGCATATTCATGAGACAATTTAGTCAAAAGATGTAGTAGGGCATGCATAGCTTAGGGATATAGTCACACTGGGTAATTCTGTGGTACTGTGCTGCCTAAGGATTCACCTACTTCATTTACCACCCAATAATATGAAAGATCCCATGCACCAGTGTCTCATGTAATTGAGATGAAGAGGCCTCAGTGAAAGCACTTCAAGAACATATTCGAGTTAATATTTTCACATATGTTAATACAATCTCTATGCAAAACAATCAGTCATAGAGAAACATAAATTAAACCCTGACAGAAAAAAAGGAATATTTTAGTTTCATGTTTTTTAACTTTTATAGTGAAATAATAATTTCTGTACACCAGACAACATATTTCATCATGCTACAGATAATTAGTCTTTGAAAAGGGAAAGTAACGATCTCTGCAGGCATCCATGTGCTAGATTGTTGTTAGCCCTCCAGGATATCTGACGATTAAAAAGACACTTATATCTCAAGTCATCCTCACCATAAAATAGTGCCAGGAAAAAAAAGACGGCAAATTTTTTCATTAAGTGTATCACTTGCTATTGCAGAACAATCCCACCATATCCAGAGACAAGAAACATAAAGAACAAGGCAACAACCATCCTTGAAAAATGTTTCTCAAAAAAAAAAGAGAAAAATAGCCTGGCTAGACAAAGGAGACTAAGAAGGAAGTAAATATACAGAAAACAGTGTCAATACTCTGAAAAAACCCAACATATTTTGAATTTCTAGTGGATTTGGAAGACAATTGAAACATACAGAAGTTGTAATGGTATGTCAGCCAGTGTGTGTTGATATCACCAGGAAACATTGTGCATGTTATTTATCCGGACTTTAGTAAAGCCTTTGACACCATTTCCCACAGCATTCACCTGGAGAAACTGGCTGCTCAGGCTTTACTCTTCACTGGATAAAAACTGGCTAGATGTCTGGGCCCAGAAAGTGGTGGTGAACAGAGTTAAATCCAGTTGGCAGTTGGTCACGAGTGGTGTCACCCAGAGCTTGGTATTTGGGCTGGTTCTCTTTAACATCTTTATCAGTGATCTGGATTAGGGGATCAGGTGGACCCTCAGTAAGTTTGCAGACACCACCAAGTTGGGTGGGAGTTTTGATCTTCTTGAGGGTACAAAGGCTTTGCAGAGGGATCTGAACAGGCTGGATGGATGGGCCAAGGTCAGTAGTGTAAGGTTCAACAAGGTCATGTGCCAGATCCTGCACTTGGGTCACAACAACCCCATGCAGCGCTACAGGCTTGGGGAAGAGTGGCTGGAGAGTTGCCTGGCAGAAAAGGAGTCCTGGTCAACAGCTGGCTGAATACAAGAGAGCAGTGTGCTCAGGTGGCCAATAGCATCTTGGCTTGTAGCAGAAACAGTGTGGCCAGCAGGACTAAGGAAGTGATTGTCGCACTGTTTTGCACTTTTCAGGCCCTTGAATACTGTGTCAATTTTGTGTCCCTCCCTATAGGAGACATTGGGATACTGGAATGTGTCCAAAGAAGGGCAATGAAGCTGGTGAAGGGTCTTGAGCACAAGTCTTATGAGGAGCAGGTGAGGGAATTGGAGTTGTTTAGTCCAGAGAAAAGGAGGCTGAGAGGAGACCTTATCACTTCCTACAACTACCTCAAAGGAGATTGTACTGAGGTGAAGATCAGTCTCTTCTCCCAAGTAACAAGCAATAGGACAAGAGGAAATGGCATCAAGTTGTGCCAGAGGAAGTTTTTATTGGATATTAGGATAAATTTTTACATTGACAGGTTTATTAAACATTGGAACAGGCTGCCCAGGGAAGTGGTTGAGGCACCATCCCTGAAAGTATTTAAAAGATGAGTAGATGTGGGGACATGGTTTATGATAGACTCATAGAATGGTTAGACTTGGAAGGGATCTTAAAGATCATCAAGTTCCAAACCTCCTGCCATGGGCAGGGACACCTTGCATTAGACCAGGTTGCTAGACCATCTAGCCTGGCCTTGAACACTTCCGGGGATGAGGCATCCACAGCTTCCCTGGGCAACCTGTTCCAGTGTCTGATCACCTTCACAGTAAGGAATTTCTTTCTAGTATCTAATCTAAATCTCCACTCTTTCAATTTAAAACCATTAGGCTTTGTCCTACGACTACACTTCCTGACAAAGGGTCCCTCTCCAGCTCTCCTGTAGGCTCCCTTCAGATACTGGAAGGCTGCTATAAGGTCTCCCTGGAGCCTTCTCTCTTAGCAGTGGAATTGGCAGTATTAGATTTACAGTTGGACTGTATGATTAAGGGTATCAAGAGATACTTCCCCCAAGCCTTTATATTCCCTTCCCTCATTGCCTTGCAAGAGATATAATTTAGATGTCCCTTGCCTTCTTAAGAGCCAGGTGTCCTTAAGAACTTGGGAACTCAGTTGCAGCTAATATACAGCTAATATATACAGCTTTTGCCACCTCAATTGTCTGATGACAAGTGTAACTTTGTCCCACTCCTAATGCTGCTGTGGAGACCATTTTCTAAGCTTTGATACTGTCTGCTCTCTTTTTGCTGCTTGCCCCTTTCCAGCGAATCAAGCACAAGCTTCTTTCCTCACTTTCAAAGCCCTTCACAGCTATGTCCCTCCCTACATATTATCACCTTTCACTCATTATTGGCACCCACTTCTGCTTATGCCTGCTTCTGTTGCTCATGTGTTAAATTTCAAGCACTTACAGACACTATTTTTCACACTTGGGAGACTGTATCTTGAGAAGTAGAAGGACTAACCACTTTTCATCTTTAAAATTCTTTCCCTTCAATGTGAAAGCCAATAAAGAGCTTGAAAATAACTCTCCTTCTGATATGCCAATGACGTTTCCTAATAAGCTTTATGTTCTCTTCGTCTCCCCTGGTCTGCACATGACCCTTCAGCTTACATTTAGACTGTGGTCTTTTTGGGTAAGGTCATGTGCAGTTTTTACAGTCTGCCTACATAAGAAAATTGCTAGTCCATGACTATGGCTGCGATGCCCTATGATGACAAAAAGAGAAAAAATAATGAATAATCCATTTCAAATAAGAAGTTTAGCACAATTAATTACACATTCTAAGATCCTCTGAACTCTTGAAGATACACTGATATTTGCATAAATGACTCAACTGATTCCTGAATAACTATAAACAACAAACAATATGAACACTCAGCTCATAGTTGGAGGAATTCATTGTTTTTAATCCAAAATCAATGTTTTCAATCAGCCCCATTTTTCCTCTTAATTGCTAGTGTATAAAATGACACATCAGTTAGGAAGCACAAAGATTCTAAACAGGATAAAACAAAGTGAATGCAAGATTACTTTTTTAAACACTGGGCTACAAAACCTTTGTTACTTTAAAGAGTGAAGCTGTTTTCCTTTTTGTAATGTCATTAATGATGATGTTTTTACATGCAAATTAAGAAATAATTAAACTTCTGCCATCTTAACAATAGAGGTCTGGAAATAACCAATAAAATACAAGCTGGATTAAAAAGAAAAAGCCTAATTAAGTGAGACAACAGATTTAAGTTTACAGTTTCTAAGGAGTAATTAAAGAAGACTATAGTCGAGTAAAAGCTATAAAGTTATTCCCAGGGGTATTTATTCACATTATTAGTGAGCTTTCTTTGAAGGTATATGCATCCCTTTTTGTTTTCTTTCTTCCTGTATTCATTTGATAGAGTTCTAGCATCATGAATACTCATAAAAAATGAATATATGGGTAGCTTTTACTTAACTAAGAAACAGCAAAAATACCAATTGCAACCAAACAAAAGAGTAATGAGACTAAAGAATGCAGTAAAAGCAGTACTGGCAGAAAAAACAACTGAAATAATGTTGAAATATTAGCCAAAAGGAAAACAAAAACATTATGATTATTATTTGATAAATTAGATGAACATTGTAGAAGGTATACCAAATAAAAGATTGCCATGAGCTATATGGAATATTTTATGCCATATACAGCTTCTATATGTATTAAAAGATGAGTTTCCCCCACTCCCTAGAAACCTTTAGTAATTTATTTTCTCAGACACTGAAATAACTTTTTTTTTTTTTAATTTTATGAACACATTCTTTTTGTAAGAGAAAAGGAACTGGATTATCTCAATTATTACCATTAAAGTACAGAATTTCAACAAAGAAGAAATGAAGAAAACTAAAGTAAATAAGAAACATTTCAAGCATCTTCCCAAAGTAATTTAATTAATTAAATAATCTCTTTGTATCTCGGTGATGGAATTGTGGCTTCAAGACATGCTATAAAAGTGTATCTTGTAATTAACAAAAACAGTCAATTTTTTTAATAGCTAGATACTTTTTGCACTGCATGTATACCTTCATTACATTTTATTTGCCATGGGATGATTAGCAAACCTTTTAATGAGATCAAGGTTTTCTTTAAAGCAAACACAGTTTATCTCTAGCCTTTGAGTTATTTTCATTCAGCCTCTTGGCAGTGAAGAATTCACAGAAACAACGATCACTTCAGATCCACCAATTTATAATGGGATGGAAACTGTTCCATTCTAAATGCACATCTACAATTTTGTAGCATAAGCGTTTTTCTTCCCCATCGCACCCTCATTCAGCTCCTAAGTTATTGTGAAGTAAGCATTTCCACGTCCTGGAAAAATTATTCACCTCTAACCTTGACATTCAATACATTCAGCGTGGTGCAGGTTTTCTGTGTAATAAAAGTGAAATTGGATTTTACATAAATATGTAAAAAAACTATATGTTAATCCAAGAATATCATCACATTCTGCAGGAGTTTCCATTGAAAATATTTAGTTTGTTAATAATAAGCATTAGTATAAATTGTAACGTATATATATATATGTATGTAAGACTGATAAATTGGGGAATAATCAAATGTCTTTTCAATACTAAGATCCACTTATGCAGAAGTATTAATATTACATGCACTGCTTACAGATACAATTTACATCAAAGTTACATCCTCCTAGAACTCAGAGATGGTGGAAAGTCTGGCTTAAATATATGTAGAAAATTTATCTTAAATAATAATCATTTCAAAGCAATAACCTGTTGAAGAATGACAGCTTTGTATCGCTACATTTGGTATTCAGTGAGCAGTCATTCTGTCATAGCTGCCAATGCTGACTGATAAATGTTCAAAAGAGCCTAGAAGAATATTGACAAACCCTCAACTTGTGTGTAATATGGAGATAAGGACACCAAAATTATATTTACTTACGCTCCTAGTGTAGCATGAAGCTTCACAAAATAGCGAAGTTAGTTTTTACTACCTCTGTGTGCATTTTTTTTTTTTAATTTATTTACTGCTATGCACTGTTCAACTGCTGTTCAGTGATTCAGTGCTGGATAAAATTACTAATCTCCGAGGGGGCAGGGGAGGAAGAGAAAAAAAACCAACCACCTACCAACAAGCCTCTTCCCCCCCATCAAACTCCAAGTACTGTCCTCTTCTGAAAAAAGGGGAAAAAAAAGAAAGGTAAGGAATAGGTGTAATATTTTCTCTGCCTTAGGCTATTCTACAGGAATTCTAGGGTGAATAAAGCCACTGAGTCTGTGTGCTGTAGCAGTTGTATCTAAAACATCATTATAGATTGGAAACTTTGTTTTATTCTCTTGTCATATATGGAAAGAATCAAGGTAGTCATGCCTTTAATAAATTATAGGAGCCTTTAAGTTGAAGACCACATCTAGCTTTGTAATGAATCACTCTGCAATTTGTTGAACTTCCTGTCTTAAACTTATAAATTTGGATATTTCTTTTTTTTCTCTCACGAGATGCATATTAGAGGGATGAGTTCCGTGCAATTTGAATGGAAACTGCACAAGAAAGCCTATATCTAATTTATTTCTATGTTAATATTTGCCTCCTGGATATGGCTAAAAACAAAGACCTACAGCAGGAATTTACAAAATACTAAAGCCACATAACAAACATTTATAAACAATCTTTTCAAGTCTTTCCATTGACTTCAATAAACTTTTTAGCTGCTTTTTGTCATTTAAAGAAGCAAACACCATTTTCCCTTCAGCATTTGTCAATTCAGCAAAACAGAAATGTATTCAGTTTCATTGCAGCAAGTCCTACAGGGTTTCAAAATCTTAAGTGACTTAATGTTTTATTGCCCAAGGGACTACTCAGGAAGTTGGACTTCAAGGATGTGACTTTTTGTCATGGTTTGGGCAGACTGGCCACTGAAATGAATGACAGATGCTCTCCCTCACCTTTCCCTTCAAGGAGAGGAGGAAGAAAGAGAAAGCAATTTATGAGTTTAAAAGAAACTAAACTAATGAAATGTTAATAATTAAAAAGATAATAGTTAAGTATATGCAACATATAGAGAACCAGTATTGAGCTCCCAGGATGAGGATCACACCAGCAGCAGGGACTGGGAAAGTCCCAGACTGGACTCAGCGATGGACAGGAAGTGGATCCTGGGTCTAGATTAAGGAAAGCATGGACTGGGATCAAAGGCAGACAGACTCCTCCTCAAATTTGGCCATTGAAGAGAGAGGGCTAACCCTTTGATCCCTCAGCTTTTATACTGAGCATGGGGCAGATGGGATGGAATACCCCTGTTGGTCACTTTTGAGTCACCTGTCCTGTCCACTCCCCCCTTCAGGTGTGACACCTCTATGCTTTTCTCCTTCTGACCCTCCAACAGGGCAAACAACAGTTAGCTGACCTTGGTTGTTACAGCAATAAGTATAAGCAAGAGCCTCTCTGCATACCAGTCCTTGGTATAAATTATAAATATCACGTGTTATCACTGCTAGAAGCCAACAGTGTCTGACAAATATGCCATTAATTTCAGAGAGTTCAGTTACTTAGAAGAGCTTCAGCTAAAAAGTAAAATTACTGAACAGAAAATTGGTTCTGTTTTACCTCAAACCAGTACAGCTTCCTGAGGAGATCTGCTAGGTTTTTGGGTGCTGGAGATACATACCTTTTCCTAAGGAGGTTTGAAATATTTGTGGTTTGTTCCAAGCTGTGGTGAAAACAAAAAAAAAAGGAAAATCCTCTCAGAAATGGAATATTCTTTCTCTACACAGCTGATATAAAGCTATGGTGACAGATTTTTTGAATATCACAGATTATTTCTGAAGTGCTAACTAGTTCACAGAACTAACTTAAACTTGTGAATCCTTTTAGGGGCAAGGACAGGCTGGAAACATAACCAGTGAGAAACCACTCTTTTTCTCTTCATCTTTCTCATAATTTGAGGTATAGATCTTCTCAGAGATGTCTAATGTAACTTTTAAGATGAGCATAAGAACCAAATTTTTCCTGAAAGCCATGTAACAATGCTAGATGTACAACTCCTATATCTTGTCTATAGATGAACCTTATTAACTCATCTGTGCTCATAAAGCACAATTTGCAGAGCAAATCCCACTTTGGTCAACTTCCCTGTGGGAGGAGCAGGCTCTTGTCTGTCTGCACTCACCCCTGTAGACAAGCCTGTAGTCCATCTTGATTACAGTAACAGGTGAGAACATTTTCCATTAGCTCATGATTGATGGAGTAAGTTATGTCAAATATTTTTGTCCCTCTACAGCATTTTCTTCACCAGAAGCTCTTACCTAGTCAGTTGCTCCTCTTTGCAGGAAGGAAAATAGGCTAATGACCAATATACTGGAGAGAATCCACTTGGTTTGTCTGGTTGCCGGTTTAACACAAGGCACAGGAATTATTTAAAGTAATTATTGTTTCAGCTAGGCAGCACAGGCAAAGCATTCACTCGACTTCTAAAAAATTAACTGAGAAAATGCCTACTATAATTAGTGATGATTTGCTTTCATTCAAAAGTGTGAAACTAAGTTACATTTAAATTTATTATTCACCTTCCCCTTCTAATTCTTGGGTTTTGTTTTGCCTTCAACTTCTAGGCTGAGAATAACACTTTAAGCGATGTTATTCCTTCATGTAGCTACTTCTAGACTAGGATTAAATTATCCTTAATTTACATTTTAATAGCCTGAAGTGACTGAGTAGCTGAGGCAGAACCCACAGAACACAGATGGCCACAGACCACCTGGGGTACCTTAAGAGGAGCAGTTTTTATGCCCTGGCAGTAGTATGTACCAATGCCAGAGGGAAAAATCTTAGGCCAGGCTTAGTCAAATACATATATTTAAATATTGAGGCAGTCAGACTAAAACAAGTACACTTCACCATCACTTCACCTATCTATTTCCACGTTTAGTCATCTATATACAGTTGTTTTGTTCAGAGATGCTTAATAATCACTTGTTGGAAATTCTGTTCCATTCCACTGGGGCAACATACTTTGCCAGCCAATAATACTATCCGATCCCAAATCAACGTGCTTTGAGATTTGAGGTGTGCACTGTCATGTCATGAAACACATCCAGGAGGTTTGCAACCTGAAGATGGGGACAAAAGAAAAACAAGAACGAGGGGCACAGGAACGAAAAGGGAAATAGTCACATGCTTACACACTCATAGAAAATACTAACTGAATATACCTAGAACATCCAAAACCCACAGTCACTTGTCATAATCTTGTCACCAGCAGGCATTGGCTATCCCACATTCAGATTTCAGTCTTAGTAAATGTAAAGACCATCTGCATATAGAAGCTTCTCCCTTCAGTTAACTTAATCTGCGCTCTGGTTTTGCTTGCTTTGCTTTCAGAGAAAGAAAAGAACAAAAGGACCCATCAAATAGCGTCCAGAATAAGTGCAGCTTTTCCAGCACTGTAATGTGGTACTTGCATATTTTGGCATTTGATGGAGAAACATTACAGCCCTGATTTCCAGTATCCATGTGTACACAGCTCGATCACAATTGAAATTGCACCAGTTCAGTTCCCACTGTCATAAACTGGATTAATGAATGGTTGAATAAATGTGGATATTTTTCCAATAGAATTTTAATGAAACTATGACTTGCAGAGTACATGGAGTTCATGTTTTCGGGGTACCCTAAGCATAATGAATGTTATCAACCTCATGACTTCCTTTCACTCTTCTCAGTGGACAAGAGATTTTTGAACTTTGAAGTTTTTAAGATTGAACTTTTTAAATTTATGTTTTCAAAGGTTTTTTAATGTATCTGGATAAGCATTTCTGTTTCTCTGACACTCTCCTTTTTGGAAGAACCTCTTAACCTATTAGTCAGTTTCTTTCCCTGGAGTCTAAATAAATCTTGTAACAGTTCAGTCTTTTATAATCACAGCAGTCTTTAGGATTGCTGGAATATCACTGAATTCTCATCTCAAATTGTCAGCTACTGTATCTTTTTAGACAATCTTAAAGCACTACAATTTTTATAACAAATGCAGTTCACATTGAACTGTCAAAGCTTAAACAGTCTCAATGCTTAGACACGGCAATAGCTTTGTACTTTTACAAAGTTACATTTTTCTAATAGGTTAATAATCTCTGTGGACTTGAATGTACTTTATCTTTTCAAAAGCATAGTACAGGAAATCTCTTTGTAAATGGAAAGTTTTCCTTCACAGAAAGGTTGCCGAGGAAGTTCCTGACCTGCGGTATCTTTGTGGATATGTGCTAGTAAGAAGCTGTCTTGTCAGAGTTATGCATTGATTAAGGTTTGGGGATCTGGGTGACCCGCATTCAGCTTGAGGATGCATTCCACCCATTTGTGGGGCCTGGGACATTAAATTGGATTAATCTTTCTGTCCTCCATCTAGAAAATGGTACTCTTGTTCCTTTTTTCAAAAGGAACATCTTCAAGGAATTGCACGATGCCTGGTGCCTCCTGGCCTCTCCCCTCTCCTGCTGGGACAGTGGGATGGGCCCCCTCTGCAGCCCTGGATGGGTCCCCTCACTGCTCCAAGCCCTCAGGGAGCCCCTGGCCCCTGCTGCTCCCTTTTTTTGGAGTGTAAATTATCTTTGGGAAAAAGATGTGTAAAAGTGTATCATTATTATGTGGGGCCCTCACCTTTATTTTATGTAAATGTAAATACGAAATATAGAAGGAATGAGAAACTCACCAACATTAAAGACATCTTTTCCAGGTACTTTGTTTTACATATTATTCCTTTTTTTTTTTCTGATTACTTTCCAAAATATTTCAAATAATTAGTCTGTATAACTTGATATACCATAACCCAAAAATATGTTAACATATACTTAATACTTTCATTCAGGAGTATTATTTTGCTGGCCCTTTAACTTCTATGCAGGTAGTTAAGCTGATTGTGCTGATGCTTCAACTAACAGATGTTCCTCAGTGAACACTGCAGTGATTTCAAAAATTGTCCCAGATTTCTCAAAAGGATGAAGAAACGTGAACAGGAGACTCCTTCATTCCACTGCTGCTAGCAAGCAGAAGGCTTGTGTTGCTACAACAGCACAAAATTACTAAAGGCAGATTGCTTTTTTATTGTTCCCAAAATCTGGCACTTGAGTAGTTTTTTTTCCAAACAGTCTTCAAGTTTAAAAAATTATGTCAGACAACATTAGCTGAAATATAAAAACCTCAAAAAATGCTGTCTCCATCTGTTACCCCAAAAGATCTAATGCCACAGAGTAAGTACAGTGACTTGCCAAATTTCACATAACTCCAAACAGTAAATCCTACAGCCTTCTGAGCAGTGTGAAGGCTTATAGTGCTGTTGTTCACATATGAACTATGTGCCCGGCATAAGCTAAGGAGCAATTAGATTGAATCACCTGAGGTTTTTTGTTGTTTTTTTTTTAAATTGAAAGTTTGTATTTGGAGACTTATTTCTTGGATGTACCCACTTAATTCAATGGAATTTTGCTGAAACCTTGTAAATCTTGCAATAAATTGCAACCATGTGAAGAGCTTAGTTTAAAGTTAATCAAAGATAATCACATGCTTAACAGATATAAGATGGTCCTGAAATTAAATATGCATTTAAAGGCACAATATAATCCAGTATGCCAGTTGAGAAAACAGTTGACTCTTACTTTATCCAGAAATTAAGACCTTTACTATACAAAATATAGATGCATTTAATGTATATAAACTGTCCTGTAATTACTTCTGAAGATAATCGTGGCCTTGAAGATGATAACATATTATTCTGGAAAACAAAATGATTCATGCATTTGTTCACTGAAATTTTGGGTATTTATACCCACAAGACTTATAAAGCCCTGAAAAAAAAAAAAAAAAGACAAAATAGAGACTTTAACATAAGTAAAAGAATAGATTCTGAACAGTCTTCTTGCACTCTGTGATACTAGAGACTCTAAAGCCTACTGCAGTCTGCATAAATCAGAACATCACCATCAGCTCTTCAAATTGACCTCAGCAGTTCTTCCTATTCATAACCTCTAGGCTGAGGAATGACTTAATCAGTCCCCTGCCAATATGGATTTCTCCTCTATATAGCAATACTACTGAGGAACACTCGAACAATTTAAAAACCTGGATAGGCTAACAAAGGAATAGAAGATGCCATCAAAGACGACAGAACAAGACTGCCATATCTGCCTGCTTACTGTCATCTGATAGTTTTTCTATATTTCTTATATTTGCTCTGTAAATAAGTGATTTATTACATTAGATTACAATAAAGAATTATGTATTTGATTTGTGATGCAATGATAGTCAGAAAATACTGTGCAATAGCTCTGTATAGCCTGCCTAGTGATCACAGACAAGCACAACTAAATATGTTTGTTCCCTAATACCTAAGTATTCTCATTCTGAACTATAACATATTTTTATTGATTCCAATACAAGAACCATAATGTATCAAAAGCACAAGTATTCAAGACAACTTTTAATTACACAGCTTTATGCTATCCAGCATATTTATTTCTCTGAATCTACTCTTCATGAAGTACTATCTTAACATGCTTGTATCAGCCACAAGTATTGCCAGTTGTTACGAAAGCTAAGCTATCTCTAAACAGGCAAAATGGGTTGCAGTAGGAGTGAAAATTATTTTGGAAGCCAGCAAATCATTCCACTTTCTCAAGAAAGTAAATCTTGCCAAGAAAAAGACGTATTCACTAGAACAATCCCACAGGGGTGTAAGTACTATATTAAAAGCACATCATTTTCTTATAAATCCATCAAGCTCAAGCAGGTTTATAATAATTACTTAAGTGACTTAAACATCAGAGAAAAAGTTTGTACTCGGTTCACCTCCAAAGGTTCAGAGGTTGCTTGTGCTTCAATTATGCATCTAAAAGTACTAATGCTTATTATAAGCTTATGTGAATTATGAAAATCTGTTGAGAGTGCCCACATTTCTTCTTCCCTTCCAGCAAGCCTGTGTTGCTCATTTCACAACATGAATGTTTTCCCAAAATTAAGCACTCAGCCTCTCTCTCTATGTATGCGTAACTGCAGAGCTTCCTATAGCATTCTTTTTTCTGAAAAGAGAAGCCCAGCCAATAGCTTGCTGTTTTTATTTAGTCCCAAGGCAAATTCTAAAAAAGCTACTGTAATCCACAGCAAGGCCAAACCCTGTCAGTTTACTTAAAACCAGTATGATTGAGCATATGCAGGTCTTCATTTTGCTGTTGCTGTTCATGTAAAGGTGATGACCAGCAACCCAAGAGCAATCATCACCTCTTCATGGTTCAGAAAGAGAGCCTGTTGTATGAAGAGTCTGTTTTACTTGACTAAAACCAAGTTTTGCCCAACTATAGATAGCATGATGAGTATATTTCTCATCATATAATTACTATTCTTCCATAAGTCTTTCAAAAGATGACACATGGTGTCAGGGCAGTAAAGGAAAGTTTCACTATAAATTTGATTTCCAGTAGAAGTTCACAAAAAGAGAGGGAGACACAGGTCCATTTTGCATTTTTTGTTGTCCTAGATTTCTTCTGAGGAAAAAGCTGAGCTTGGCAGTACAACAGACTCACATCTCCTTCATTAGCTGGGCTTCAAATTTGCATATTTTAAACAGAGAGACTGAAGAAACGAGATTCCAAACTGATCTCTCTGGGTCTTGGGCCACCTTTATTATTTCCAAAAAAGAGCAGGGGTGCATCTTGACAAGAGTTCTCTCTGCATTTGGATTGATTTGTAGCATGTTTTCATCTCTTTACTCTGGATAACCCAGCAGCATAATTTTCATATTCTGAAAATAAAATCTATTTGAAATCAAAAGCAAAATCTTATATGAACACTGGCAATTTACCAAAAATGTGCGTGAAACAGAATGGAGAAAAATGGAAATAGAAAAAAAAATTAAAAGGCGTTTCTGAATAAATCCAACCTTTGACTTTTCTTTGAATTATATCTTACATTTCATATTCTGTCCTCCTGCAAAGGATTTATACAAAATGACTTTTTATGTGATTTAAATAATATTTACAGAATAAAGAAAAAATACATTTGCACTCCTAGTGAAATAGTAACAAAATATTAACTGTTCTTCTCTTTAGCTTATCTTTTTGATTGCAAAGCCTGCAAGATAAAGGGTTTACCTGCAGCACTCTGCCAGATCAAAACCGACATCCTTGTTTCCATAATTTCTTTGACTCTGAAGTAGAGGTAGGGGGAAGAAGGTTGGCAAAGGGCGCACATTTGTCTTCTTTGTCTGCCCATAAAAATCATAACTAGTAAACTCAGGTAACTTCTATTGCAACTTATTGCCTGGCAAGGTATGTGAAAACCTTAAATAATGGTTTTTGGTAAATAAAAGTATTGTATGTGAAGGATGTAAAATAGGTCTGTTTAAAAAGAAAAAAAAAAGCAAACCAAAAAATCCTACATATCAGTACAGTATCCTTATGTAACACACATTTCATAAATATTAAAAGATAAAAAGTTTTGATCTGAGAGAAGTGAAAGAGAACAGTCTCTTAGGACAGAATAACTTTTTGAGAGAGATATCATAGGAAGAATAATAATATTTTTATCTTCTTATGTATTGGCTTTGTGCTGAACTGAGAAATGAATTTCACTTTATCCATATACATTTGGATAAGCAGAGCTGTATTCACCAGATGATCTGACAAATACAAATACATCGAATAATTTCTAACTTAACAGAGAAAAGACAGTCATACAAGGATTAATTATTTAATATTTATATCCAGGTTGAAAATGTAAATTATTGCTCCTTTATCATTGTTAGCTACTCCAGATGATTGGAAGATTTCCTTCAGAACAGCCAGATTTGGAGACGAAAGCAAAAAATGAAATAAATAATTCCACAAATAGGATTATTTTTAATTTTGTGGCAATTCTGTATGCTTTTTTATGCTCTTTTTTTTTTTTATTAAAAAAAAATAAGTGTGGTTCCAGCATTAAGGAGTATGGAACCCATTTAGTTATAAAGGGTAGCAGAAATGCCTCTTCATGCACAGAGTCAATCCTAACACCTATGTCTGCTCTCTGCCCCTAAAACAGACAGAAGGAATGTGGGGAAAGAGAGGAAAAGATCTACACAGTCTGTATGTGAAAAACTTAACAAAGGATCATATCTTCAAATACTTAAGTCCCTTCAGAAAAGGCAGCTTCTCATTTTTTTCCTAAGTTGAAAAGAAGTTTTTTTGTACATTGTTCAACTGAGTCTTGAAAATACAAGGTCTTTTTGTTCATGGGAGCAATGGAAATTTGCTTTCAGGTCAATTTACATATTTTTTCCATCTTTTCACTAATGTGCACTCATATATGTCTTGGCTATATGCTGTCTAGTCTTAAAAATAGTACGTTTCTGATTTATCAGCACAAGAAGTTCTGTGTAAATATGTTATCACAATATACACTCTTTAATTGGGGCATGCTATGTCACTGTAGCTGCTTTATTGAGATGTCTCTTGGGAAACTGATTTAGCCTACTGATAGTGAATGGTAATATGGTAATAACCACTTTTTAATCAGGACAGTAATTAGCATCAATTCTGTTTAATTGAACTAAATTTAACTGGAGTCAAGAAGTAAAGTACTGATTAACCCCCAAACTATTGATCAGTGCTCACTAATTCTCCAAAGACATGGAATAATTATATCAATAAATGACATAAATGTTTAACTTTACAAATCAAACAGTATCTGGAATGACAGTACAGCATAAATAGTATTCCTACATGGGCAAAATAGTCTGAATACATTATCACTGTTGTCACGATTCCTTTTCAAATTTAAATTGTTCAACTAAAATTTACATAGTTGATGGTGTTTAGCTGATTCTGACTATCCACAGTGGGCTTTTTTAGTACCTGTATATCAGGCATCATTCAGTTCCACAATAATTTTGGGTGACTGCTGAACTGTAGAAGTATGACATAGATTTTAACGATGTCTGAGAGTAATGACACACCAGGGCAGAAAACTGCTTGACACTTGATCTTTTACTGTTCACATCCCTACACCTGCAGAAATACGCCAGAGACAGAGGTTTTCATTTCTTCCTCACAAGATGTTATAGTAGTATATTCTTGTCTCCAAATGTTGCAGATTTTCCCAAGAGCGGCACTTGAGAGTTACAACTCTCCAGTGATTAGCATCCCTGCTGATTGTGTCATTCAGTATCGGATTCAAAGAGCTCAGCATACTTCATTGCATCTTTGTACTAAGCTGCAACCACCTTTTTTTTTTTTTTTTTTTACTTCCACATACCCTTAGAATTGATTATTTTGTTTCTGCTGTTCTTTTCCTGAAATTCCTATGCAAGTCCACTCAGGGCAATATAACTAATCAAGAAAGGATGACTGTTCTTTCCATCTAATAATGATTACATTCCTTTTTTTGAGTTTCTGTCTGTGCTTTTCTTAAGATTTCTTCTTCATAGCATTTAAAGAGGGTCAGTGGAATTGACAACCTTGTCTTATACTTACCCTCGAGTTAAACCAATTACTTTGCTCATGTGTTTTTCATGAGAATTTCTGCAGAAGTTTTGTATCAATTTTAGGATATTTTCAGCAACTCCATCCAGCTGCAGTTTTCCAAAAGAGCAATATGGTATCAAATGTGTAAGTACAATCCATGACAAAATAATTTTCCTTCCTTTTGTACTTCAGTCGTTTCATACACAGACTACAGATCTAACAATATTATTCGTTTTCTGCCTATATTGGAATTCTGCAGCAATTTTCAAAGTGATTATTTATGCAATAATTTCCAGAAGTAACAAGTTCCCTTTGTTAGAAATAAGGAAAAAAAGGAACTGCATCCAACTTTTCAGCCCTTTTCTCGCTATGATGCATGTATATGGTAGGCATGGAAACTAGCATTGCCACATTTTTTCAGTAATTCTGCTTATATTTCATATCAGGAACTTACTCGTTCTCCATTGTATAGCTTATGGTTTGTTGGTTCAGCTACTGGAAGCAGTTCCTTTGAACAAATGTGGCTTCTCATACACAGCATGTATGTATGAAGCTTCTCCTTCATTTCTAGCAGAGGATTAATTTAATTGGTTTTTCACAGCTCCCAGAAATACTTTCTGCAAAGAGCTGATGAACCTTTTTTTTTTTTTTCCTATTAGAACAACATTCCAAAAATTCTGACAAAAGCTTTAAGAAACAATTTGTTATCCGGTAGATCTAAGAATATTTACTATCTAAAGAAACAAAAGAAACTGTATATTGGTAGTCTGCTGCCTACAATTTATTTCACCATTGTTGCTGTCTTCTGTCACATTGTATACAGATACCTCCTTTTAATAAGTTCATCTATGCTCCTTTGACCTCTTAGTTTTCTCTGTCAGTCACAAAATCTGACAAGCTTCTCTCTGGTCCTCTCTTTCTTGTTTGGAGTCTGCTGGCCAGGAGATTATCTGTCATTGTAAAGCAGAAAGAAAAGTCATTTCCAGTCTAACCTATGCTGCAAGTATGAAAGACAAAAGTCCTTTCTCCTGATCTCTTCCTGAGTGTATGCTCTTTATTGTTTTCTTTGCAGATTAATCTTTATTTTGGTTATTACTGACATAGGATGCTACAGCAATTGAATTAACTTTCCATCACACCATTACAGTGTTTTTTATTTTGTTTTGTTTTGTTTTGGGGGGGTTGCTTTTTGTTCGTTTATTTGGTTGTTTTGTTTTGTTTTGTTTTCCCTAAAATTCTGGTTTAGTTGATTAGGCTGTAAATCTATGCAAGCATTTCACTCTGATGGCTGAAAAATTATGTACTTCCAGTGGAAAACTGTATTTTTGCTGTTTATTTTGCCATACCTAAGCTTCCCAAATAACCCAATTAGTGTGTGTTTGTTCAAGTCATCTTGCATAACATATTCTTTGGATACTTCTGAATTACATAGATTTTGTGGAATAGTCTGATTTTGCATGGGTTTAGACTCATAACCAAATCAAACATTCAAACTGCACCTGACCTGGATAGCCAGATGTCTTGGCAGGTAATAATTTCCAATCTTTTTTAAATAAAACCTTCATGAGGAAAAATTGGTCATGTTCTCACTCACTCAGTGTCCCTTAATTCATCAACACTGCCTATTTCTTGTCACAACCACCGCTGACTTACCAACGTTGAGCCAAAGCTAGTTAGGTTGGCCAGATCTGCCTATAAACATTCACACATCTCTCTCTATTATCCCCCTGTTTCTGGGATGAAGGCATTAGATATAGCCCTGGTAGCTCTTTAGGGAGCCCAAACTGTCCTGGCAACAGCTTTCTCTTGGGATCCACTCTGTGTTTGTCTTCCAGGGAATGAATAAGAGAATCAATCTGCCTCCTTCAATACAGTGTTAAAGTTACCTTTAAATCAGAGGTGTAACAAAAATTTAAATGCTGTTACTTAACTGTAGCTTACTGTGTTCTCTTTTTGGGTAACCGTCATTCTAGTCTCTCACACACATGGGCAGAACAATTGTGCTTTCCCATACTTCCCATCATGAGATATTGCTCATATTTGGTTGGAGTTAACCACTTCCATTGTATGAACATCCTCTGCATCAATAGAGGATAATGCAGGCCCGGTACAGTTGACCTGCAGTCCCATAAATCATGCCAAAACCTCATGGTTCAAACCACCTTTTACAAAATAGCCTTTCCTGAAATAACACTATTAAACCATGTGTTGAAAAATCACAGTTTCACTGTGAGTGAATATGGCCAAAACACTTGTAGAAGCATTTTCAATGTTTTAATTTTTCACTCTGTTTAATTATCTGTGTTAGTTATAACTCTCATCATTTTTCAGCTGGAGTATTTTGAATCAATTGCTATTGCTAATGTATACTACATAACCATACAGAATATCGCAAAGTGAAAAATAAAGAGAAAATTAGCGTTAGATCTGTTCTTAACAGCCCCAGACTGTGATCATGTATATAGACAAAAAGGTGGATGACCTGAGTGAATCTACAAAAAGATTCCACTGCAGATGAATACATCCAATGGCAGCACATACATAGCTTTTGTTCAGTTAAAAAAATTATTAGAATTCTAAATGCACTTTGTCTGTCATATTTTGATCTTTTATCTTTCAGTTTCTTACCTTACATTTGTTCCATACACATTTTTCTTTCCCTTATCTTCTGTCAATTTGTATTTCTCTTCCTTTTGCTTTCCATTTTGTTTATGGTTTACTCCACCAAGTAAACATGTACTATACATCCAAGATGGTATTTGCTGGTCATTCCTTTTACGTCCAACCCTTCTTCCACTCATTATATAGCTCATTGGTTTATATTTCTTGTTCTTATAAGCTCTTTGAGTCAGGAATCCTTCATGCTGAATCTCAGACGGTTCCTCAATAATCATGAACAACAAACCCATCATAGCAAAGGTGAAAAATATGTTTAAATGGATTTCTTCCTAAACCTTATTCTGGTGTTAACTGAAACATTTAGCTTGAAATTAACTTTTTAAATTTTACTTAAGTGTGGAATTTTAGTATACAATGTGTGTTCTGCAGAATGCGGCATTTGTGTTTCAAAAAATCACAGTTACTTATTTTCACTCATACTTCTTAATTTATTTTACTACATATGAGCCTTTCAGATATGGGTATTGGATGGAAGCCTTAAACTTAGAATTACTTGTATATGGACATAATAAAGATTTTTTTTTTCTTCTCAGCATTTAGAATGCCAGTGGATACATCTTTGAAACATTCAGTTTACAGATTATGTATGTACCTAGTTTTTCAATAACCTATTTTTAGATATTTGAAATTTATCTCTGGGTGGGATATTCACATTGTGACAAAGTTGAAAGCCTTTTCTTCATGATTGCATGAAGGTGGGTAAATTGGTAGGCTCAAGTAGAAAATAAAGTAATTACACATACAAGCATCTTTGGTTTTGGTAAACTGGGTAAAAAAAAAACCAAAACAACCTAGAAAGACTGCGAAAATGTCTTTGTGTGTTTACACAGTGCAAACTATATACCAAATATAAGGTCCCCAAATGGCAATGTTTAAGCATCTTTAAGCATACTTTGGCAATAACATTCTATTGATATGAGTAAAGATTGCTGAAATTGATAACTTTCATCTGATTTTTATATTTCAGATGAGAGGTAAAAATGAAATATGCTTGCATGCCAATAAATTTAGAGAAATCCCATTTCAAGGGAATGGAAATAGTTTCCACTCTGTTCCTGGCTACACTAGAATTCAAGGCTCTCTCTCTGGGGAGTTATGTCATCTCTAGAGATGGCAATCTTTGGGGAGTTGGGGATTAATTGATGGGAATCAGTGTTTCCTCAAAATTATTCAGTTCTTTGAAATCAGAAATTTATGATGAAATATTTTTCCTCTGAAAAATTTTCATTCACTGCCAGAAAGAAACTATATGGGATATGTATCATCAGATATTCAAGTTAAATATTTATAACTAAAAAGTAATTGTCCATATTAAATAAAAGAAAGTCTTAATAATTCCAGGGTAAAATAGTATCATCCCATCAGAAGGTTTAAAGACATCTTCAGAGCTACAGCTCAGTGTTTCTTAATGGACTATTGAATAGAAGGTACATTTTTTTCCCAGTTGAATTCAGAATTGTCTTTCATGTGTAACTAATATGTGAATAAACATCCAGGTTTATTCTATTCTCTCTGTCTTTGTGTGAACACTTTAGAGAGTGACCTTTGCAAACAGTAGCTCAGAATACAAATGGATATTGACTTTCAAAGCTTTTGACAAAGTTCGCACACATAGAGAATATGCTCGTATGAAATTAACAGTTCTGCCAGATGGTTTATACCTGCAAGCTCTGCAATAATTACAGTAACCTCATCATATTCCTGGTCTTTCATCACCTTGAATATTTTTATTGCAGTTGTGCAGACATCTTTAAACATTTCACCGCAAAGAATGAAACTTTCATTTGGGTGAGAAATTCCATCATAAAACTGCAAATTAAGGAAATGAATAATCTCGTATTAATTCTAAGTTTTTAAAATTTCTTACCACCAGTTATTCCTTGCTAGAGAGATTGGTAATGTGCTTAATGGCTCAAGAGAAGTTCTGAGATGTCCTGAACATGGAACTTTCATCAAGCACGCTGTACATCAGGACTTTTGGAAACTATTCATTCTCTCATCACAGTTGGTACCAAAACAATCCCACCACTCTAACGGAGACATGATCTGATTTTTCCTCTTCATAACATATTTCATTATTCTATAGCAGTGAAAAGGCAGGGGAGATCATTCACTGTCATTCTCCATCAATATTGCTCAGATTAGAAGAACCATTATAATTCTCATAGAACTGTCCCAAATGCATTTATAATCAAGTTTGTTAAAAAGAGTTCTCACTGGGGATCCATTTTAATTCAGACTGTGTAGTGAATATCTGCATATGAGTGACATTAACTAGACAGCCACCGTATGTACAAATAAGTTTTCATTCAATTTGTGAATGCTACAAGACAAACTGTGTGCCTGAAAGAAGGTGTTACCTAATCAAGTGACGCAGTGTCATGGAACATGATTTGAGGTCAGAAACACTAGGTACTGATGACTAGTGTCCATCTGAGGTACATTTCAGGGTCCTGCTTTGGACTAGCTCTATAAGAGTCCTGTGAGGGGCTGCAGAGTATTGAAGAAGACTCCTTGAGCACATCTTCCAGACAGTTACTTCCTAAAGAAATTCAATTCAGTTCAGACATGTCCACATTGTGAACTGAAGCACAGTAAGGTAGAGTAGGATAAGTCTCTTCTGAGGCATGTTCCTGATTTGAACTCAAGTAATGATATGGAGACACTCAGAGGTGATGGACCTATGCACCCACAGAACTACACACTGGAAGCAGACATGAGCGACAACTGACATTGCACGCAAACTCATTGCAACTCTGGGGCTCCTCTGAATGAAGTGATCCTACTCCTGATACTGGACACAGGTCAGCATCTCAGATTGCATCAAGCAACTGCCCAAGTACAGTGTGAGCTTGTCACCCAGAGTACAAAAAAATAATCAGCTGGGGAGGAGAGGGATTCATTTGGCATCAGTGAATTGTGCTCTGGACTACCTGACTGTTTGATCTGAAACAAAAGAAAACTGAAACTGTCAACCCTCTATATATAACCTCTACAGCCCTCTATAATGCTACAGAAACCACACATTCCTGGTTTGTATACATTTTGGGCCAAGGAGGTTTGATTCAACTTCACTGAAGAAGTACCTTATTTCCTTTGTGCTGCATTTCCTTACCTACAAAACTAATAAAAAACTCTTCTGTGCACAGAAGTTGTAAGGATAAATAAATTACTGTGAAGTGCTCATACCCTACTCCTATGGGCTTGTACAAGAGTTATAGACAGAAAACCAGAACAAACCACAGAATGATTCCTATTCCTAGGTCTGCTTGACAATTTTTAAGTTTTCCAATGAGCACTTTCCTATTTCTACCCCATTGCTATCCGGAAGAAGTAGAAAAACAACTAGTGACACTGGAAAAGGGCATTTCCATCTCTTTCCTAGGGCAACAAGACTTTGTCCTAGACTAGAGTTTTAGATGACAAATAGTAAAATTCACTATTTTCAGAATGCTGTCAGGCTAAATAAACAGAAAGACTGCAGAAAATATTTTCCTTTTAATCTTTTCCATTGCCACTACTCATAGCTCTTGATTGTCACAAGAATATGTAGAAAAAAGTATCAGGAAGAAGTGTGATTACATGGATTGTAAGTGGATTATATCTTTTTAACTATCAATACATCATATGTGCTCACCCACTGAATAAGGCTTGCCAGCCAGCTGCCAAGTTGTTTAAAGTCATGCTAACAACCCATCAATTAACAACTAGAATTGCTGCCTTCTGGTATAGAATATTTTGTGTCACTCCCACCTGAATTCACTCCACATAAGATCATTTCAGCCTAGCTGTAATTTGCTAGATGGCAAAGTAATATCCATTGTATTGATTTGATTTAATACATCACTTTCAGAAAGTTGGAAGAGGAAAGTTCAAGTCAACCCATATTGTCAAATTTGAGGATCCAGAGCTCTCTGTTTCTTACATAAATCTATAGAAATAGTTTTTATTGAATAATCTTGGAAAAGGGGTTCTCACCTCTGTCTAAGTAGCTTGCAGGGGTGGCCAGGGGGGAGACACATGGTAATATAAAGTGACAATATTAGAGATAATGAGTTATAAGAGAGACAGGAACTTCTCAGAGGTTTCTGGTTGCATTTGCATTATCTGTGACACTTATACTCCAGGATGCTGTTGAACCCTTCATTGTCAGTAAAGGTGAACAAGAAAGGCTTTGCGTTTGCCATGGCTGTGGACAAAAATTACTTGAGAGGGATCATGTGACCAGCTAAATCTCTGCAGTCTATTAATGCTGGGAATACCACTGTGCCTGGACCTGATGCTCTGCGGGGTGCAGGGTTCATGAAAAGCTAGTTATGACCTTCCTCCATATTAACAGTATAGGACTCTGTGCATATGGCACATATAATCTCTCATCACATCTTTCAAAGACAGCAAGTGTGAGCATATGCTCGACTTTCTTTTTGAAAAAAAAAGAAGAATAGAATAGAGTCTTCTTCTTTTTCTCCCCATTTTGTAAAGGCCTTTATACAAACTGTGATAAAATGTTTCACAGGAAGAGAGGCAGAATAAAGAGCAAACATTTTATAGAACTAGCGATAGTCACTCTCATACAGATAGCTAGGGGAAAATGACATACTGTATGGTGATACAGAAAAGTTAAAGAACAAACACATTGAAACTCTAAAGCTCTGAGATGCAAGTGTTCTGCTTTAGCCCAAAGTAAGCAGAGAATGGAGGTGTGCTGTTCTGAGCAGAGGGAGGATTTGGTTGCAGGATAAAGTGAAAAAGGAGGGTTATGGGGTGAAATATGAAGAGAGGAAGTAACTCAGTAGGAGAACAATTTCTGGAGCATGGGGCAATGTAAGTAAAAGATGTCCTCCATCTGCAGAGATTTGCAAAGAAAAAGCGAGATTGGAAGTGCATGCTGAGAGTTCGTTCTGGGCAAGGGCTAAATTCTGATTCCATGTATTGTAAGTGTAAATCCACTGAGTGTGATTCTCATCTTACACTGTTACTATACAGATACAATCTCTTGCATTTTTTCTGGTGTAAGCATCCGAGTGCTTCTGGATGTAACTTAGGATATTTAAACAATCTGCATAACTTTAAATTTAAAGTGTTTTGACTGGAGGCAGGTAGCACTGCCCATTTTTATTCTGTGAGCGGATGGATACCAAGCTGCTTCAGGTTTCCAGTGCCAGTACTTGGAACTGTTATTCAGAAACTCACATTCTGAATGTGAACTCTCTCTGTAAACACTATAATGAGCAATGCCATGCCAAAATATTCACGGGGAGGAAAAAACCCACAAACCCTAAGGAGGTATTTCCATTTTACAGAAAATAGATCCTAGGTGAATTTAATAACCTGAGTACAAGAATTTTTTTGAGGTTACTAAATATATATTGCCTTTCCATGTTTGTTTACAAGAGAAATCTAACAGCAGAAAATTGATCTCTGATTAGGCTCAGTCGTTTTGCCTGTTTGTAAGCGCAAGTTGCAAAGCACCCTATTAATTATCATTTTGTCAAAATGGTTAAATGGCTTTTTCTACAAAAGCTACTTCCAGGGTCTCCTCAGTCAAAACTAATGAGTGACTCCTGTGAGATTTTTGCCCAGAATACCTAACACTTTGGGGGATTGTGTATAAGATTACTGCCGTCTTTAAGATATGTCAGCACCTTAAAATGCAGGCATGAGTGCAGATTTTGTGGCTATATCCAAACTTGCATACAGCTGGCTAGCTTTGCAGGTGACAGTAGACTGCACTGGCCTCAGATCAACTTATCTGCCTGAGTATTATCCCAGGATGCTAATGAATTTCTGTGCCTGCAGTGACCTTCATGCTACAGCAGCAACAACATTTGAGCTCACTGTATTAAAGCTGGATGGTGTTTGTCTCTGTAAGCTGCTTATTCCATTGAAGTGCAACCTAAGGATCAAAGTGTAGATATGCTGAAAGCAGCACAGAGGTGACTGCATGCAATGCAAGAAGCAAGAGCAGATCTTGATCTAGAGAGTCTTCAGAAGATTCTTTCAAATTTCAAAAGAGTTTGGAATCAAGATCCTTCCTGCTAAAGTATACAGTAGTGAAGATGTTTATACAACCAAAAATAGTTCAGCTCTCAAAATGCTCTATTTGCAATACACTGTGTACTTACACTGATTTTAATAAACATCTGGGTCAAGATTTTAATGGCTATGCTGGAATAGAATGGTAGTTTCTTGAAAGTTAATGATATCTACTCCTACATTGCTTGACAGCTGTGGAAAAAAACGTGATGCCTATTTCCCTATTTGATCTCTATTTCCCTATCCCTCCCCACTTTATTATTATTGTGCAATTATCACTGTTTCAAAAGATTATTTAATAGCTAAAATAATCTCATAATTTGCATTCGATATAATCACGCTTCTTCTAGTTGTGCAAGATTACTGCTGAAGCCTATCCACCTAGATTCTTATATGGTCCCACTGGGTAATATAATTTATTTCTGTGTAAAAATAGAAACCATTAACAACTTTTACTTTCTTCCTGCTTTCTCACCCTGCAGCAATAATTAGTTATGTTCTTTAGGGGTGGGTGAGAGACAGAGGTGAAGGAAATAAAAAGGAAGTTTTTATTTCATGAAGAACTTCAATAATTTTTTAAACTTGGATTCATTGTAATTCAAAATAAAGAACAGACATGTTTACAGTCTTCCTGAAAAGGCCTGAGGCCCCAGTTCTCATGGTTTCTATATAAAGATTGCTGAATTCCCTGGGTATTTGCTGTTCTCCTGGGGAACAGCTCTGCATCTGAAAGTCCAGCAGTCCGGACTAACAAACATCTATGATTATAAGAACTTTTTACCTTTGGAAGAGAAGGTAAACAGAAGATAGAAGATATGAATTTAAATGCAAGAGCTGTGGTCATTTTTTTTTCTTCTCATATTTTAAGGCATTTTTAAGGAAAGATCTCCCACCCCATAAGCTTTCCCTAAATTTTCACTAAACAATATAATAGTTCCAGCAGAATAAAACCATTGTAATAAACCATGACTGCAGAGAGAGCAGCAATCCTGTATTTCAGTAAGATTCAGTATCACAGGAAGTTCTCAGTATCAGTGAAAATAAGTGAAAAAAAACTTTATATAATGCAAGACTTGTCATGACCAAATTATGATGACGAGGAGCATCAGTGAGCAATTGACCCAGCAGATCTGCATAACTGGTTCTGAGTCCAAGGTAAGTTCAAATTCTGTCTGAGCGTATACTTCAGATGTTGGCCCATCATCATGACTTCAAAACATGTCTCTTCTGAAATACAACTAATATCTATTAATACGTATATAAAAAGATTTTGTTTGCAATTAAATCAAGTGGGAAAAGTGTGGCAAACTCCAGAAGATTGGTTTGAAATATGAATACATTAAAATATTACATTACTTGTGCTTATATGACTTTCAGAATTCATACATTTTTGTAGATTTCCAGAGCTTTTGTTGGCAGAATGAAGATGTTTTTATTTGTGTTTATTGAGAAAATATATTTCAATGCAAACATATAATCTCTACTTTATTTATTGTTATATGAAGAGAGTTGTGACGTTTCCTGACACAAAGTACAAGGATAGGGGGTAAAAAAAAAAAAGAAAAAGCATTTCAAGGATTTCTTGCACACTCTGATAAAAGTCTGATTAGCCTACGAAAAGGAAATTTTTCCCCGGTGTCATGAACTTGCTTTGATGGATACTATTCTGTGACAGACCATTTGGTTGACTATGATATGTGGATTTATATCCTCCTTCAAATGTGCCCTTTTGTCCTTTGATAATATTTATTTATCACAGCAGTAACCCTGTTTCATTTTTAATAAAATACCACTTCCTCAAAAGTGAGACTGATGTAATTATTTGCTGTAAATTTTGTACCTTTGTCATACTTGTTTCTCTTTGTCAAATCCTTTATAAACTGATTTCTATCAGGTGATTAACCTTTTGCAGATGCTGAGAGCTATCCAGATGAGTTATCTCACTGGATGTAATGGAGCTTCCTGGTATGTGAGTGTTCACAAATGTGAACAGGGCATATACAAACTGAACTTGTGACTGTATTTATTTATCACTTTGCATAAATGCAATTTCTGTATATATTTTTGCAAAACTGTCCTTTTTACTATCTGCCATCTGCGATATGTTGTCATTATAATGGGTACATTTTAAATAGCAAATGCATTATAGGTTTTAAAATGTGCATGAACCTTTGTGTCTGTGAGATAGAAAGAGAAAACAGAACGAAATGTTTGTTTTAACACATAAAATTTGCATGGAAAAGAAATATCAACATTTTTCTACCTTCTTTGACATGAGGTCACTGACAAACATAATAATATGGGTCACATCTTCCCTTTACTTATGCTATTATAAAACTGAAAAAGCTTGATTGGCTGTAATGAAAAATTGAAACTTGAAATTTGGAAACTACGTTAGATACCCATGCTCCATACCAGAACTTCACAGTTTATCCTTTTCTCCAGGTTATCTATAAAACTTGGGAAATTAGGTATATATTAAAGTTCCCCTATTAGTTTAAAATATGCAAACTCCCATGATAATGCTGCATTTAGCTGAATAGTCCACTTTGTTGCACCCTCCAGCTCTTTTCATCTCATCAGAACAAGTATTAAACCAGAAGAATTGTTGAACAGAATGACTGCAACTGAACATTTTGAAATCTAGGTTAGTCTTCAAAGAACAAATTATTTTTGACCACTGACTACTTCTGCAAATTATACCTGTCACTTTAAACTATGCACCACTCCAGCTTCTTTATTTATTCTAGAGATTTCCATTCTAATACAGCATGAAAGTAGAATAATATCTGAATCAGGTATAATGTCAAAACTAGATCTCCAGAATTTCCTCTGTCCTATGTACCTCTGCTGAAACTGCTGGTTTCCCTCCTCAATTTCATCATGCACTAAAAACTTCTCTGAAAGTTAGACAAGAGGAGGCAAAATCCAAGCTAAGAGGTAAAAACATTCTATATATTCACTAAAAATATTCACTCCTTGAAACCCTAACAATGTCCCCACAGAGACTGAATTCTCTTAAGCAGCTTACCAAGACACCCTAAATAATGAAACCTCACTTACATTTCTTCAGTTCTAAGGAAAATTATATTTAGTGAAATAATTAGGTGAAATTAATACACTGGTCACAGAGACTGAGCTGGCATAAAGCTCATGTATAGTATGTGTTACAGTCTCCCAGTAAAACTAGAGTTTTCTTCATGTCCAAAATTTCTAAGTATCTGGTGAAATAACAAAAAACAATATCACGTGAAAAAGGAGGATCTTCTCTGCTACTGGTATAAGCGTCATTAAAGCTGCTTAACTAGTTGCATGGTGATTTTATAGTGAAGCAGGTTTCCTAGATGCATTTTAAACCAATCACCCAAGTGCAAGCACATGCTATGATGGGTATGAAGGAGACATGCTGTGTGGAGGAAGCATCAGCCTTTTTATAAACTTGCTTTCATGAATAAACTGATTGTTTTTTGAAAGGAAACACCATATCAACTATGCAATGTAAGATCTGTTATTAATTTAATTTCTTTATATTAAATGTTTCATAGAATGAAATGTTTCACAAAGTTTAGAAGTGCAATTCAGTTCAAAGTTCTGAGACAATGGAGAATGGGAGGATTGACTAAACAGATCGGATTTGTAAACTGGAATAACAACAGAAAAATTACTATAATTTACTGTATTATTTAGCATATATTTTAATTCCAGACAGCATACTGCAGCATACTGTATCTTAGAATATGGCCATTTTCATCAAAAATAAGGAAATGCAAAGACATACAAATTTATTCTTTCTGTTTTGTCATCTATTATTTAAACTACCATTTTCAAGTGTAATTACTTTCAGTAGGGCAATTTTTTAAAAATTCTCCTCATTTTATTCAAACGACTTCTTTCATCATTTAAATATTTCTGGTTGGGGAGCAGGATAGAGGAATGGAGGAAAGAAATGAAAATTGGAAAGAAATAATTTTCTTTTTCTGTGCACAAAACAGGTAAATGTCAATTGCAAACGTTACCAAGATTGTCCCTTTCAACTAGAGAAAATTATAAGAAAATTTTCTGCTACTGTTTTTTAGAGGAACATCTTTCTTGGTGTCCTGTTTGGGGTGGAGCAGAGCCAACTTTCTGTTCAGTGAGAAAGGCTCTTGCTTACACTTGTTGCTGTGGCAATCAGAGTCAGCTGACTTGGTTGTTTACTCTGAGAAGGGGTTGCACCTGTGGGGAGGAGTGGACAGATTAGATGACCCAAGTTGACCAATAGGGTATTCCATCCCATTTGTGATGCTCACTGTAAAAGCTGAAGAGTCAAAGGTTGGTTGTTCAATGGCTTTGCACCAATGGCTGTGTTTCTCTGATGTCAGAGGAAGACCCTGTCAGTTTGTCTACCTTCAATCCCCGTCACTGTGTCCTGGAATCCAGTTCCTATTCGTCACTGAGACCAGTCTGGAACTTGGCCAGTGCCTGCTGGTGGCATCTCCCTGGTATCTTCATGTTTTTTTATCTCTTTATTTTATCTATTTCATTATTTCTCTTTTTAATTTTATTACTAATATTTCATTAAAGTAGTTTAGTTTTTCCCTAAACTCATAACTGTTTCTCTCTCTCTTCTTCCTTTCCTTGGAGCGAGAAGTGGGAGAGAGCATCTGTCATCTTGTCATTGGCCAGCTCAGCTCAAACCATAACACTCTGCTATTTTCAGGAAGTAGATAAAATTTTCAAGATTTCCATTTAAAATATTATTTTGCTGCAAGTTTTAGTGATACCAGCTTTGACCAAAAAACACTATTACAAGACATGAAAGAACAGCTATGTTAAGCATGTTAGTTGACCAAACATTACTTACAAACTTACATGATGAGGTGCTACTCAGAGCTCAGAGCCCCCTGCATGAGCTTGAACACTGGTAACACATGTATATTGTGCAAAGTAATTGATATACTATAATGTAGTTAGAAGAAATTGGCTTTTTTTTTTTTTGTATTATGTTTATGAAATATCCAACAAACCAATTTACTCCCTGTATATCAAAACGGAATCAGAATCATCATCGTGGTTGGAAGGGACCTCTGAGATCATCGAGTCCAGCCACAAAAAAAACCCCAACCCCCCAAAAACTAACAATACACACAATACCCCACCATATCACACCCACCCACAAACCAATAATCTTGGGCACTAGAGCATGCCCTGAAGAGCCATGTCTACGTGTTTCTTAAATACCTCCAGGGATGGTGACTCCACCACCTCCCTGGGCAGGCTGTTCTAGTGCCTGACCACTCTCTCAGAAAAGTAGTTCTTCCTAATATCTAATCTAAACCTCCCCTGCCACAACTTCAGACCGTTTCCTCTGGTCCTGTCATTATTCCCTTGGGAGAAGAGGCCAACGCCCACCTCTCTACAACCTCCTTGCAGGTAGTTGTAGAGGGCAATGAGGTTTCCCCTCAGCCTCCTCTTCTCCAAACTAAACTTCTCCAAACTAAACATGCCCAGTTCCCTCAGCCTCTCCTCATAGGACTTGTTCTCTAGACCAAGTCCTATGAAAACTTTCAGCCTGCCAACATGACAAGCAGTTAGCAGTTGGGGAGGATATATGTATATATGAAGGCCTAGTCAAGGCAGAGTTCCTTTTATAGTAACAGATTTTCTACTGCAATAGTATTAAAACACATCAGAAAGCTGGTTGTTACTTAAAAACTTCCAGATACAAATATACACAGTTAAACAAAAAAGCTAGGAATAAGCTTGCCTGATTGCATAATACTTTCTTGTTATATTGATTTATTCTTTCACTATTTAAGATAAACAATTTACCAGTTATGAAAGTGCCAGTTCTCAGCTGTGTGAATGGTAGAATCACAGAATAATACAATCACACAGACTAAATCAGAAGTAAACAGTACTACTTGTGTCTGATACTAATCATAACTTCTCCTCAGCCTCTTCAAATTTAACATTTAAGCACAGCGGAAAACATATCTAAGATCTGACTGAGAACTTTCCTTTTTCTTTGGGATAAAATATGAAGACAAGTAGCAGCACCATTACTGCTAATGATGGGCACTTTTAAATGCCTGTTTATTTCCTAACATCAAAATACTTATGCAGAGTGAATGCCACTTTAGCTGCTACTTTTTCTTTCCTGAAACAAGAAAAAAAGAGAAGAAAGCCTAACATCATTTAAAAATTAATGTCTTTGCTTAGGAAAAGAGTGGTTTCTGAAAGTTTTTCATTAAAGCATTATGTGGCACTGCATAAGTCAATCACATCCAAACAATGAGACGTGACAGTCTCTGTGCTCCAGCAGATCCTTCAGCCGCATCCCCTCAGGTACAGGCAGCGCAGCCAAGTGCTCATTGCGCATGGCCTTGAGTGTCTGCATGACTATGATTAAAACATGATATAAATTGATGAGGATGTTTTCTAATGGTAGGAAGAAAAGATATAAATGCCATTAAACAGTATGACGTCTCTGCTCCAAAAGCCCAAGACTGGAAAAAACCCAGTTCCATAAAACAGTTCCTCCAAATTAGCATTTTGCTGTGATCAATTAATAATAATTACAACATACATAATTACAATGATGATGCACTTGGATGGGTGACTGCTGCATGGCTGTGTTCTCTGTAGCTTAATGGAGTGGGAGAGCAACTGAGCTGTGACCACTGGATTCATTTGCCACTGATTACGGGTCAGGGAAATATGAATAAAAGACACAAAAAGGGTGGATTTGACACAAAAGGAAGTACAGTGAAATCAGAAGTTCTGGGGTTTTTTAAGACTTCTACATGAGAGGAAAAATGTTAAGCAATTTACATAGATAAGCACAGTAACATATTCTTAGATCTTCATATTATGTTTCATTTTTTATGTAAACCGCTTTTCAATTAATTCAAAGTACTTATAGTGTGTGCTTTATCTGTTAGGAGGAAAATTTGGAAGTATTTATCCATTTTGTTTAACTAGTTTTCTATCTCTAAAAAGTTCTGTTAGCTATCTCTTTGTAGCTTTATTTTTAACATATCTTTGATAGAGTGTGAAGCTGGGAGAAATTTAATTATCCCTCTTTCTTTCCTTCCTAATTTCTAATAATAAAACAAACTTTGTGATTAAGGCCACAGAAGAGTTGCTGAAATTCATAGCCAACCCTATCCTATCTGAATTGGAGATAACATCCTTTGTACAGTCCTCATCAACGGCAACGCCTACATTTTTGTCTATACTGAATATCTGGTATAATTAGGAAACAATAGAGAAAGATGATGTGTACAATGCACATTGCATCATCATGTGCCCATTGAGCATGCTGGTGCTGACCCCGAGGAGCCAATTCTCAGAGCAGAGCTGATACGCCGGACCTGCATGCCTGAGGTCCTCACACAACACCAGCAGAAGGTTAAGCACACCAGGTTGGAGTTTAACTCAGTGAGCAGGGTATTTATTGCCTTAGGTAGACATGCTATCTCAACTCTTCCCGAGCTAAGAATTTTAATTCTGAATTTCAAAGAGACATCTTTTTCACAGATCCATTACCCTCTGGAGAATGGCTGCTTGCATTTGCCTTTAAATGAGAAGTCATTTATTTATATTAATATATGGCTAGCAAAATATCTCAGGAGGATGGCTCTGTTGCTCTTTCTGTTTGAACTTTGCTGCTTGGTAGACGTGTTTATGGTTTTTTAGGGGGGCCAAGGAGAGCATATGGAAAAAGAAACATGACTTAGTAATACAATAATTCAGTTAGAATGAGTCCAAATTTTTATTTCTATTAGAAAATATGCAGAGAAGTAAACTGTATGTAGCAGTGCATACATTTATTTGCAGAGAACTAGAAGGTAAATGGCTTTGTGAGTTTGCTGCTGTTTTCCATCACATCCCAAGCATGTCAGTGACATAAATTCCCTGTTTGATAGATGTATATGAGCCACTGCAGCAATGAAATACATACAAAAAGAGCAAAATAGTGGCATTAAAAAAGAGTTTCTTATATTATAATACAAAAGCACACTACCTCAGCAGAGCCACTAACCTTTGAAGAGGAACAGGGATGTACTGTTTCTTTCCACTCTTCCTGGAGAGAATACCATAATTCACACGACCAGTTTCCAGTCTATAATACGACTTCATGTTTCTGAGCGGTGTATCAGGGATTGCTACAGCTATCACATGCAGTCACAGGAGGATAAGAAAAAAAACATTCTCAGTTTCCTTAGCATCCTCTATTTTCTTCCACAAAATCTCAGGAAAATGGAGTCCCAAAGAAATGAAATTAAAACTGTCAAAGAAAATCAACTCCCACCTTTACTTTATATTTCCCTACTGCTATTGTTTCTTGAGCTATCCCTAGTGACTGCTACATTAGCATGGATTTACTATTAATATGAAATATATCATATAAAACTGGCTACAAAGTTTGCAACAAAGCCTTTTTGCTTGTGGTGTACTTCGTTTTAGATGTCCTTGCATCTGATAATCTGTTTAGAAGGCTTTGTTTACGTAGTCAAAGGGGTTTGTAAAATCTTGGACTAACAGCATTCAGGAAAAGATTGCATCTAAAAACATTAAACATACTCTGCCTTTATAAAACTGAGCTGGTTAAAATAAGGAAAAAAAGGTAGTAATTTCCTGTTATAAATTCAATTTTCATTTGATAAAGACAGAAGTCCAAATTACAGAACCGGTAGAGCAGCTTTAATTTCCATATCGAGTAATGTAGTTACTGGTTATTTGGTATACCAAATAACCAAGACTTTGGCAAGACTATTGCAGCTATTACCTAAGAATCAAATTTGTCAGGCAGTTTCTTTGATCTGTGACCATAAAAGATCTTCAGCTTGAAACATACATCCTTGCTGTATCCTAATGATAGCTTTCCTTCACAGGAAAAAGGTCAAAAAATCTGTAGTGAAGTCCTAAAACTCTGTTTTTTTGCCTGGTTGGTTTTGGTTTTTATCTGGCACAATTTAGATTGTGTATTAAACTGTGATATCAAGAGTAACTATTTTACATAACAGGGATTGAAAAAAAGTCTTGTCAGGCATCAAGTCTTCGTCTTATCAAACCTAGAGAGAGGAGCCAAAAAAAAAGCTATATTTTAATCAGCAAGTGCTACAAATCAGCTAATTAACAAGTGCACCAAGAACGCTTGTAATGATTTATAACCAATTTGTTTCTCCAAAAGCCTTTGACTAGGATAGATAATTACTGCAAGAATTGGTGAAGGCCAAAACCAGTACAGTTCATGGCATCATTTTAAATTTTCTTGAATGTAATTACGTAACTTCATATACAAGAGAATTTGATTGTATTATGAATTACTTAGGCTTCAAGAGGTCTCTGAGCTTGGGATAATAAAACTTTAGTATTTTAAATTAAACTCCAAGCCTTCAAGGCTTGGTGGGAACAAAGAGAGAAATTTTGAATGTCTTTTAACAAGTTTGGAAAGAAGCTTCTAGCTATTGAAACAAAGTTTTTAATAGCTTTAAAAGATGTTCTTAATTTTTGCCACATAAGCTTCTGGATACAATTTTAAGACCTCTGCTCTAAATCTTCTACTTTAATAGTTTTGCTCTTTTCGGAAAGACAAATGGGACAATTGTCAGAAAAGTTTTTGTGCTGCAAACCACAAAATTTGCACCTTGCTGTAACTACACAAATAATGATAGATTAGCTGCTTCTTTAAATTTAATATTTCAAGATGCCTTTAAACAGTAGTTAGGGAACTTGGTATCAATAAAATTTTTAGCATTATCAGCATGAAGTGATTCTCACTGCCCTATAAAGGAACAGTATGTGTGTTCTGATCTTTTTCTCTTTCTCAAGTGCTACTGGCAGTAATTTCCAGTTGGTTTTTTTTTTTTCCTTTTTTCTTTTCTGCCACAGAGCAATCAAAACCATACTTAATTGAAACATAAAAAAATCTATGAGAAGCTGCCTGCCACCCCCACATAAAAGCTTTTAAATTAGAATAATTCTTCCAAAGCTTCTCTTATTTTTCTGCTTCAGTGAAAAATGTTTTTAGATGGCCTTTGTGTTTACCTAACAGTGCAATTCTTGTACTTTAGTCGTAGTTATTAGCCTTTTATTTTCCATATTTCTGAACACCTATGTAAATGGAAGTGTTTATTGTACACAGGAGCACACACCATAATATGAGTCTCAGTCCCTAGGATTTAGGCTTTGACTTTGTGGGAATGCATATGTATTCTCCAAGGTTCATTTGTCACCTGTCATGGGAATTGTAAATGCATCAAGGCATTTGTCCTCTGATCACACATCACACCACGTCATAATGACCTAATTCATTGTTGCCACACACCTGATTAATACAGATGTAACTGAGAGGCTAATGAAAGTGACTGTTTTTAGAGAATGGTCATTTGATATTGTAACACTTTAAGACAGTACCGTAAAAGTTAATGTTTAGGAATACAGATGACATTGCAAAGCCCTGTCTTCAGTATTGGGATATATACTCTGTAGCATTCCAAGTATCCCATAGCAGTGATTCATACTCAATTCAGGGACTCATTATTTGGTTTCTCCTTTGCCAACTGCATATGACAGCTTCAACCGCTCATTAAATGTAGTAACCAAGTCAGTGAATTTTGACCCCTGGAAAAAAGAGCTGTTCCCTTTTATAACTCTGGAGTGGTATCATACAAATTAGAACATGAAATGTCATCAGTAATTAAATGAATCACACATTTATTGTAATTTTAAGGTACAGGTCCCTAAGTCCTCATTCTGTATTTGCATTGAGCCTCAATTTCAGAGGCAGCCCCTTACAAGGAAATAGCAACCCTTTTCACTGTCTCTTTTCTGTGTAGAGCATTCAACTGTCATACTTTAAGAAAATATCTGGATATATGGATTCCAGAGTTTTGCAACTGATTTGTCCACAGTCTCAGTCCCAGAAAGGATCTCCAAATTAGGCCACAATTTTTTACAAGATCTTAACTGTTTGCATGAAATTTAATAATTAAAAGATTTTAGGTCCTATGGTTCACTTGAACACTTTTTTCTTCTTGTTGTCAAAAGAAAACATTCTTCGTGGTAAACTAGTAAATCACATTTTTATTTAGTCTTTGTAATGCGTAGATATTTTGCAGCATAATCATTTTAGATAGCTGTGGAATCAAAAGAATTGTAGCTTTGTTTATGACCTTATGCTGTTTATATTTGCCAGACCTTCTTAAAGAAAAATCTTAAATTCTTAAATCAAAAATCACCATTTCTGCTCAAATCTGCAGACTCAGCTGAATTTTACTAGAAGCTAAATATGATCAACAAAAGAGGAAAACACTCAATGTATTTCAAAATCAGGTTCTGGATATGTATGCTTAAGTTCTTAATGCACTTCTGTGAAAATCAGTGTTTTTCATTTTCAGAAGATCCTCTCTTCACCATTCACTGGAGCTAAATTATGCACTAGCAATTTCAGCATAATCAAAATGATTCTGAAGAAAGAAAAGACCGCCCTTCTAAACTGTGATTGTTACTGACAATGGGGTACTCAGACTTCAAAAGTTAGATTGCAGCACTTTAAAATGATCACCTGTTCTTTTCCAAAGGTATACCAGAGGAGAAACGATAGGACAAGCAAATCTGAATGCAGATTTTGAATAAACTGAAGTTCATATGTAAAGTTAAGGTTCAAACTTACAGAAAATGTAATTGGTTGGAAAATTCACATCTGCCTTAGATGGCACTTTTCAGGGGTATTTAGATTCTTCTAAAGTTTAACCTTGGCATCAGGCTGACACTATTACAAGAATTATAAGATTATAATCTAATACTATATGGACACTGCTTCTCAGCAGAAACAGAAACTTGCTTAAGGGATAAATGAAAAATCAGTAAAGATCCCCCCCCCGCCCGCCCCAACATAAATTAAATACTTATTTAAAAAAGTGTAAGGAAAAAATGAAGGATAATAGGAAACATGCGGAATACTTTAAAAATATTGCTAGTCTATGCCGATATTCACACAATTTTGTAAACATGTTGTTGCAGTTCAAAGATTTGTTTGGTGCTAAACATTTTGATATCCCACACAATTCCATTTAAAGGAGCAGATGATGTTAGAGATCTGCTGCATATGTACAAACAACAATGGTTAGGGACTAATAACCTCCTTTGCTTCTGTTTATCCTGGTCGCATTCCAGCAGTTATACTTTTATTAGCTCTATCTGCAGTCCCTCTTGGGCACTTTCAGTTAAGGAATACTGTACTCAAAAAATGAGAGGAGGAAATAGAGGGAGATCTGCACAATTCTTTTTTCAAATAATGTCTGAAATTAATATATAATATTTTTACCTAGAGAATCAAGCAAAATAAGCATTGTGTGACCCTGTAGTACTTTGAGTATAAAAGTGAATTATGCAAGTTAATTAACATTTCCTCTGATTTCCAGATTTCATTTTCCCTTTTTTTAGAATCATAGAATCATATGGAGTTGGAAGGGACCTCTGGAGATCTCTAGTCCAACCCCCCTGCCAAAGCGGGTCTACCCGCAGGTTGCACAGGAACTTGTTCAGGCGGGTTTTGAATGTTTCCAAAGAAGGAGACTCCACCACCTCCTTGTTCCAGCTCTACCAGAGCAGCTTGTTCCAGTGCTCTACTGCTCTCACTGTAAAGAAGTTCCTCCTCACGTTTAGGTGAGGTTTAGGTGGAACTTGTTATACTCAAGTTTGTGCCTATTTCCTCTTGTCCTGTCAGATACAGACTTGTGGATATCCAGCCTTCTTAACTGATCTCTAACTTGATCTTCCTCCACCAAGGGAAGATATTCCTTCGTCCAGACTTTCTCTGATTCCTCCAAAGTCTGGGACTCCTGGGGGCTGGCCTGAGCAGTAAAGACTGAGGCAAAGAAGGCATTCAGCAACTCTGCCTTCCCTGCATCCTCTGTTACCATGGCGCCCAACTCAGTTTCAGTGCTCTTCTTTGGACTGATGTTGTCATTACAAGCAGTTTCTAGAAAATTTTTAACCACAAAATAGCAATTTTAGTATGTTCAGATTTATACACCATATATAGCTCAATTTTTGCAAAACATTGGCCAGGTGACATGTCAATCATAGTATGCTAGTCAGTGTGCAGGAGGAGGAACTCAATCTTCATATCGCAAAATACCACAAAGGAAGAACAAAGGAAAATGGATAGGGAAAAATGAAAGGATAGGAATGAAATTATGCAATGAAATACTTTTTTTTGCATCATTCTCTGTCTCCTTTGTTTCTTCTTTTTTTCATGTTCCTTTCTTTGTCCCTTGATTTTTTTCCTTCAACTTGCTGTTGTATTTTTTATTAATAGCATATTGTTATTGTGCCTGAATCTTTACACCTTCTTTCTTGGGGATGTTTCTCATAGCAAATAAAAGATAAAAGCTAGCTGTGTTGCACATTTCTTCTCTGATTTCTTTCATGTTTGGACTTTCTTTAGAAAATATTAATAATAATGCAAGACTATCATCTCCATCTTGTCAATTCTTTGCTTAATTGTCATCTTTTTTCTATGACTTCAGAGATCCAGAAGTCTGAGTTGGTGTCTTGGCTTTTGAAAGACTGTCTTTAGTTCTCTGGCCATGAATCAATTTTAAATTAAAACAATAAGTTTTGTAGTATTGCTTTCAACTGCAAAGTTTTAAAAGACTGTGAAAACTTACAGTGACAAAACATGACCCCACAGAGCACAGGTACTCATCTATTGCATTTAAGAATTCTTTGGAAATGTCACATGGTACCAAACCATTATCACCAAAACTGTTGTTAATACTGAAGCTAGTAGGAGAGAAAAAAGGTGAGTCTTGAGATTTCTGGCTCAAGCTTTAACAGGAAAGTGAATAAGTTAGGTATAAAATCATAGACATGAAAACAATTTACATTAGAGCAGTAAATTTTAGAAAAGCTTCAGTAACTCTGACCATAGTTAGTTAAAGTGACTAGTGGAGTTTCACAGGGAAACAAAACTCATTGGCAAAGGATGTGCTGCACTTGACATAATTGATTCATTTTTTTATTAATATACATTGCATGATGCATATGAACTTACAGAATATCTCAAGTGTTAAATTCAGAAGCCTTGGACTCCCATTTTTATCCTGTACCCAATTTCTGTTGTGGTTCTCAATGCTTGCAGTAAAGTTTCAAGGCAGAGTTTTGCTTTAGTATTGCCTCTTAATAGTTAATCACCTGATGTACAGAGAAGGCAGAAATCGCTTTGAAAGCATAAGTATAAAGAATACAGATTATGAGAACACATTCTGACATGGTCTTGTGTCAGTTTATTCTGAACTGAAGGACTCTTGGTTTGCTCTCAAGCTTTTGCCTGTATTGGTGCCGTAGCAAAATCCTACACCCTGGCTTGCCCTGTCCATATAAACCAAGGCACTGTGATAGAAATTTTTAGGCATCTGGTATCAATCACAAGTGGTTTTAATTGGTAAAATATACAGTAAAGCTGTACTCTTTTGATAGCTTAAGCCTAGATTCACAGATCTGTTTGTGTCAGGAGGCACATTTGTTTTTCTCCTTTGTGCTTTTGTTTCCCAATTTCTATCCTACATCTCTGTCGCTCCCATCTCTATTATCTCTGAAAACCTTTCTGACATTTTTGAAATATGTCATCACTAAACATGTCAGATTCAGCACTTCTTTTAGCATTTCTGACGTGTCTATTTTTTTAAGTCCTGGCCTAGTATTCCCTAAAATATTTTCTCATATGTATTCATTCATTTTTGATGGCTTCCTTTTCTTCCCTCCTATTGTAAGTGCTCCTGAGCAAGTACAGGTGACTACTTCAGATACTCACAGGCCTGTATAAGCTCCATGATTATGAATTTCTAAACTAGAATTATGTACCGGACCACAGTCACTCAGTCTTAATGTATTACTACATTGTTCCAGACAGAAACACGATCATTTTGCCATTTTTTTTAAAGCAGAATTTTGTAACTTTGTAACATCCAGTACCACATCACACCAATTATTTTAATGACTCCTGGACATTGCTTTTCCAAAACTGTGCTGTGACTGCTCTTTCCCAGTACTTGTTTTCTGTCTGTTTTAAGCCAACCTCTGAGATCACAAGCCTATTCTCTGCCTGCTGCAGTCTACTGGAGCAGCCACTTCTCATACTTCTCCTTTACAAACTCTGAAGACTCCATAGTAGTAACCACAGCAGTTTTCTACTGCTTTTCTCCCTTTAGCCGAGACTCTGTTGTAGTCCCTCTTACTGCAACTGGCTTGCCCACCCCATCATCCTGCCACATTCTGTCCTGACAATGCCTCCATGCATTGTAATATTGACCTCAGTTAAAAACAACAAAACCCCATTTTGCTGATGTCTAAGTCTGGTTAATTTTACTGTCCTTTCACCAATGCTACATCACGCATTAAATGAGATTGTTGGTATTGGCTGAGGTATCTGTGTTAATGACAGCTGGAGAGAAATCTGGACCATTATTTGCAGCAGGTGACAAATAACTAGTTTCCTGGAAACCTGCCTTCTGAAAAATTCCAGTCAGTCAAAGTAAGATTGAAAGTCACAGATTCAAAGTCTCTCTGTACAGGTAAAGAATTTTTTTCCATAAAGCAACAAGCCTCAGTTCTCCAAATAATAAATGGAGGTAGATGCCTCCTAATTGAGGTGCTCTGAGGTACCCTTTGGAGATGCCTACTTTTATTCTTTGGATATATAATGAGCCCAGGCAATTAACTGAAGCTTCCAAATTAGGTGTCTAATGTAGACACCATGAAAAAAATCCTCCTTCCCTAGATACAACAGCATATTATGCATTTCAATCCGTTAGGTCTAATGAATGTCTTTGGAAAAGGCCCCAGCTGGAAAGAAAAGTAACACCTTTAAACAACTTCAGTTTTATATTCATACAACTTTTTTTTTCTTTTTTAAAAATACATCAGGCAGTGATTTTCCAGCTAATTTTGAATTCTGCATAGCTGACTACTTATGAATCACTAGTATATACATATTCTATAAGATACCATTTATGTCTGCACAGAAATTCATCTTTTTGAAGGTCATCTTTTCTTCTCTGATACTCTAAATGATTCCTATTTCCATGTAAAAGAGTCCTTATATTTATATCTGGGGGCTAAATTATGTCTAATAGGCTTATTTTATCTTGACCTAGATTTAAACAAAAGAACCCAAACAAATCTTTTCCCATTAACAATACCAATCATGGAACAATCCTATTATAATGCAGCATGAAGCACTACGGGCTTTGTTGTGGGTTTGTGGTTTTGGGGTTTTTTTTCTGTGTGATCACAGTCAGTAATTTATGCATCTTCCAAGTTAAATACGTGGAAAAGTCATAGACTGATGCAAATCACACACGAGATTTGCCAGGCTGCCCTGTGGAGAATGCTATAGGTCAATGATACATTGGTTTAGAGGGCAGCCATTTACTACACTCATCGCTTCTGTCACTGTCTAACCACGTGTCTTAGATGCATAATAAACACAGCTTCTGTCTGGGCTTGGTCACCATACTTTAAAGGCTGCAAATTGTTTTCTTTTAGCTTGTTTTAAATCATGAGCAAGAAGACATGGATTTTAGAGATGGAAAATATATAGTAAAAATAGGAATTTAGACTAATAAGACATACGAATCAAGCTTTTCTTTCATTCTTTAAGAAAATCTGTATTTTGATTAGTAGCATATGCTAATGATCCCCAAGAAATCAAAATTTATGCGTAGACATATTTTATACTTCATGTGTGCATATATATACCTGTTAAAAATCTTGTAATATTATGCCACCATAGTCAGCTTTGCATACTGTCTATATTTAAGCCCAATAAGACACCTGCTTTGTTAATGAATTAATGCTCTTATAAATTTGTTTTAGCCTTTTAAGCAACTACTTAAACAGAGGAAAAAAAAGTGGGATTCTATTGTTTTGCTTTTACTTAGTGTTTTGCCTGTCATAGTACGTAAATTTAATCTGCATTATTAGTAACTGTCAACAGCATACTCTGAGCAGAAGGCAAATACAGCAGGTGGTAAAAAAAGAAGAGATGGCTGAAAGCAGAAAAGCAAAACAAATGATTGCCAGGAACTGCTAATCTAGTTATGCATAAATTTAAGACAAATTAAAATGCATGCAAAGCTTTCACTGAAGGTGAATACTTGACAGAAAAGGAGATAAACTGACCGATTGTTGTTATAAGACCATTTGTCAGAAAGCTCAAGTGCTAAAACCCCGTTATAATTTTCTAATTGCTTTAATGCAACTTCTATAAACTTAACGTGTCAGACACTTTGAACCTCCTAAGTGACGGCTCATCTGACAACGAACTTATGGCAGAGAGGACTGTTCTTTATTTATTAACACGTAAAATAGGTGACCCTTCCATTTTACTGTATTTTTCAGTGGTCAACATGTAAACTTTTAAAATGTTTTTACCAGTAATTAGCATCCCTATAATATCTCTTGTGATAGTTAAAGACTTTTAAAGAAAACATTCTCAAAAAACTTACAAGGAGTTATAAAAATAGTGCTGTCTGACTCTTTTATATTTCATAATCATCTGTTTTTCAATAACCTATCAAAAAAGGGTATGCAGACAAGTATGACTTTGACAAAGAAGAAAAGTATGCCAGCTTCTTTGCTTTTCTTCCACTTTTGATGCTGTAGGGGGGAGGTTGGGAGACACTTCCCTAGAGCCTGGAGGCAGTCTGCCTGGAGCCAGAATTTCACTTCTCCCAAATCTCTCTTATTCCTCATACCAGATGTTCAACTTCTGGCACTCAACAGAAATGCCTTCAAAATAAATGGTTATGGTGGGGATTGAAGATAGATTGACCTTAAAGCATTAGATGGCTGCTGCTAAACGGTTCTTAAATTTCCTCTAATCCAAATGGAGTGACTGGTGGGCTTGGCAGCGCTAGGTTAATTATTGGACTTGATGATCTTAGTTTCCAAACTAAATGATCCTATGGTTCTGTGATTCTATATTTATTCTTTGCCTTCACCTCAATGGTGCGACAAGGGTGTCAAGTGGTCGTTAATAATGAAGGGCAGCAAGGCTTGTTTTAGAAAGGCTCCAATTGCAAATGGCAATTGCATTGAGTCTGTTACTCGACTTGCCACTGGTGCCAGTGGGAGCCAGGGCAGCCATTAGCAGCATAGCAGAGATAACACCAGGATCCTTTGGAGCTGCTAAACTTCTAAGGAAAAGAGTTACAGAAGAACTCCGCAGGAGCTCTGCAACATGCAGGGAAGTTAGTGTTCAGATACTGCAGCGTAATTAAGGCAACTGGGGCACAATGCTTCACGTTGTTTAGAACAAAATCCGAGATAAAGTCAGTCTTTGGTTATGTTTTGCATAAAAGTTTTTCCCTTTTGACAGTTCAGCAGGACAGATGGTCTCAGAGCTCTGTCACCACTACACAGAGGTTGGTAAAGAACTCTTTTTTTTTTTTCTTTTTTCTTTGTTTTTTCAGTTGTGATGTCTAAATTGCTTACATTTTATAATTTCCAGTGTTAATAATTATGTTTAAGCTGAGTAGTTTTATTTGAGGACTGTAAAGAAAAGCTGTCATCCTACTTGGCTTCACCTTAAAGCTTACCCTCAGGAGTTTTAATTTTGTTGAAGGGACAGTTACCTTCCTTCTATTTTAATATGAACTTTGCTGTATTTCTTATGAGAAAGTGCTTTTTACTTTACTGATGTAAACTCTTCATGAATGCATAAGTGAATGTGGGGATAGGCAATAGTCACACAAGATATGTCTCCATTCCCAGCTGCGTCTGAGTCATGAGTAAGAAAATCCTGCTCTTGTTAATATGTTCCTCCACATTTTAAAGTCTAATTATTTTGGATCGATATAACTGGAAAAAATTAAAGAGTCATTCTATGAGCTTCCTAACCCTGTTAGGGCTGTTGTGCCTTGCAGCACAAATTTTATGGGATAGTTTCAATCTCTTGTATTAAAGAAAAACAAAAAGGAACACTCCCTTCCTGCAGTTTAAAGCTAGAGAATTTGAAAGGAGAATGAAGAAAAATAAACTGCCACAGTTCCTTTTGGTTTGATTAATAAAAAAGTATTTCTGTTTGTTGACCTAGATATATATGCATTTCCATATGCAGTTTACTGATTCACAACCATAAGTGGACACTGAAGTCAAAAAAAGAACTTAATTTTTAAAAAGTATTAACAGTTTTATTACTATTAGCAATGCTTGTACCTTAACAAAATGATCCTTGATAAAACAGAATCTAATCTTACAGTTTAAGGTGTAAATTCTCCTTGTTGTTATAGAGAATGTCTCCTATGCAAACAGGTCTGATAATAATTACATATGATAGTGTATAATGGAATGGGAAGGATTCATCTTTCTTTAAAGCCCAGGTATGTATCCTTCCTCTCATAGTGTCAAACCTAGATGGAGAAAGTGATCAAACATGGTGTGACAATTTCCGCAATATCTCCCTGTGGGAGCTATTAAGATTCAACTTATGCACAAAAAAAGTCTTGAGTGCCTAGCCCGGTAAAAATTGCATGTCATCATCTAGGAAATGTGGAATTAAATCTTGCCAAAAAATAGAAAACATTTTGCGATTTTTTTCACTGAAATAATTTTTAATTTTTAGCTAGTTGAAAGTGATGGGTAAATCAGTTCTCCGGGGTCTCAGCCTGGAGCTTCCTCTTTGTGCCAGCATCATATAGAGGTGCTCAGTTCCAAAACCATCAGGGCCAATTCATTTTCAGAAAGCAGAAGACAAAGTTAAATGTTTGGAGAGAAACTAAAAGAAGCATGACATTGCCCAGGACTCACAGGACCAGCTTGCTAGAACAACAAAAATTACTGCAACTGAGATTCCAGACTTGCAGTAGTCAGCTGGAGACTTTATTGCTTTTATAAGGTTGTAACAACATGCTTTGAATTTGTGTAATAATGAAAGAGTATTCTTCATGAAAGGTTTCTAATAAACAGCAGTTATTGAGAGTTTACTTATGAGAGGTCTTTTCTTAATTCTTATTAATAAGGAAAAAGCTATGTCATACTCTACAAAGAACATTTCATTAGGACACAATAAATATATTTAAGCCATTAAGGTTGTCTACATTAAACAACAAGAGGAGGTCAATAGGAAGCACAATATCCATGAACATGAGCAGGAAGGAGATTGATACATGATGTTGCTCACTGTCCCAGGCTGAGTGACAGCCCTGCCTCAAAGCTGTGAAGGGGAAAGTAAGCCTGAATTCAAGCTTGAGCTGACTAACACAGCTCATGCAATGAAGGAGACTGGACCCTTGTCTCTGCTGGTGGTAGAAGGAAGAACCATACCCCATCCTCTGAACTGCCCCTACACAATGCTCTGATGTTGGAGAATGAACAGCATATGAGCAACAGACAGGACCCGGAAGCCAATGATGCAAAGTTGATCTAGCCACCCACCTGTCTTAGAACCAGTGCCACCAGAAAAGCACATAAGGTATTAATAATTGGAGAGTCCTTTCTTAGAGGCACCAAAGCATCCATTTGCCTTGCAGACAGTATCTCTAGAGATGTTTGCTGCCTACAAGGAGCTCATATTCATGACGTTACAGAGAGACTGCTAACTGTTGAATTTGTAGATTATGATCTGCTCCTACTATTCCATGTAGGGTCTAACAATACTGCAATGAAGCAACTTGGAACTATCAAAAGAGACTGTATGTCCCTTGGAGCAACGTTATAAGGATCTGGAGCACAGCTGGTATTCTCCTTTATCCTCACAGTCAGAGGAAGGGGGTTCATGAAGAAGGAGAAAAATTGAACAGGTGGATGTCTGAATGCACAGCTGGTGCCATATTCAATGGTTTTGGCTTCTGTGATCATGGATTGACCTTTGAGAAGGCAGACCTGTTGGGAGCTGAGGGGCTTCACCTGGACAAATGGGGCAAGAAGGTTTTTCCCAACAAACTGGACAGACTCATAAGGAGAGCTTTATACTAGGAAGGAGGGGTGGAAGGAGGATTGCCCTCTATGTAAATAAATCAGTTGACTGCACAGAGCTGTCTTTGAAGAACAGTGATGAACAGGTTGAGAGCTTGTGGATGAAAATTAAGGACCAGGCCTTGTGGCTGGTGTTTACTACAGGCCGTCTGATCAAGGATAGCCTTTTGATGAAGCATTCTCACTTCACCTACAGAAAACATCATGCCCACAAGCTCATATTTTGCTAGAGGACTTCATTCACCCTGACCTCTGCTGCAAAAGCAGAAGAGCAATCTGCATCATCTGTATCTATACATGAAACACTTTCAAAGCTGCACCATTTAACTTTATGTGTTTTATTTTTGCATTTAACATAATTCAGAAAAATAAATAGTAAGATTTATGGCATCAGCATGGCTTACTCAAATGACAGCTGCCTGTCAACAGCATGGCATGTTTTAGCAAGAAGGGATTCCAAGACCATCACATATTTGTTGGAACATAAATAAAGCAATTCATCTTGAATGTTTACTTGTTAACCTAGTGGAATATATACATGAATATTAAAATGCAGAGATGTACTTGACACTTTGATCCTGAACTTGACACTCTACCGTAGTGAAACAAGTCTTTCTCAACACTACACGTAACAGCAAGTACTTTTTTTCCCAGACTATTCCTTATAGCAGGCATTCCTGTGTGAAGAATACCAGTGGTACTCATTGTCATTGCAAAAGCAATGTGTAAGGAGCACTGTTATGCTCCTTACAAGTCTATAAGAAGGGAAGGCTTCTGATATTTTGCTGGTGCTTTCAAAAGCAACTGCAAAATAGATTTATATTTAGAAATTATATTAACCACTATAAAAGAATGATTTCTCAGAGGCATCCTTTTACTCAGTGTGGCTAGTTTAGAAATGCTATTTAAAGTCTCTCCATTAAAAATACTATCTGCAGTTATTACTGTGGTACTAACTCTGTGCAATCCTGAAAAATGCTGTAAGGGTTTTAATTTTTTGTATACATTTTTATAAAGTTTTATTTTTTTCTAATAAGTTCGATTGTAAATTTGTTATTACAATTATTTTCTTCTTGGCATTTTATTAATTTTAATTGAGCTATATATGGCAAAACTTGTAAACCCATAATTCACACTATTTATTCTTAAAGATATAAAAAAAAATCATCTGAAATCCCACTGCATAGAACATTTTCTTAGTCTTCTATTTATTAGACGATGCATAGTCTTCACAATGGCACAGATTTTCTCATCTTCCTTTTTTAGCGAGACTGGTCAAGAATCTTAAGAATTCACCCAATCACACTGGCAGGATTGATAAGAGCTTTTTGAATTTTAGTATGAATTCTCAAACCATTCAAGGATTGAGAAGTCTGTTTTGTATAAATCTACACTTAATCCATTTATCATTAACATATGTGAAGATACTATGTCTTACAGAAGCAATCTTAATCCTACGGTAGTTCAATGCTTAAAGCATTTAAAACAGGTGAGTTTACATACATCACACGTTTATTTGCCAAACTTGCGTATTTCCCCAAATCCTACACCAATTAACCTATTAAAAAGCAAAATATCATGAGACTAGTATTAGATAGAAGGTTTTTATTAGACAGAGAAGATTTTTATTTTGATTTAAAAAATGAAAGTTAGTTAGGATTTAGTAGAGAAAAGCTAATCACAGCCCTGAGTACAAATGTGTTAACTTCACTCCATAGTGATTGTCATAGAAGCCTAAATGTCATATTAGTGGTAAAACAACATTTCTGCAGTTAAGATTTCAAATATCATATTAGGCTTTTTATCATGCATTCATCATGCTACTTAACTAAGATTTGGCAATCAAATAATTGTTAATCTAAAAGAACTATTTGCCATAAATGTTAATCAACAGAAATCAGATTGTGCATGCAGATATTCTGGACCAAATGTTGCATATTAAAAAAGTGTATCATTATCAGGGTTGTCTGAAATGCTGTAAATATTGCTGTAGCCATGTCTCCAGTAATGCCACAACTGAAATAAAAATAGGTATCTAGTTTCATTTTTTTTTTCCATTTTTCTGTAGCTTGATGTGATTCTAGAGCATCACTAATTTGCAAAATTTTCATATAGCTTCTACTGAAATATCACAAGGAATATATATATCTAGAGATTCCATAATTTAATTGAAGTTGAACCTATTTTGGAGACAATCTCATGTTAGCTTTTTAATGTCAGTTCTGTATAGCTAGGTAACATTTACATCTATTTGGCATTTTCTGCTTTAAAATAGCATTTTATACCTTCTAATTTGGCACAAACATTCAGCTTGCCTCCAAAACTTCCTTCCTCTTTCTGGTTGTTGCAGATCAACTTTAAACATGCTTGACTTTACTTTTCTATCTCTTGCATCTAAGAGATAGACTCTTAAGAACTCTTTAGAAATTGTGAAAGAATTAAAATAGTAAGTTAATGCCACTTTATGTTATGTTAAGTCCTTTTAATAGTAGAGAAACTAATGTACACATAAGGTAGCTTTCCTAAGATCTATTCTGGAGTTCACTAACAAAATATGGATTAAAGTTAATAGCTTTTTATTCTATATGATGTAATTTAATCATAGATTAACTTCACAAACAGTTTTCTTTAGCTACCTTTTAATAAAGATAATCCCTTTATTCAGAGCTTTTAATAAACATTCTGTTACACTTGGCTCTGGAAATATGTTAAGTTTTTGAAGCTGTTGGTTCAATTCCTTGGCTCATTGTCTTCCCTTACCCACCTTTGCTTTAAATGGCAGGGACTGTTAATTTTGATCCCATCATTTAATTATTTCCTTCTTGATGATTACATTAATAGCATTTTCTGAAACTGTTAAAAAGGAAAACTTTAGTGACAAGTAAAATGCATCATGCACTAGGATTTTTAGACACCTGAAAAATTAACTGAATTATTTTTCTAAACCAATTTCTGAGAAGGAAGCAACACAAAAAGGCAAGCCATTTCTTGCATTTTAAAAACTGCAAAGAAGCCTCTCCTTGCTGTATACAAGAAGTCAGAAGAACCCAGAAGGAAAATCCAGTCCTTAATAACAAATTTACTATTTCTGTGAGCAGTAAAGCAATGGGAAAAATAAGATATATGCAGACAACTTTAACCAGGGATATGAATGGCTATTGTAAGCTGTGATCACCAAAATTAAGCTGTGGGGGTTTTTTTAATTGGAAATTTTGGTAAAAATATGCCAGATTTAAAACTTTCATGATTACATACAGAATACACAGAATTATAGCTACAATCAAGCTAGCTTCAAAGGTGCATCTCTGGTTGGGGTTTACCAGTCAAGAGAGAAGGAGGACCACGGAGGAAACACAGACCTGGAAATTTTTCTCCTGTTTCTCAGGTGAATACTGCAAAGGATTCTTAGTCTAGTTCATCATTGTTTTTTCTCATTGTCTTCTACAACTGGCCCCTGAACTGCCTATCTCTTTTGCTAGGTCACATCTAGAGAATCCCCAGTGCGATAAAGAAGTTAGAGGAGGTCAGGAGGTCTACAGTTAACAAGTGTCAGTTAACAAGGACCTCACCATAATCCTAATTGGAATGTATATGACTTTTTACATTTGGACAAGTATCAACAAAGTACATAGAATAGAATTTCCTCAGTGTTGTGCTTCTATTTGGTGCAGACACGGATTATGAAAATAGTGGAAAGGGTGAGAATATAGATCACTGATCATTTGCTACTGCACAGGCTTTCCAACACAAGAAAGACACAATAAATATACTACTAGTGGTATCACTTTAAGAATATAAAATAATATTTGATAAATTAAATAATATTTAACTATTATTCCTAAAGTCCAAGGGAAAAAAATATCACAAAACCCACCCCAAAACCAAGAAAAAACCCCTTCAAATTTAGTGGTTGGCTGATGACTTGAAAAATGTAATTTACATTATCATTTTCCAATATTTATTTTTTCTAAGGCCAATACTTAAGGCAAATGTTGTCATAACTGAAATCAAAATGAGCAGTTTTCTTAAATTTTTCCTGAATCTGAGATCATTATGGAGGATAACTAATAGCAATATTTCCTAATAAATTCTGCATTCATTGCATGAAATACATTGTTTTTTGTTTCAGGTGACATACTGTCTTCACTAATTCCACAAGTTCAGTGCATAGAAAATGAAATGGTATTTACACTGAATTGTGCCAATTCAGTATCAATTACTATTCCGTCTTTAAATTGAAACATTTAAAATGAGAAAAAATAAATACGTAGATCTATTTTAATATTTTTGTCCTCTTCATTATTTCATATTTCTTTATCATGTCATTTCACACTGATATCCTCAGCTTTCAGGGTTACTTTATGAAAGAGTATTTCCAAATTGCTAATATCTGTCATCCATAAGAGATTTGAAAGATGAGTCTCAGCTATTTTTTTCAGTTCTTTCTTCATTTTTGAATGTGTTGAAATTTGGTTTTGTTTCAAGACAAAATGAAGAACTCACATTTTCCCCCATATAAGTGGAAAATTCCATATTTTCATTAGGAACCAGATATTGGTTCAATAAGACAAACACTTTACAGTGTAGCAATATTCAATATAATATATACAACCAAATATATTCATGCGACTGGTGCTGATATAATTCAAAAGTTAAGTAAACAAACTCAAACTATTATCTCTATGATGTGAAAGTACTGCATTTATTTTAGAGGAGTTTCTCTGAAATAGCTTTGTGGAGATTAAAATCCCCTCTTAAAACATAATGATTTCCATAAACCTGGATTTGTTTTATTATCTGTGAAATATTTTCAGTCACCTCTGGAAAGTACCTCCTCTTGCTCTAGTGGATACATCCTTCCTGTAGTATTTGTTTTCCAGATTCCAAGCAAGCACCAAAGAATGCTCTCTCAGCTCCCTACAAGACGAAATTCCATGCCTAGAAAATATAATCTCCATTACTTTTGAAGAAACATATCTTCCAGCCTAGCAATTTGAGGCTTTTTAAAGATATTTTTTTCACTGCCTACTGGGAGGCTGTCAGTGGAAGACAGTAGTGATCATGTTATTTTCAGCACAGTTACATGATGCAGATATATTCATGTTCATATATTAAGAAGATAATAAAAAAAAACTTTTAAAAATGTAGGGATTTCTTAGAATAAAGAGTACCACTGTATTCTCCAGCTGCACAGAGTATGCAATGTACTGGGTTTTAATTTTGTTCAGCACTCCCAATAGCAATCCAATTTGTTTTATAAAGGAAAAATGATTATTTTTATATCCCAACCAGTGTAGCCTTTTAAACTCACCTCTATCAATATCTGAGACTCAAGAATTCAGATAAAAGTGCCATAGGCAGCCCCACTTTTCCTGCTAACCTGTAGTGAACCTTTTAGAATTCGTTCCCCTCTAGGACAAAACAATTACTTCTTGCTGCCATAAATTCCTAACAAGCCCCTTCTGTCCTCAGCTGTATGTAACAGGCTTGTGTTTATGCTAATTTGATGCTGTGGGATCATAACCCCCTACTGGTGCAACAAATTTTAAAGTGTTAACAAAATTACTATAAGCATTGCAGAAAATGTAAAATGAAAGGTTGCTGTTTTCCAAATATATGCCATTCCTGAAAGTACACTGTGGAATTCTTGGTGTATGTATTCATTTAATATCAACTTATTTTCAAGATAATTATTCAATTTAATAAAAGAAACTCTGCAGGAATATAAAAACTACCATTCCTTCTCTTATATGGAAACAGTTAGAAGTTGCTTTTGTTTTCTTAAAGAACTGAAGTTTACTGAGATTTTCCTTCTTAAACTCTGCAAAGCTTGTGTTCACCCCTAAGGGGACTTACAGCCAGCTTAATGCTCACATTGTTAGAAAACGAAGGTACTCCAGGGACAAGGCAATAAATTAAAGCTAATCTTTTCTCCAATCCAAATAATTTCTTCCCCATAATTCAGCGATACACCTCCAAATCAGTTTATGAAACTTTGGACTTTTTTAAATTACAAACTTCACACTTGTCTTGATTTAAATTGAAATAATGTAATATATCTGTGTAATTCTTTTCCCCCTTTTCCCTTTGTAATGACATATATATAGTTGTAAAAGAATAAAATGCTGTCTGCTATAAATTGAAGGATGGTCAAGTCAAGTTCCATCTGATCCAGAAATAGGTTATCTTCATGTACAAACAGACTATGAAAAACATAAGAGTTTGGGTGAACATATTTTTTCTTCTTTTCTTAAAAATTTCACAGTGTTTAGAATAGTACAGAGAAGTAGTTTTAAGTGACAAGTACAGTGCTTCGTTTTCTCCAGCAAATTCTACATTTGTTTTTTGTCCCCATCTATTCTGGTACATGCTCTTAGGGAAGAAGTAAACAGATAAATGGAGGTGCAATCCAAAGTGAATTACAGGAGGAGCAATTTTATTTCGTGTGCACGGTTCTGTTAGTTTCATGTTGTTTATTATTGCCTTGATGTTGTTCATTACTTGCATTCTCCTGGCTCTTATCGTCTAATAGTAATCAAGACCTCTTCATACTGTCTCTAAAAGCTTATTAGAATAATTGATCAACAAAAGGGATTTATATACATGGATCTCACAAAGGTAACCTTTCATGATTCTCTAACAAAAATTAAAGTAATTTTGTTATTTAATTATGAAATATGTAACCTCATTTTAGCCTTCTGTAGCGTGAAACTATTGAAGCTGACACTTCAATTGCATTTACCCATGGGCTGATGAGCTCTGAGACTTAAGCATAGGCAACTATGAAAGTATAGGCATCTTCCCAGTTTCTTCATATCTAATTACTACAAGTAGGAAGTTTCCTCCAGAGAGGGACCACTTTCATTCTGTATCTGACAGGTAGAAATTAGTTGCCTAATGGAATGGAGTAGTTCTGCAAATTGAAGGAATTAAATAAGATTTTTTAATTTAGGCTTCTTTTAAATTAGATTTTAATTTGGGTACAAATGTGATGTTGGTGGCATAAGGCAGTGTATTTGGGATGTTTTCCAATAACTTTATATTGCCCTTTGCCCATATATCTGTATATATGTTTTCTTTTAGCTAATGTTGGCAAATACTGTGACTGATGAAGTACTCAACTAGCTGTATGTGAAAACAGGGAGTACCTACTACTAAAGTGACAAAGCCATCATAGATGAAAGAGAAGAAATGAACAAGCCTATTTCTTCCTATTTCCATGACCTTTTGTGGTTTCTTTGGAAGGTTATAGTAACATATAAACTGGACAAGTGTAATATGATAATCTAAAAACAAAATATTCCTGCACATATAAGGCCATTGTTAATTCCTTTTGGTTTTGAGGCAGATCCCTGAGTTAATTATGACGCTGGAAAAGCTCATGACTCTACTGAGATATCACCTCTTTAAAACGAGATGTTGAAGTGTAACTGGTATTATTAATGTAATTTCAAATAATTGGAAAGCAAACTGTCAAATTATTTTTATTTATGGGTTTCTCTCATGCATTTTATTTTTATTTTCTTTCCGATGATCTTCCCATTTATCTAGCCTGATAAAAGATGTTTCTTAATTTATTCAAGTGTTTTTGCTTTAATTGTTAGCTTCTAAAAATAAATCTTCAAGAGAAGGATAAGAACTTGCATGTTACCTAAAAAGTTTCTTCATTTCTTTTATTTTGGACATTTATTCTCATATCTGCAGGAAGAACTGACAGGAACCATATTTTTAGCCATTCAATTATGTTATAATTCTCTATAAAGTTTCTGACTACAGTAACATGTCATTTGTGCTTTCCTGTCCTATTATGGCCTCTTCCAGGCAGCTTTTCCCCCCTCATGTATCTATTTCTAACTTCATCAATATATTTAGATGAAGCCTTTTCATCTGTGGGATGAAAGGAGCCAGTGTTACGCCCAGCATGGCCAAAGGAGAAACCTCTTTCAATGACATGTTGTTACGCAGACTTTGTGGAGATACTCAGCAACGTTTCTGCCCAACTCGCTTGGTGATATTTAGGGAATTAAAAGGTCTGGATTGCCTCTTAAAACAACTGTTTAACTTGGTGTGAAATATACTACTGTTTACTGCATCAGTAAACCAGCAGAGACTATACTATAAAGGTAACTCCTCATACTGTAAAGCACCTTGACTTTCCACTAATACATTTTGTGATGGTCAGAACACAGAGAAAAAGAATCACCTTTGCATTATTAAAGGCATGTGAACAATATTGCCTTTGCTCCAATCTGCTAAGCTTCTAACATATGTCATCTAAAGGGCTATTTGATAAAAATTCAGGCTAAAATATATACTTGTGTTTCATTGTTTTGTTTTGGTTTGGTTTTGTAGACATTGTAGAACAAGGAAATTAAATGAGCAGGAAAATTGCATTTACACACAAACTCAGAATTGTCATTGAATCACTGCAATAATACCAGTTATCCCAGGAAACTTGGAATTTAGAGATAACACTATCTCTGCCTTTCTGTTTATAACTATATATTTTTGGATGCAGAGTTCAGAATCGGAAAAGTCAAAAGAAGACACTGTAAATTCCCCCAAGAGTTGAACCATTAAATGAGGCTCTTCCTGGACAGTACTAATTTCTAGAAATTTCTTTTGTGAAGTGGCCTGCTAAATAAGCACAAAATATGGGAATATATTGGCCTATATTACTCTGGGAATGCAGGAGTCTCTTGAGAGCAGAAAGTGAAAAATAAAAAAGGAAAAGAAAACAATAAAAAAATAGATCTAGTGGAATATTTTCAGACACATAATCTAATATGAATTCATGCCAAGACTGATAGACTGCATGTCCTTGAGATAGGAAAAAGAAAAATCTTTGGTTTTCCAAACATCACAAAGCAAACAGAAAGCTTTCTTCAGAATCCTTAATGAGAAAAAATTAACCAGCTTAGGTGCTGGAAGACAGTGAACTATCTAACAATTATTTTGCAAAAAGCAAATACGTGTTTAACTGTGGTAGCTCCTGATGACAGAAGAAGAGGAAGCACATACTCTGTGAAAGAAAAAGTACCATTTCATGACTTAAGCAGGCAGAACTAGAGGAGGAGGGTGCAAAAAGAAGATCTTTGTCTGAAGTCATAAGGCTGAACGCTTGGGGGTAAGCAAAGAAAGGAAATGACATGCCCTAAGGATGTTTACACTTCGTGAAAAAAACATTCATTAAATGAGAAAATAAGGGCAGGCAATTGGATATAAGATCTTATGGTTCACTGACATGAGATAACTGACAGAAGAAGAACATTGCCATCAGAGGGTGGTTTAATTCCAACACAGCACCAGAGACAGAAAATACCCCAACTTCTTCAAACTGCTCATGATTCTCTTAAGAATTTACTGGCAGGTCTGTAATTCCCTGTACAACTTCAAATGCAATACATAATCTTGGATGCTAACTGGGATGGCCTAAAAGAGTAAAACAGGTGAATCATCTGTCACCCAGCCCAGTCATTGCCTAGTCCTTCAGCTTTCCCTCAGACTCAGAAAAATCTAACAGCTCTTAGAAAATAAAGCTAAAAATAGTGATTTTGCCAGAGGGGAAACAGGAGATTGGCTTTTGGATTGATAATGTGTAAAGATATTTAACCCATTAATTTACTTTTCTTACTTACTACTTTTTAAAAATTTCTCTTCAAGGAATTCAATAGATGCAACTCTACATTATAAAAGAGCTGTTAATTTATTTAATGGTAGGCTTCTGTATACAAATGTGACATTTAAAGAATTTGTGAATATTTCAAAAGGCTGAGCTCAAATGACAGCATTTCAATGTGTGCTTTGCATTAAAGTTATTTCAATATAGCACTTGGAGTAATCAAAAGGAAAGACAGCCTTGTTGCTCCAGACCTTCTGCTCCTTCTGCTGGGAAAGCACAGCACAGCTTGTCACAGAAATTATGACATCAAAGTGTTCCAGAGTAACTGAAATGCTTTTGAAAAAATGAAGTGTTTTGGATGTGATCTCTCTTATATATATATTTATTTCTTTTTTCAACAAGGAAATTGCCAACAAACTGCCATAAGAAAACAAAACTGTACAGTCTGAAACACAGAAATCTTCATCTCCTTTCAATTTCCATATCTATGCTACAGATGTTGAGGTTTGTGTGAAGAGGGGAGAAACATGGAAAATACCTAACTACATAATATATCTAAGCTGTATATGCATTGCAGAGTCCTTCAGGTGTCTTCAAGCTCTGCCAAATGCAGTGATGTGCTCTATGGCTCGTAGCCCACTGCCCTGCTCTGCATACAATTACACCAAATTCCTTTCTGAACTAGTAACATCGGGTTTTAATTTTAACTGGACTGTTCCAGTGTGGGCTGCTTTCTTTTAGTACTGTTTCTTCAATTGCTCTTGCACATATTTCAGCTCAAAAAAGAACATAGAAAGCAGATATCAGTTTTATCCATCCAGAGTGATGGATACAATATCTTGGGACCTCAAAGGGCTCCGTAGATCCCTGGAAAAGAAGCACAGAAGCTTCCATTTCTGATTTTGTTTAGCCCCATGGGTAATGTGGTTGCTGAACCAGGTCAGAACTGGTGAGAAATAATGTCTCTATCTTGTTTTCATTTCTTTGGACCTATCAGATATCTTACTAGACCAAATAATACTATAGTTTTTTTCTCCTCAAGTCTCCTCATTTTCACTTTAATGTTTTCAAATTTTCAAAAAGAGACTTCCTAAAGAAGAAAGACTACACTACAACTTTTAACTAATACAATATCAAAATGCAGTGCAAATGACACTGTTTGCATGAAAACATAGATTGTATTTCTGATTTTTTTTAAAACTAGTAAGACGGGAAAGTAGAATGATCTAATGATAATAGCACATAACCTAAATATTGATGTTTTCTGTAGCCATGAAAATATGTAATTGCTGTTTCTACTGCTTTTCTCTTAATAAATTTATTTCTTCAAAAGCTTACTGGGTTTAGGACAAAAGTGTATTTACAAACATTACAAGTATATTTACAAATGTTTTATATTTTTATATATACAAAAATTTAAAATTGCAATATCCTATTGATCATATTATTTTCTTTTGGCATATTTTAATATATTTATTTATATCTTTTTATTTTGCAGAAGTAAAGAGAAGCTGGGCTCCTTTAGGCATTCTTGGTTGGTAACAATGTTATCAACTGTAATAGAAAAGAAAATGGAAAGAATAATTTGCTTCAAAGATGGAGACATTTTTGGCAGGTTGATTTTTCTTTGTTCTTTTTACTAATTAGAGAACATTTTCTCAATTCAAATTGGAAAACGACAACATTTTTGTATTAGCTGATGAGTTATTTACAACATTGGACCTCAAAGTTCAAAGATTCAAAGTTCAAAGATTTTGGTATAGTATTTGTGAAGTTATTGCGATGTTACAATATTTTGATAAACTATAACAGGGAACCTAAGGAAAATAAATTAATATTTAGCTAATAAATTGAACTCTTACAAATGATTTGACTTGCAGACAGAAGTAGCTTTATATGAAATAAGAAGTACTAAAAGGCAAGGTGAAGATAAGGTTCTCTGGAACCTCCCCGAATTATACCTGCTGCTCATTATTTTCTGTCCAGCAAGAAGATTGTAAGCTCTACTGATAACTAGCTATTAGGAATATTCAAATTTTATGGCTTTTTTAAAAATAAATTTAAATGTTATTTTTATAACATCTATAGACTCTTATTACTATGCATCTTCTTCTTATCTGGTACACTATATCCCCAAGACCCCAAAGCATTCAGAACAACTGTATCTCAATGGTTATGTTCTGTCATGTCATACAATATTCTTTTCTTTCCAGAGGACTTCCAAAATGTGATGATGTGCTGTTTCTTTTCACTCTATAGTTATTTTTAGGAATAGATAGAGATATTTAGGAATACTTTGCCTTGCCTCCTTTCCATCTGCTCATTAATGAATGTTATACCATATCATATGGGGCCCTGCAAAATACAAAACAATGTTGAGTTCTGGTCCATTTCAAAACAGTCAGACTCCAGCCTCTTTACCATATGAAATCACTGGATAACTCATTGCATCGAATGGAGACCTATATGTTGTGAATTGTAAGTGGTGGTCACTGGAGAGATACTCCATGACTGAATTTGTGAGGTGTCATTATGAATTGGCCTCAAGAAAAAACTCAGGGAAGGGGGGAGGTGGAGAATTGTCTACCCCTTATTCCATACCATTTATGTCTCATCTGGGCTGCTGCCGGTGTGAAGAACGCAAACTGTATAGCATGAGAAAGGCAAAGGAGAGCACAAGTTGGATCTGAAATCCAGCCTTTTACAGACAACTTTTCTTATCCATTTATTCAGAGCATTTTGGTTCTTTTGAACATTTTTATTACACCTAACTGAATAGTTTTAGATTTGAGGCTTAAAATAACTGTACTTTTTATTTTATTTAGTTTCCTGTACTTCCTTCATCCTATGGAGTCAGAAACCCCAAATGTCCTCCTGGTAACACTTCTGCATGACAATTGAAGGAGAACAAATGAAGATGCAAAAATCTTAGCCTTGGCAGAGTACAGCTCATCTCACAATACCAAATGGATTAAAAAGTAGTACAAGAATTGATTACTGCATGATGTTCTAACGGATTTTTCATCACCAATGAATCCCTATCAATGATCCTCTTAAATGCCTGCCTGTCCTGAACAGGGTGTTTCTAGAGTGTTCAGTGGAAACTAAGGAAAAAGAATTAATAGAAAATATTCTCCCTTCACATTGCTTCATGTTTGCTGATGTTATTAAATTTTTCCTCATAATACAAATGAAGATTTACAATTAGTTTGGTCTTATAAAAGAATTACCCTCATAATTTTCAGTCTGGTAATTATAACTTAAACGAGATGCAGAGAACCATATTACATGCTCATAAAATAATTTTCTCTAGAAGCATATATGTACTTCCAGGTATATATGCAGTTCGTCTAAATTCTAAATTTTTGATATTTTTTTTAGTTATCATGTAACTTACTTAAGAAGACAGCATCTGTTTTTCTTACAAAAATTCACAAGCTATCTTTATAGACCATGAAAACAGGTTTTTGAGAAGCTGAGATTCAGCTGAGTTTATCTTTGAACTCTTAGTACAAATAAATAGTACATTTTAAATAAAAAAAAAGTAGTCTGAAATTTATAATTTATAATTTAAGTTTAAATTTTCAATTCAAAATTGAAGTAATTAGTAATTATTTTTGCTAAAAACCCCTACAGTTTGGGTAAGATCTCTAGCTTACAAGGATAAAATGGAATCTTAAGATTAGACATTTGATTTATTGTTTTAAGATCTACCAATTTAATTGAAAAGCTATGTTAGCAAAGACAATAAGTTTAGATTTTCATCTAAACTTCAGGCTTAGATATATCAAGAAAACTTGTTCAAACCTGGGTATTTCACAATATATCAACCAAATTCATTCTTACTCCAAATTAAAAATTATTTCATTCCAAGGGAAGAAGATCACTAACTGTCAAGACATTTGCAATCAAAATTAAAATAGAATGGAATATTTACATGGAAAAAATAACTGAACTATTTTAGCACCTACCATGGGCTTAGCTAGAAAGGTTAAATACAAATAAACTGGGCAAATGCTGTCTTGTGAATCAATTTGTCTTTCTGTACAGTATGTCTAAATATCTTAGACATATAGATTATTTGCAAAGACTTACAAAAGTGAAAATTCACTATTTGACTTTGTGAAACTCAAATTACTATTCCCAATTCTTCTTTTTTTGAGAATGTTTGAATCAAAGCATGATAATGCTACATAAAAGAGCTGATGAACTGTATAAGTTTTCAAGACTATCTTGAAAATCTATTTTTTAATGCCTCTAATAGATTGCATTTTTTAATATAAATCACTTTAAAGCACTTATCCAATGTATGCATTCAATGATGAAACTAAAGCATCCACACTACTAGATGGAAAAATAAACAGGTTTAGCAGGCAATAAAAAAAAATTGTGTAAGAGAAAACAACAGCTTTGTTGAAATTGTAGTACAGACTGAGCATCAAAACACTCGGCAAATTATTATAGGCCGTGACCTTCGTATGATTTCTGAAGTGAAAAACAAGACTTGTTGGAAGGAATTTGTAACAGTTTTATCAAGTGTATTTTTGACATTGCTAGCCAAGTTTCTGCCCAAAGCAATGTTTCATGGCTACATTAAACACCTGAAAATAGAGAGTTTATAAAAGATAGTGTTATCTGAGCTTCCACTCCAGTACTGCAAGGAGCTTTAATATGATACATTTTATGGATTTTAAGTAAAACCTGTACTTTACTACATGGCATTGTGTCATCAGACTTCTGTTCATGGAATGACATTAAAATAACTAAAGCATGAAAAATCAGAATCCTATGTCCTGCAATAGGGCTTGCTTACTGAGTTCCTTCTCACCCCAAGAAAAATGCAAGCACACTTTTCTTCTCACATACCGTACACATGATTCATATCAAAATTCAATCATGCTCAATTAACACTTAAAATTTTCCAATAATTATGCTGAAGGCAGCACCAGCACACACAAAGTGATAAGGGAGCCAGGGACTAAGCTGTGCATAAATTCACTAATAAGAGAAAAGGTCACGGGCTGATATTACTGAAATTTGATTAGATTTCAGATCCGTGTGTTAGAAATCAATGGTTTTTTTGGCTTCAGCATTTCTGCTCTGGAGTCAGACACTCTCTGGGGCCCTGCGTTTAATCAGAGGCTGTACCAGCGTTACATCCTCTCCTGGGCACAAAGACAGGAAGAAATGAGAGTGGCTTCACAGGTCAGAACAGACAGGCTTTGCCATTCCTGCTGCCGCGTGGTTTGGGGAGCTGAAAGGGAAAAAATGCAGCTGCAGCTGTGAAGCGAAGGAACTGTCATGTTGGTCAATGCCCACAGGAAAAGTAAAGCCAGTGCTGGGGATTTTACAGCTCTTTGATAGCTTCCAGTAGCAATCTAGTCAAACCAGGACGAGTCCACAAAGGGCTCTTCACAGAAACACTGCTGCAGAGTGGTTACAAATATGGGAGCTACAACCTGAATTTAATCCCACAACTGAAAAACACAAAAGGCCCCCGAAACAGGCTTTAGATATATGTTGTTCCTATAATGTGAAAACTGACAGATAACAGGAAATAATGAAAGCTTCCTAACTCTCGGCTGATCCATATGTTGTTCTGGACATGAGTGGAAGTCTGTCAAGTCCCTCTGCCCCGCTTTTGTTTGTCTCTGCACGTTCAACCAAACAATTAAACAGATTGTCAGATGTACGGCACTGAAGTAACAGCTTTTCATGGAAGAAGAAAGCAAATGATCTGATGAAAAAAATGTAAATATGAAAAAAAAATTAGCTTCCAATTGTAATTACTTCTGACTTGCACCATCAAAAGAATGTGTTATATCAATGCAAAATTGATGAGGCAGAAGAGAGGATTAAGCCCTTAAAACTCAGAAAAATTCATCAATTAGAGAACAAAAATTAAGGAGAAAATTTTTCCTCACAGTCAAATCATCACCTGCTTTGCCAAGACTGCCTTACATTGTTGAGTGATCATAATTGAGTAATCCACGTGTAAGGCCCAAATCAGAGAGTTTGGGAGGTAAGAGATGAACTGCAGTTCCCATTTTGGGAGATGGAAAGAGCAGCTATCCAAGACAGGGTACAATGCATTTATTATTGCAAGTGTAAAAGAAATAAATAAAACTGCAAAAGACAGTATAGAAAAGCAGTCTTTTATTGGGGTTAGAATTTAAAGGTGAAGCAGGCTTTGGTCAGATAGTGTCTTCTCCCTGGGGCTGACTTTCTGTTGCCTAGTTTCTGTTCAGACATTGCAGAAGAGGACAAAACTCTGCTCTTGAATTAATTGATGTAGCCTTTGGGACTTAATGTACTACTAAACCAAGAGGCTGCATTGTAGAAATTAAGTAGCTGTGATGCTTGTCCAAGTAGAACAAGCATGATAAAGAGAATTATTTTTTTGACAGACACTAGCTTTGTTTTTATTGGGTTTATGAAGCAGACAACAGGAGAAAGCATATTTTGTAGAAATTTTCTGGGCCTCACTAGTGAACCACTAGCAGCTTGAACTCTGTGTTTGACTATATGAAGGCAACAAAGAATATTAAACAAGTTAAACAGTACAACACTAACTGATTAAGAAAAACCCTTGTTTTTTTTTTTTTTCAAAAGGAACTGCTTTTGCTTTTTACATTATCTATGGAATTACATCAGACAATTTTCTCTCTTCTTCAGGCAACGTTGCATCAACAGCCTCAGAGTGTTTCTAGAATGAGTGCATAAGAAAGATTCAAGCTACTTGAAGACAAGCTTCAGGTAAAGACATTATGCATATTATAATGGCTGAATCATACAAGGAATACTCTTATTTTAGTTATTCTATGAGATTTTTCAGACTGAGATTCTACTTTAGTTGCCTAATCCTAACTTTAAACTAGTGGTATCACCTGGGCCTCGTTAGCAGATTAACATTTTATTGATAATAAACAAATGTGATATCGTTAAACACTGTATTCTTTCAGCTCCTTCTGTAAAAGCTGTAAAAGATCACTGCAGCTCTTTAATCCTCTATACTGTGTAGAATTAACTGCTGGAACTTGAACACCTACTACATGATTTCTGACTTGACTAATTTTTTCTGACTACAGTCAAATCCTTACTGAGCCAGCTTTACAGTTCTTCTGTCAATATCAGGCCAGAACTTATCAATATTCTTCAACTGATGCATAGCTGTTTATTAATGTAAACAACTATTTTAATGATTTTCAAAGCCAGTCTCCTTAGATTTACTTTTTTTTTTTTCTTTGCATGTTGAATACTCCATTACGTTATTTCTATTAAGGATTTTTTTTTTTTCCAGACACTTGCCTGAGGAGATCTTAACTAGTGCAGACACAAAGCTACGCTATGAGATTTTTTTCTTTTTTTTTTTTTCTCTGTGACAGACAGGAAGGCAAAACTATCACTTGTCTTGCTGGGTCGTTGCCTGCAATCTCCCTTAAATTTCTGACAATACAATTCCCAGAGATGTATTATATTCAGGAGAACTTCATCAAACCATGCCTTCTGTTTTGTTTTTAAAACTCTGTTTTAAATCAATGAACCATCAACAAAATTGTGGTATTCTTTTGCTGTCTCTACCTGATATGTTGGTCAAACAAGTACCTATTTACTAATGCCTTTTTATATGCACAATATATATTAGCCCAGAGTTACAAAGTATTTGCAATGACTTTCAGTTTTTGGAAAGCTTTTCTGGATGTTTAGAATCAGGACTTGAAACAGCACACCCGCTGTGGTAATGAAGTGCACCTGAAACACAACAGACAAATCTCTTGATTCTTTGATGATTTGATGATCTTTGATGATTTGGCACGTATTTGATTGGCAGAACTAAGGCTTAAAGTTTTAGTGCGGGCACATCTCAGAGAAATTCAGGCAGCAGGTTGCTGGATTTCATGGCAGGCTGGAGAAGCTATGGAAAAGTTCACTTTCTACAAGATAGTTCATTGCAACCCATCCTGGAAAAGAATAAGATATTTTCATTTAAAACATAGACATTTGCCCATATCTATTTTAAATAAAATTGTCAAAGGTAGAAGAGCAATCATATTTCTTTCTCACAATATACATACTATTTTGACTCTGTTATTTTAAGGTTGCTTCCAAACCCTAATGAGCTGGTGTGAACTTTTAAAAACAACATTTAAACAGGAAAGATATATTGTTAAATCTATTTCTCCTTCGACATTAAAAAAAAAATCCAAGGTTGTTTCTCTAGTTGCAGACTCTGATTAGTAGGAGAGTTCAAAGATGGCTATAGATATTCACTGAAAGCCCAAAAGATAGAATATGTGACCAAAGTAGACGTAAAGCTCCCTGGCTCAGCCTTGTCTCAGGGCAGCCTGCACTGAGTCTTCCGTAGCTTTAAGTATCAGCTGAACCCACCATAGTTAAAGTCCAAAGGAAAGTGTTCTTCAGTCTTTCAGAATGACTCCTGCTTGTGATGGAAAATCCCTCTGGTTTGGACATGCAACCTGCTCGCTTGCACCTAAAATGAATAGAAGAATATCCACTGTAAAGCATGCTGTCACCACCTTCAAACTATACTTTTTCTATTTTGTTTTAATGTCTAAGTACAGGGAGTCCATGCCAGGTCCTCAGTTCTAATCTAAGTGTAATCTGTGCAAACAGTTTTGCTTGGTAGGCAATGCTGTTCCAAATCATGGTTGTGTTTTCTCCTCTGGTGTCTGCCTGCCCAGGTACTGCTTCCAGATTTATTGTCCAAATTGCTGCAGAAGACAAGGTATTTCTACTCAAGGTTCCTAAGACGATGGCAATTTAGATGTCCTTTATTTCAAGGTAAACTTCACAGAGCTCATTAAAGCTTGTTATGTAGCTCCTATTGGCCGCTGGAAAGGTATAATCAGGGTGAACATAAGAATTTGAACACTGGTAGCTTACTTCTTTTCAAATACTCTTAACATCAAAGCTATTAGCAAACACTTGCTGTAATCATTGCCTTCATGTTTGCCTCCTGATAGCTTTCATGTGTTTCTAACTTTCACCAAGGTTTCCTTTATCAATCACTGGATGTTTTTTAAAAGTTCGCTTACTGCTTAAAGCACAGAGGTGAAAAAGCAAAAACACGTATCAAAAATATTTAAAGCACTCATTAATTTTAAGATATATTTTTCCAAACTCAAACTGACTTTTCTTACTCATGTGCCATCCTGTCATATATGCTTCATGTTATACTGTCCCTGGATAGATTGCACAAAAGGTTGGCTTAGGAAACATTATAAATGAGGATTAACTTTAACCATTTCTAGCACTGAACAGGCCTTCTGCTGTTTATGGATCAGAATGTGATCAAAGCCAGAGAATACTACCTGAAATCAGGTATCATTCAGTACTGTCTTAAGTACTACCCTAAGGATTGCTAGAAGCCTTACACCTCCAGCTGTGAAAATTGAGAGAGATGTAATTTATGTATGTAAAATTATTCTTAAAAAAAATTAAGATATAATCTAGAGTAAAAGAAAAAAATGCATTATGTTATTCATCCCTTATGTTCCTAATAAACATAACAGTATTAAGTGAAGGGTAAATTGGGCCCATTATTTTTTATCCACACTATCTAGTTAGTATCTATCTAGTTAGATTTTGAGGATATTTGCATATTTCCTTTCTAAGCGTGCAATTGAATGCAAAATCCTAGAATACCATGAAGTATTCAGCTTAATTTGGCATTTCTAAAGTAGCATATATTACATATTTAGGTGTAGCAAGCAAAATAAATAGAATGAGTTGTACAGGCATGTCCGTGTAAGACAGCTATCACATACCTGGCCATATACAAAAATCAGTTATAATGAACAATGAATAAGGGAAAGCCATGTTTATGTTTACATGAACCAGCAGCTATTACAAAGGTTGGGAGTAAAGGTTAAGATTACAGTAAGCATAATGCCCTAAGCTCAGTTACAATGACTGTTTGTAAAGTACCTTCATGCTTTGGATTTATCGAACTTGTGCTGTGGCTGTATTGACTCTGCATCTGTCTTCTTTCTCCTGCTCTAATACTCCCTAGGACTCTGCGCTGGTGCTGTGGAATCATGATGTGGCACAGTGACAGATGGTGATGCTACTTTAGTTTAATCGCAACATATAAATATTGAGCTCTTAAGGAGAAGTACCTTGTTATTTACAATTCAGCACTTTTCATATGCTAAGGGTAACAGCAGATAACGCTGATCTTCTGACCAAACTGTTTACTTGAGGGCAGAGATGGTCTCTGCAGAAAGCACGTGGCTACGCAAATAAAGCATTTGATTCTGCTAAATAAGTTTTTTTGATGGTAGTGGTTTTGGGTTTTTTGTTTGCCTTTTTTGTTTGTTTGTTTGTTTGGGTTTTAAGTTTCAGTGGCCTCTCTCCTTTTTATTCATAAGGTTTATCCTGTTCTTTACAGCCAACAACTACTTCCATGACTTCCAAACACAACTTGGCATTACAGCATCCAGTGGCTCCACAAACCCCCATAACATAGTTAGTCTAACTCTAGGAGGTGGCGCTAGTTTTCGTGAACTCAGGTAGGCATATGGTTGTTCACCAGAATTAAACAATGCTTCTTATAGGGCAAATCATTTCCCACAAACTTGTCATCAGAATGTCAATTACAGCAATTACAGTTACAAAAGGAATTGGAACAACCAGCCTCCGCTGCCTCCCTAAATAAGGGTCTAAATGTCAGCTGTTACTTCTATAACTTCTGTCTACTTGGTTTGAGAGCATTGGTATGATATTGCATTTAAACTGTAACTTCACCTACTCTGCAAATGATCTTTACGTAATTCAGCTTCCCTCAGTCAAAGATATTGTTTCTCTGATGATTTACTGGAGGTTCTCTACTAAAGTCACATTAATTTAAACTGTGGAGAAAATTACTATATTATCCCAGAGGAAACCAGGGGACAGGCCTCAGCTCTGGAATTTATTTCAAAATACAGTGTAAAGCAGTTTAACAGCAGCATAAACTCTTTATCATTTCCCTTCAGCAATATTAAAAAAAAAAAAGTCCCTTTTTTAGTTGTTTTCCACACAGAGACTTCCAGTTTGCAGATATAGGATCCTAAGGACGGAGATATTCATGGGTCGCATCGTGCATTTAATTCCACTTTGCTTAGGTGTGGTAACACTTACCTTGAGTTAGACACAGTACTACAGACAAAATATTCATATCTTGAGACTCATTTAGATAACATAATCCATACCTGTGTAACTTAACTTCTTCAAATTTGTTTTATATGAACTTTAGTCACACACCACAGTTATAACATATATTGAAAATCTTGTTAGAAACATTCAATACAATACTAACCTTCCATAGTTACACACTTTGTTTTGCTTCCCCATAAAAAAGACTATTTAATTGAATTAGTCTCTCAGTATTTCAACTTTTGTGTAGTCTCCATATAGGAAAAAACACATACAATTGCATAGGCAATAAGCTATATATTCCTATACATTCAAGTGTATTTTATTTTTTTTTTTTAATAATTGTTACATGGAAGAGCAATACATTTCCGTAACTTTTATCTTTTAAATAGTTTAATTTACCACTCCACAGGTACTATTAGCTTGCTGAGAAAGAAGCAAATTAGGGTATTTTTACAGGCATCTTAAGCAAACAGCAACCTGAAGATGCTGATTTAGAAGGGACCATAACACTACAAATAATTCAAAATCTAGAACTATTTCTATTCAGGTTTGACTCCTGTCCTTAAACTTTATTTCCCAATAGCAATACATTTTTGTGATACACATGCAGTCTGAACAATTAATTCCTTATGTTATTTTCATCAGCTGTACATGTATTGATCCATGACCGAGTGGTTTGTTTTTGTTTTTTTACTTTCATTCTCTCTAAGAATGAAATTCTAATGGCAACTTTCAAGAAGAGCTTTCAAATAGACTAGATAGATTGTCTGACATTACAGGCAACGTCAGGATGTTAAAGACCCACAACAAATATCCTGTGGTATAAGAAAATAATAACAATAGTATGAAAGAAAGCAAACTGGTCACAGGTTACAGCAGTTTATCAATTTCCATGACAACTAAAATCTTGGAAATCTTGCTGAGAGAGGTTCATTCCTTAACAGCCAACACCCAGTGGCTTGAGGAGTGAGAAATGCAGATTCAATCCACTGTTCTTCTAAAGCTGAACACAGACACACACTCTGGTATCCTCTTGTGGAAAGGGTACAAGTCTAGCCCTCTTTCCTTTCTCCCCTTTACTGTTATTTTTTGTTGATTCATTCATGATTTTATGTTGATTCATTCAAGAACAGACTCGGGGAAGAAACTGAAGGGGAAACCTGGACTGCGCCACTGTCTGCTCTTTCTGTTCTCCCTCTCCCATTCCCTGTGCCCCTGAATGGGTCTATCGTGGATCTGACAGCTTCTCCTTGAAATCAGTCTGTTTCTAGAGAAAGTGATCATTAGAGCAAAGTAGTCACTTGGGAGGAGGAAGGCATCATCTGTAGTGTTAATTGAACTGTAATGAATTATTGCCGAGTGACTCAGTAAATGAAAAGTGATGTATCTTACTGAAAAACCGTTTGACTATGTTTGCTCAAAAGTCTAAGAATTAAGGTAGGATTTTTTTTTTTTTTTAAATTATCTGTACATTTATCATGCTAAATACACATACTGTATTAAACACATGGATCCAAAAATGTATCACTTTGTGACTTCAAAGGCTAGTTAATTTGTTCTAAAATATCTTTTCTGAGCAGAACTTGAATCTATTATTAAAACGATCTTTAGCACTCAAAGAGAACAGCTCCTCTGAGGATATCATTCTTACATAAGCAAACATCCCCTCACAGTTCAAAGTCAGTTTCTAGTCACTTACGAGCTAAGACAGAGAATACCTTCTGTTACAAAACTCCATGAGGGCCTGGATCATTACGATTCACAAACCGCTTGCTTGCACAAGTTTGGTGTAATGCACTCTATGGGCCTGAAGCATCTGTCAGCATTCGAGAAGGAACGCGGGGAAGGACAAAGCACTGGGTGTTGGCAACAACTCCATGAATGCCGGATCATCTGCCTCCTCCAACACCCTCCACATGGGCTCATTCTCACAGTGAACTTTACTGTCATTTTCCCATAACTATACATAAAAGTTTTTTTTCCCCTTTCTTTTTTTTTTTTTTTTACATTAAGAATACCTTCCATGTGAAATTAATGCCTTTGCAAAGTCAATTCTTTGCAGTGAAAGTGATTTAATAATCTTTCAGTTTCCTGGTAGGGGCATCCTAAGCTGGCAGAATTTGGTTTGATTTGTTTCAATGTTTTCGATGGTAAAACCTATTTATTTATTTATTTATTTATACAGGACTATTGGGCTCTTTTTCTTGTCAAAGTTGATCATCAGTATTTTCCACCCTCTAAAATATCCACAGCACTACTGTGCGCTAAGCCCTTCCTTCTGTGTAACAAAGTAAGTCCTTAAAGCTCATCTTATCTCTGCTGTTTTCTTGTACCTCAGTCCCCTCTTTCTAGTTCATAATTGCACTACGCCACAGACTTCTCTGTGAAGAGATAAGGAACATGAAAGAAGAAGAAACATGAGGAAAGCTAATGAACATTCCCACAAAACAACAAAAAACCCACAAGAAAACAAAGCCCCCAGACCTGCCAGTTTTCATTTATTTTTCAGCCGTTGCCTGATAGTTCTTCATAAAGATTATTTAGCCACGGCAGAAAAGGAATTATGTATTTTCTGAATTGTAAGATAATCTAATTTTGATGGCTTTCAAAATGAATACAGTCTTTCAGTACTTTTTTTCCTCCTTAGTAGCTGGTAACCAGAGAGCCTAAAACATTTGGATGGACACTCCTCTTTACTACTGTTGAACTTCAAAGAAATCAATACGTATTTTTGCAACATCAACTGGTAAATTTCATCAGAAGGACTGGGAATGTTCAAAAGTGACTTATCTCAATGCCTATCCAGAAAGTTGGAACCTAAAAGCTTTCCACTCAGTGCTTTTCCTTATTGCTAACATTTTACAAGTCAATAAGCAATGAATAGGAAAATAATAAATTTTTTGCCTCTTTCCATGCCTGTTTTGTAAGCTCTAATTATTCTAGTACTAGAGTTAGATCTCTGATAATACATGTATGCCCTAATGAATCAGCTAAGCTCTTAGGAACGGGCTTTTAGGGAAGCAGAGCCCTGTAAATCTCTGACATGTACCATGTGTATAATAAAAATAAACCATAAAAAGCTTCTGTTTAGTTCTACTAACAGTAGGAACCCTAAAAGGGGCACAGATGGAATGGGGTCATGGTCTGCACTTGATAATCATCAGAAGCAGCTAGCTGTGGAAGGGGGTGCACGGGCAGCAATTAGGGAAGGCAGCAGCAGGCAGTGCTCCCACCAGGCATGAGGAGTTGTGCAGAGCACTGTGCTCACCTGAGCCATAGTGCCTCCCAGGGCGCCTGCTGGACTACTCCAAATCCACACCATCCCCAGCATGGACCACTACCTTAAAGGCTCAGTTGAGGCCTTGCTGATTTCTAGAGGCATAATACTGAAAACGGAGTTAAAAATAAAAAACGAAAAGAAAAAAAACAAGTTTCAAACTTTTCTTTTCTTTTGGTGTTGACTCACTTAAAAATGAATGGTTTTAAAAAACCCCCAGGGAGAGGCCGGCTTCAAAGCCAAAGAAGATACTTTACAAAAAAAGCATGATGAACAAAAACATAGCTTCTTTGGCTAGATCTCTCTATGCACACTGGAAATGCTGCAGATCTGTTAAATGACAAAGTTTGGTCACCTCCAGTCTTACACGATAAAGAATAAATGATTGGAGATTACAATCTCCAGTGGAAAAAAAAAGAAAGAAAAAGAAAAAAGAAAGAAAAAGAAAAAGAAATAAATAAAGAAAGAAAAGAATAAAGAAGATGTTTCTGTGAACCAAAGACTACATAAAGATTTTTCACAAGTGAAGATATAAAGGTAACTGAACCAAGCAGGTGGAGCTTTTTCTTTATGGAAAAAAGTGTTGGCAGAAGTTGATATGCAAAATAGGAGCTTACAGTGATGACAGAATGCCTTTCTTAAAAGCAGAGTCCTGGTTTTAAATACATCACTGGTAGTTAATCCTTGTTTTTTAGTCCAGTTGGGCAAACAAAGACTGTGTCCTCATTGCATATTATGAATAATTTAACATAATCTGTTGCAACCTATTAAACTATAAAAGATACTGGTCCTATGATTATTTTTTTTTTCTAATGTGCAACACATATGTGGTATCGAACAGATGCTGAAGGTACCCTTTCCTAACTCTCATGAATAATTTTACTATATTTAGAAGTTCAGGTTGGGTTCTTTATAACGCAAAACCAAACCCTCAATGCATTCAAAACTTTGCCATTTGAAACTGTTCCTTGTCATTTAAAAATTATGAACATGCTTTGACACAAAAGATTATTGTTTTCACAATAGGAAACGTGGTTTAAAAAATGCAAAAGACAATGTACTGAACACCACAGGTATCAATTCTGAACAAAACATAGGTATTGCACAGGTATTTCTACAGGTGAGTAAACTATTTCATGAACTGCAGTCTTCCATTAAAAAAAGCAGTTTTTCAACATGTACCACTCACAGCAAGAATCTCTTACCTACTACTACCTCATAATAAAAATTTACCACACAGGAATGGCCACATTCTTCACCCAGGGTAAATCTACACAATTATGTTTGTTTGGTTGGGTTTTTTTCTGGCTTTGTTTGTACACAAGTAGCTAAAAACTAAAATCAAAAACCCATCTAAATGAAATTGTGTACACACAATAAGGGCAAATAAAATGATTTAGAAGTAAATATTGCTGATCAAATTTGCATATGACAAAAATATTGGTGGTGTGATAAATGAGGAGTGCAAAATGATTGAGTGTATTTGGTATATAAAGCCTTTCGAAAGAAAAATGTTTTAATTCAACAAAATGTGAATTGATATAGACAGGAAAGACCAGCGCCAGTCCTGAATCCAGAATGATGGTTAATGGAGGGCCCTCCCAACAGGAAAGAAAAACCCTTAAAGATTAGTGGGAATCTGAGAAGAAATTAATGTGCCAACCTAACAATGATTTATGGTGGGAAAGTCTAACATAATCCTTGGTAGGATAAATGGAAATCCCAAATAACAATGTGAAACTGACCATGAGGATGATTTAACTGGCAGTCAAATACAAAGTACATTTCAGTGCCAATATGCTGAAAAAATGTCAAGAATAGAAAACCTCTAGCCATGTCCCAAAAGCAGTGCAGAGCTTTTCCAATATAGTGGATATAATTGCTGTGGGGAGACTTCTATCTACTATGCATCGTCCTTATGTACCAAGTTAAGGTTTGCCTTAATCAGGAAACAGCCAAAGTGTTATTTCTTGTATGCCTGGTCTCTAGCCAACTGGATTTCCATGATGTGAGCTATAGCTTTCTGCTCGTGACCATTACGCTGTAGCATGAGCTCCAGTATCCTCTGGCAAACCCATCTTAGATTTATGATTAAACTGCACATCTAATTGTGGTGTCTTTGTTAGCGCCTTTTTCTCTCAGGACTAGAGTGAGAATGATGAAATATCTGAAGTTTCTCCAAAACCAGAAAGTCATGACATTCCGCACTCGGATGTTAATTCAAGCAATACAGTCACAAACTTTCTTATACTGTCTGTCATTATAAATTAAAACAAACAAACAAACAGGAAAAAGCTAAAAAAAAACAGGAAAAGAAGAAAAAAGAAAAACTTTGCTGCCTATTCTTTGTGATGCCCTAATAAGTGATAACCACAGATTCAATGTGACCTACCAGCTTTGGCTAAGTTTTGACCTAAGTATCTTATTTCCTGCGCAGAGGGAATGCATGTGTCAGCCTGCCCAGGTCTCTGCTATACCTGCTTTTCCTCCTAACTCTCCATGGAGCCAGTGCAAACCTCAGGGCCACCTCTGTACTCACTAAACAAGTGGAGATTGGCTAGCTCAGCTGGGACTGAAACTTGACTCTTTTGCATCGAAAAAAATTGATCTTTCAAGGGGGGCAAAAGACGTCTGGAGAATATATTCTCAAAAATGTATGTTATATATTCACATACGTGTTTGGCAGTCAAACCCTTTTTGGCAAGCATTGGGAAAAGATGTTATTTAATTTTAATAAAAGATTGGTACAGGGTTTTTGTTTGTTTGTTTGTTTTTAGGGTTTCTCTTAAGGGGCACCAGTTTTTGGCAGCTTATTATCTTTTCAGTTACAGACTGGAGGCTTTGAAGTAAGTTAGGGGATATCCATACAGAGTTTCTGTGACTTCTGATCATTTTTCATTCTCAGTTTTTCACAAATCAAAAGTCCAGGACCTAGCAAGAGCACACCTTTTGCGAACTATTTCCATGTTATGGATTCAGATGGCAAAACTCTCTAAACTGAAGTGTGTTGTTCTTAATTTAAAAATTAATTTTCAGGAACACGCCATTTCCTGGACATAAGAGAATGTTTACTTCTCAGTAGCATTTCATCAAGTAAACAACCAGAGACTGCTTCCATTTTCCTCACCCTCCCAGACTTAGATTCACTTGATTTTTGTTATTCACACCATGCTGTTTGCAAACCTGAGGACTGAGTAGAATTCTCTGTGTACTACATCCAAACAGTTCTAAATGTGTGTTTTACCAGCCATTCAGTGCTTTGCCTGTACTTTATAATTACTTCTGTTGCTTCCAAATCTCTCTACACAAAGCAAATAATGATTTTTGAAATCTATCTTCATAAACCGGGTATCTTCTGTTCATTTAATATTAAAATACCAATAAGGTTTGGCATATGCAGCAGAATACAGAAGGACAACACTAATAAAGGAGCAAAAAATATGACAAACTGTTACTTAAAGGGAAAACTGGTCTTCATGTTTATTTAAGTGGGGCCATCTGTATTTGATTGGAATGAACTTTCACTGAAGAGCTCTGTCCTGGTTTGAGGTAAAATAGAACCAACTTTCTGATCAATAATTTTACTTGTTCACCAGGCCTCTTCTAACTCTCTGAAATTAACAGCACATTGTACTGTTCATTCTCAGAGTGATAAGACCTGTTATTATAGTCCATACCGAGGAATGGTAGGAAGGTGTGTAGAGAGGCTCTGGCTTATACTTATTGCTATAACAACTGAGGTCAGCTAACTTTGTTATTTGCCCCATTGGAGGGTTGGAAATGGAGAAGCATAGAGGGGTCAGAACTGCAGGGAGGTGTACAGGACAGGTGGCCCAAAACTGACCAACAGGGGTATTCCATCCCATCTGCTTCATGCTCAGTGTGAAAGCTGAGGGATCAAAGGGTCAGTTTTCTTCAATGGCTGGTGTCCAAAAAGGACCTTGTCTGTTCATCTGCCTTTGATCCCAATCCATGTGTTCCTGACTCCAGATTTGGAGTTCAGTTCCCATCTATTGCTGAGTCCAGTCTGGGACTTCCCCAGTGCCTGCCAGTGACATCATCCTGGGAGCTGATACAGTTTTGTCTATATTGTATCTATTTCATTATTTTCTTTTTATTTTATTATTAATATTTCCATTAAAGAAGTTTAGTTCTTTCTAAACTTGTAAATCTCTTTATCCTTCTTCCTACTCACCTTGAAGCAAGAGGTAGGGGGAGAGCGTCTGTCGGTGGTGGATGTGGCCTAAACCATGACAAGCACTATTCTGGAAGATAAAAGAATCTCCAAGTGTCAGTAACAGAAGAAGTTTAAGATCATTCAACAATCTCAAAATGAAAATGTATTTTTTACGACATTTATGAATAGTTCCAAATAGCTGTGCATTTATCACTTCTTCAATCAATACAGTATTTTTAGAAAGATGCTTAAATAGATTTCAGAAGTTAATCACAAACTATTTTTATTACTTAGCCCACAGATATTAAATTGCCAACTGCATGTCTTCAGCTTAGCCTTTTTTGAGAAGACACAGTCATATAATTTATTACTATTTTTTATCAGCTAAATAGCAACATCTTATATTGGAACAGCATTAAGGAATGAATTTTCCTTGGGTTTCAACTACCATCACTGGCTCCCACTATCTGAAACTCTTTCCAATACTGAAGTTAGATTAACCACTTAATTTTACAGTTCATGTCACTGTGTGTCAGTATCCAACAGCACTTTAATTTAAATAGATGGATCCTCTTTGTAATCTCAGTCTGGAGTCCATGAAAAGTTTACAATGTGTTGCTCCAAAACAGTCCAGGTGGGCCTGGCGGAATCTATAACAAATGTAGTCATCATAACTCAGTTTTTTCTAGTTAAAATAGCATTCTTTCATGTTTCACATTTTTTCTTACATTTCCTTTTGTAATTTTTTTTTAACTGAAATCAATGGTACCAGATCAACTGAAGTAAAATGCTTCCTGGTTGTACTTGCATGGAAGTCTGATGATAGCATATTAATAATATTTCATTTTTCACTCAGAGGAGGAGTGCATATATGGTTAAAATGTCTAAAATGTGTGTTACGCTTGTAGCAAAGATGAGCACCAAATCACAACAGCTGAATTTTTTTATTTCACTTCAAAATTGTTCAACAGACTCCTTTCCTTATCTTTTTCCAGTTTTAAATGGGTGTGCTAAAAACTGCACTAAAAGTGAAAATCTGAGGCATACATTTCAGTGAGGTGTACATGTTTGTTTACATTTAATTTCAGCCTGCATTAAAAAGTTTAACACCACAATTATAATGACTGCTGGCTGTGTACTATTATATTCGTTATGAAAAGGAGGTCAGTGCAAGTTTTTAGTTCTCTTTCCTCAGAACTGGCATACATACTAAGATTACCAGAAAACAGTAATTTTATTTAAGAAGTTTAGCCAATATGCTTTTTTTCAATTTGTGGGAAGAGACTTATCTCTCTTTTGAGAGGCAGATCCCCGAAAAGCTGTTACTTCAATTATTCCATATGGCTTTTAAGCTAGACAGTTGTCCCCTAGATCTATCTCTAGCTGTATCTGTATCTGCATTTTCCACATTCAGACCTTGTGGAAGTAGTAAGTATATTAAGCCACAGGTTCACTGAATACTCTTCAGCAAGTGAAAATCTCTTACTCTTTCTTTAGTTCAACAATAAATCCAACTTGAAGGTAAAAAATTTCTGCAGGAAGATTATTTGAAGTAAATACTTCCACAGAACAGGTGCTCCTCAGTGAAAATCAAAGTTCTTGAGCAAAACAAAGAATCTACTTTAACACGAGCTTCTTTACTATACTGCAACATAATATGACAATAAGGAAGAAAAGCAATATTTCTTGGAAGTTTCCCTGTGGATTAATAGTTGAATTTCAGGAAAGGATTTTGAAACCTTGATGGGGAGCCCTCTTTCACAGATCTGTCAGCAGCAGTGCCTACAGAATACAGAAATAGCAGACTTCACACTGAAATGGGAATAATTCTGCTAGGCTCAAAACAGGAGACAGCTCCCTTCCAGCAGTCCCTATGTGGCAGATTGTAGGATGTTTGCTGCTAGAAGAGTAAAGCTGTACACTTAAAAAATGATGGCATATCTGACATAGATTGGATAGAAATGTAAATCTATGTTTAATAGTTTTTCTATGGTGTAATTTCATATTTGTTTAAAGCAGTGATTCTAAAACTGCAAGATGCAGTAGCCAAGAAATTTGAGGCATTATCTGTGGCTCACAGAACTGACTGTTTTATCAATGTCAACTCAGCAGTGGAAGAAGATTTTTTTGGTTCTGATAACCAGGTAGCTTATGAAGCCAGAAGGAAGTGATGAGCAAGAACAACTCCTGCAGTACCACTGGAAATGTGTAGTCAGGGTATAAAAATACACCCCTATTATTTAGGGATTCAATTTATTTTTAATTAGTATCAATACAGCATATCTATTCCATTGGGCTGTAAAGCTGCATACTGTCCTCTCTGTAGATGAAAACTGAGGTTATTGAAAGAGAAAAAAATCTTGTTTCTCTACTTTTTATACCACAAATAATAGTCCAATCAAGTGCTCCATTTTGTTTCTTCCCTACTATTTCCTTTACTTGCTGCTCTTCCTATGAGGCACAAGCAATTCTCAGGGGTTAAGCTAGAGCAGATGAATGTGGTTTTCTCATGCAGCTTGCACAGATATCAGCCTTAGGCATGTTGTAAATAATTAGTGAATAGATGATCTGATACTATAACAAACATTTTGATTAATGTCTCTTGTTTCCAGAATGTCATTCAAAGAATTTCATGAGAATAAGAGTTTCAATACATGGCAAAATGACAGAAATGCTTCTTTGGCTGTGGAATTTCATAGACTGAACTTCTAAAAATATCAATCAGATCTTTATAATACCATCCCTACAATGCACAACAAAATTATTCAGAGTCAGCAAACACTAAGTTTTCTCCTCTTGAATCAGATATAATAACATAATTTGGTGATATTGTAACAATCTCAAAAGCTGTACTCCTCCCCATCTCTATTAGAAAAAAAATAGTGCACTGAGTACCATACAGCAAAACACTTCTTAATTCATTGTTCAGAGGATTTACTGGGGAAGGAGGGAATGGAGAGGGAAGCTAAATCAGACATGCCAGGGATCGCCACCTACAATCTTGAGTGATGAAATACAAAACGTAAGAAGTATGAATTACAGAAAAATGTAAGTGCTGTTCTCAACATTATTTTTTTCAAAATATTACTAGCCTTTTAAGTAACTGAACAGAAAACAACCCCATGACTCTTGCATTTGTGTCAGAGAGCCACATCAGGACAGACAAAAGGCCTCATTCTTTCCTTATCATGTGTCTGCAAGTGACCTGGAACAGACCTTTAGGGAAGGGTATATGATCTGAGCAAGTCCTTCATATTGACCTGCCCCTTAATCCCCACCCACAGGCTCTCAGCTCTCTCATCTGACACCAGGGAGGGCTTTAGGGACATCTCCTCATTCTCTATCCATTCCTTAACATAAAGGGCAACACCTCCACCCCTCCTTCCTCACCTGTCTCTTCTGAAAAATTTGTAGCCCTCAATAGCCACACTCCAGTCGGGGGATTTATCCCACCAGGCTTCGGTGATGGCCACTATATCATATCTTTTCAGCAGCACAGTAGCTTCCAGCTCCTCCTGTTTGTTGCCCATGCTGCATGCATTGGTGTAGAGGCACTTCAGCTGGGCTGCTTTCTCTGTGCACTACATCTACCACGGGAGCTGTTGGCACATCACCATAAGACTTTGACTCTAGTGAAGGGTCACCAGCTTGGCTCAGGGAGCCAGGCTGAAGGCCCTTACTAGCACCCTGTCCCTCTGACCCTGGTGTGGTACTCCAAAGCTTATCACAGATAAACCTGGTATCACCCCACTTCCCCCTTCCATCTAGTTTAAAGCCCTGTCAATCAAACACGCAATCTCTCAGGCAAGAACCCCTTCCCCCTTTTAGAGAGGCACCTCCCATTAGGTGCTAACAGACCTGGTGTTGTATAGGCAAACTAGAGAGGCACCTCCCATTAGGTGTTAACAGACCTGGTGTTGTATAGGCAAATTGTCAAAATTAGTCCACTTAAAGTCATGTGTCCTGTGCAGTCCTAAATAACCATTCACCTTGTGCTCTGCTGCCTGCAGGACAAAAGGTATTTTATACCCTGTGCAATGTGCAGCCTTATGTTTCTACAGTGGTATTGTGGCTGAACAGCCCTCTGCCCAGCCAGCCACAGCAAGTGTCTTTAATGTACCCTTCAGATTTAAAAGACTATTCAGGGGGTGATGTTCTCATCCATACCACAGGTTACACGCATTCAGTGAATGGTGTGCAACTGCACAGGGATCTTCTCTTTCTCCAAATGTAATACTGTAAACTGAATCATAACAGTTTGCATCTGACAGATTTTTATGTGCACTGATCTTTTGACCAGCATAACTCTGAAAAATATTAAATATCTTAAGAAGAATGCTGCAGTTACCTCCAGTGGGTGCTTTTGGCAGAAGAAGCACAGGATATAAAAATATTCAGAGACTGGTAGTAGTTCAAATGGCAAGTTATGACCTTCTTTTGCAGAGAAATGTAAAAAGAAGTTCCCATTCTGTGTTCCTATTGACTAGCAACATGTACCTTGATAATGAGAACTATATCTCAGTACAGATATAAAAGAGCTTAATCTCCACGTTTATTGTAAATCAAGGCATAAATATTTTTCTATTAGTATTTGTTTTAGTGGGACACATTTTTTGTAAGCCCTATCCTCAGCAGTGGATATATTCTGAGATTATATTTATTTTTTACTTAATGATTATAAAAGCTTTAAAAAACCTGTCTTGAAAATAAATACCTCACAACAACCATGTACATTAAATACTTTTCACTTTTAACAATACATTAATTATTAAAGAACTCTAGAATTTCTATGGCAACAGCATATTTAATAAGATCACATTATTCCCAGCTGCATGTATTAAGATGAGCTGCTGTTGCTGTCTCAATAGCCAGTAAGAGCTGGTCATCTAAATCAGAATTTCAAGATAATTGCTAAGACAGACATTTCCTGGAAGAAAGTGGAACAAAACACATAACATTACTTCTAAGCCTTCACTTTCTTTTGCTCTCTGAAGACTAAACGCCCTTAGCTACCACAAATTCAGACTTTATCCCTTTTATTGGATACTCCATTCCAACTGCTATTAGCACAGAGGTCTCAAAGGAACCACTACTCTGAAGAAAGACATGAGACTTTTGAAACCACTTCCTCTCTGTTGCAAAGGAATTTTTACTCTAAAATGAACAATTTTAAACCTTAGTAATACAAGTATCATTAAGCAACTTGAGGAAGGAAGGATTGTAATACTTTTCAGAACAGTTGCAACACAAACCATAGAAAGCAATCAAAAATCAGGGATCAGGAAATAAGTTATCAGGAATTAAAATAAACCATGCTTCTAATATACACTCATTCAATAAACTGACTTTTAAAATAAGTTTAGCAAGAAAAATTAAAATATAGATCCTTGGATTTCCATGAAACGGTTTCTCTGAGTTGTATTTCTTATCACTGTTAAATGAGGCAATATTCTCAACTAGAACCACAAAAATCTTTATTGTTCACAGTTTCCTGGCCTCTGGAATACTTGAAACTTGTTTATTAGAACAACCTCAGACTTGTTTGAGATGGCATGACTGTCTCTTGGTGGCACTTCACGCATCCCCATCTTATCCCCTATAACTACTGTTAAGCTCAAAGTAATGTTTTTGTTTGTTCTGTGTTAGATAATGAAAAGTAAGGAAAGAAAGGAAAAAAAAGAACCCTCAGGACAAAAATCTGTTATTCTGTTTCTGAATACATCGGAACAAGCTCATATCACAAAATCTCTAACATCAAAATGCTTAAATATTTAAGAGTGAAGTCTTAAGGAAGGCACATATTCATATTGAATCTTTTTGCTTGCAAGTAAAAAACCAAAAAAACTTATTCCAACTGCACTGAGGACCCACAGAAACACTTCAGAAGTCTTTATATAATAAAGGGGAGGGTCAAAATCATTATTTTAAAGCCATTCCTAAGAGTTTATCCAAAGGGTATTGAAGCCGATAGAAAGACCTGCCCTTTCATTTGCTGCAGTGAATCTGGAAGATATACATAGGCACATAAAGTTAAGTGTAACAAATGCTTCAAATTCCCAATAGAAAACAGAAATAAGTTCAAAGTCAATCTAAAGCCATAAAAAAATAATAAATTAATATCACACCAAAATGGAAAGCATGGAAGAAAACTCTTCTTGGTATTGTTGAGAAATAACATTCCAAGCCCATCTTCACAAGACATAGATGCAAGATTCTTCATTTTGCCCAGAATCAGACTTTGGGTTTAAAATTCAGCAAATCACTCCTGTCAGCAGAATTACACAAGCACAAAAGATAAATGAAGACTAAGTTACAGAGTGCTTCTAATGTACTGTCAATTACTGTCTGCTTAACTAATCAGTTTTCTAGGCTAACGACTGCTCCCTTCCCGCCCCCC
>NW_015090797.1:2602521-2676559 GCF_001431845.1 Calidris pugnax | reverse complement strand
CCCCCCCAAAAAAAAAGTAAAAAGATGAGACTCATAGCACCAGTTACCAAAAGATGATGATACACACAAACAAACCTGTGGTATTTTTATAAGTCCCTTGCTAGTTTATACTAAATGATTATTTGTGGTGATTATAGTTCCATGATAAAATGCAGCTAAAAAAAATTCATTCATCTTTATCTTAAATAACGAACTGCTGCACTTGTTCCTTTGCAATTTACAGTGAGGAGGAAGGAAGGAGTCTATCTTCCTCAAACAGCTGAAATACAGCTGAAATTTCTTTACAATTAATATTGTTTATCTCAGAAAGTTCACAGTTTTGCCTTGTCCCAGCCTGCCACATCAGCATATATTCATTCAGTTGCCAGCTGTGTTCTCAGTGCTGGGAAGAAATAGGTTCACATGGATGTGGAGCCAGTCCAAAGTCCTGACTAGATAATGCTCCTAATTAGCTATTCCCAGGGGGGCGATGTGCAAAGAGGCACCAGTTTAACACTGTAAAAATTATTTCCGAAGAGTTCCCAGCATCTTTACCAAAGGAATCAATCAAAAATGGCTTCAGAAGAAAATGTAATTGCTTTCAAGGATTAAAATTTTAATCAGGAGTATTCAATTAGCAGTTAATGTTGAGATCCACAGTTTAGATTTTTATGCAAATGTACCATTCTTATATTCAGTCTTGAAGATAAAGACAGTTCATAGCAAATGCAATTCTGTCTCTCAGCTCATGAAGTCGGTGATAATTTACTTTGAAGAATATTTTACACTTGCTACATTTGGAAGTGTGGAAATCAGCTCACTTTTGCCCTTTCTACTGTAATTAATCTTTGCATTAGTTATGTGAGGCAGCTCATATCATTTTCCTTCATGTGCATCTGGTGGTTTCAAAAAGATCTGACCAAAATAAGATAAATAGTATATATTAACTGTGTAGCCAGAAGTGAGATTTGCAAGAGCTTCTTCACACTCACTTCTGTAAGTAAATTCTGAGAGCAGCTGCTCTGGAACAGAAGATCCAGAACCAAAAACTGCACAGTTGCTAAGAATCAGATCTTTAGGAACTACTGACAAAAAAGTCAGAACCCCTTTTTTAAACTCTTCCTCTAATAGATTATGTGTTCTGAGAGCAGGGGCCTGTATAACTTGCACGTAAGTAGATGCAGAGGTATTCTATTGGTTATGCCAGAATTATGTCACTTTACTTGATGAAAATCCAGCTTTAGTCCTATGAAGTAGAATTTTGAGTTTGTGATTAGAGATAAATTTCATTATCTCATATTTTTAAAAATTAGAAAATGTTACATTTGCATTGCTTGCTTGGGATTTGAAATATATCAAAAATCTATTAATTAAAAACTCCCCCTAGGGCATGGAAATGTATGAGACTATTTCCTAGCTTCCGTAAAGCTCTTTGATTTTCTGATATAGATCATACAATATGGTATTTTATCCTTGCAGTGTAGTCAGTACATATCAGAAAATAAGAGAAATAGTTGAATAATTCAATTTCTCCTCAAAAACTGCAGTCGGTGAGTGTTATAGATGGCACAATCTATTCTTACGTAGAATCTAAGACAAATAGATTTGTTCAAAGGCCTGAACAAGTGAGAAGAATTCCACTGGAATTGAAAAGCTTTAGATCTGATCCGTTTTAGCTGTTCAAATTATATTTCAGTGTTATTTATGTTTCCATTTTTATTTGGACATCTGACATGAATATATGACCAAAGCCATCAGTGTATACAAGTTAGCTTAAGCTGATTTTTATCTGCTGAGAATTTGACCTTACAAATCTCATTGTCTATGAGACTGTAACATATGAATTTACTCCCCTAGAATCAAAATGAAACAAACAAGCAAACAAGGCATTTTCCTACCATTACTTGAATCAAATCTCTAATTAAATATACATCAAAGAGTTTATAGAGTGATTGGCATTTTGATCACTGCCTTTTACTGAGGAGGTAAGTGCTTATAAGCACTACACAAGGCTGATCAGGTATAAGGCTGATCTGCTCCTGGGTTACTTTTGCTTCATGTAAATCAGATCGGATAGAACAACAGTCAAGGCTTGTCATTGCTTTAACCTTTTTTTGTTTGTTTGTTTTTCCCTCATTATGGACTGTGGATGACATTACTGATGACATATTTTTATATCACTCTTTTGGAAAGGCAAGATCATTAGTCTCTCCTCTGATTTCTTAATTAAGGATTCCATGAAGATCACATGAATGTATATCTATGCACATATATCAATGAAATAGAAATAATACTTCTGATTTTCATACTACTTTTGACATAGCACAAAATTGAGGGAGAACACAGGTTATGGTGATCTCAGTGCATACAATGTGAAATAATACACTGAGATTTGAAAAAGGAACATTTACCTAACTTTTAGGATGCATGTTTTAACTTTCTACTAAATAGTCTTCAAAGGGAAATTTGGCTGCTCAGTTTCTCAAGTCATTTAAAATACCTATGAACAAAACCCATAAGAGACTGCCCTGGAGGAAATCTTTGCCATGACATAGCTATATACCTTTTAATGATAATTGATTTCCATGAGGCCAATGTTTGAAGAATACTAAGCAAAACTATCTGACCTCCAGTCCTGCTGAAGCCATGAAGACATTTGTAGAAACAACTACAAGAATCAAGGAACACATTAAACTTTGCACTCTGTACAGAAATTGACTCTATAACATTAAAGTATACAATGATCTTTGCTTAATGGTAACAAGTAACTTGATAAGAAATTAGAAAATATCTTATACTTAATATAGATATATGTGTATATACCTGTTCCACATGCAGATGTCCACATACAAATGTCCTGTCCCACGACTCCAAGAGACACAATGGTGGGGTTGGTTCTTATGGTCATAGAATCACAGAATCACAGAATAGTTTGGGTTGGAAGGGACCTTAAAGATCACCTAGTCCCAACCCCCCTGCCATGGGCAGGGACACCTCCCACTAGACCAGGTTGCCGAAAGCCCTATCCAGCCTGGCCTTGAACACCTCCAGGGATGGGGCATCCATGACCTCCCTGGGCAACCTGGTGAGACCTTCCAGTGTCTCACCACCCTCACTGCAAAAAATTTCTTTCTAGTATCTAATCTAAATTTTTCCTCTTCAAGTTTAAAACCATTCCCCCTTGTCCTGTCACTACACTTCCTGACAAAGAGTCCCTCTCTGGCTCTCCTGTAGGCTCCCTTCAGATATTGAAAGGCTGCTATGAGGTCTCCCCAGAGCTTTCTCTTCTCCAGGCTGAACAACCCCAGCTCTCTCAGCCTGTCCTCACAGCTTTTCATTGCTGCTCCTTCCTTCTCATACATTTCTTCTCTTTCAGCATGAGTTCTCTATGGGCTGCAGTCCTTCAGAAGTCTGCTCCATTGTGGGTCTCCTCTATAGCAATGTGAATATCTCTGCTGTGCCATGCTTCTTCTTCTGTGTCCTTGGTGAAGAGTGAGAAACAACAGAGGTTTTTCCTTCCCCCTTCCTCCCTCTCTGAGCTTTTATTGCTGAACACAATGTCATATGGTATAGAATATCCATGAGGTCAATTTGGGTCAGCTATAATGGGTATGCTACCTCCCAGCCTCTTGTGTCAGCCTACTTATTTGGGAAGACAGGGGCATGGCAGAGTGGGAAAGAGAGAAAACCTTGACACCATGCAAGTGCTGTTTAGCAATAGCCAAAACACGGGTGTGTTACCAACACCATTTTAGCCACAGACACAAAGCACAGCACCATACAGGCTGCTGTGAAGAAAGTTAACTCCATCCCAATCAGACTCTATGCAATCTCCACCCCTTGTTCCTTCTAATTTGCCTTATGCTCAGATCCCATATTAAGTCATACATCTATATATCCCCTGACCTCTCATTCATGTTTCATTTCTATACTTTACTCAAATCTTCCATCTTATTTACCTAATACATGTTGCATTTCAATGTCCAATCCTTCTATCCCTTACCTTTCCTTTTCCTTTCCATTTTTTCCAGCTCATTCCCCAAATTCTGTCTTACCAATGCTTACAACAGCAGCTAGGTGTATATATCCCTATGAACATTGATCCTTGACATATACACAGATACCATTTTCAGTTCTGTGCCACCACACCCTGTAAGACTGTAAGAACAGGCAATGAGTTGGGCCCCATCAAAAAGTTTGCATATGTCCCTGAAAAGTCTGGAGTGGAGTCAGACAGGCACTGATATCCACCAAGCAGCAATTTACCCAACAGCATGTGGTCCTTATGAGCCAAGTAGATGAAGAACTCGGTATTCTGACAGCACAAGAGATAGTATTACTGCACAGCCATGATACCTGAAAGAGAGAGCAAGCAACCTGAATTGAAGGGATCTAGAAACTAAGTTCTTTACCAATCCACAGAAAATGTGAAGAAATTTGCCAGATAAAACCTTACTCTCACATATAGAGTATCACGTTATAATTTTTTTGTCCAACATTTAATGTCATCTAAATTTCCAGGCTATTACCTGAAGTCTTATACACCTTAGGAAGATATCTTAATTGCTGAATATTGTTAGCTACTGGTATTGGTCATGGTTCAGTTGTCTAATAGATAGCTCATATTCTGTGTTGCAAGCTCCTATGCCCTGACTTGCAGAAATAAGCCAGTTCAGCTAAAGGACTGAGATTTCCTTAAATAGTTGTTTGGATGGGATTTGTCTGGAGAGCAGAACCACAAATGGTATACTGGCCACTGACTTGACTTCTCTCTCCCAGTCTATCTGCTGTGCAGGCTTTTGCAATCCACAACACATGGGTGCCTAGAGAGGGAGAGGACTGGCTTTTAGTTATAGAAATAATTGTATGGAAAAAAATGTTTGCCTCGTTTAATGTTACAAAGATGTCTCATAATCATTCTGTTAATTGAAAAATTCTAATTCACAATTCTTTGCTGGTCAATATTTACAAATATTTGGAAAATTATTTCTGTAGGTTGTCTCCGAGTGGTTGTTTTTTGAACAGTGCACCCTATATATGCAATATTTATAGTTTCACAACACCACAGTTCTAATCTATGGAAGGAAATCAGGCATGCGGATTTGATTTGCTTAAGAATATGCTGTCTTCTACTTAACAATTGGTAAACCTAGGATAACATGTATTTTAATTTACTGAAGTGCATTTATAAAGGTTGAAATCAGCATTATCATGTAAGTATTGATTTCAGCGTTTAAGTTGATATGTAGCTGAATCTATATTGTCAACACTAGAAAAGTTCTATTGCCTAAGTGATACTTCAAGTTAATACTCAAGTCATAATTTAGCATTTTTTATATATGGTACACATATCAAACTGATTTCACAAAGTATAAATATATTCAGATACTAGATGAAGTTGTTTTTTATCTGACATTTGAATAAAAGAATAAGCTACTTAATAAATTAATATGTTTATTTTATTAAAAAATAAAACCCAAACAACTGAGGCTGACAGATACACTTTTTTTTTGCCCTATGATGGTCTTCTTAGTTTCGCACAACAGACATTTCAGCTCATGCCCCAGTAAAGCATGCAAGTCAAAGGCTAGCCTACCTTAAAACACCAGAACAGAATTCACACAGCACAGGCCTAGACTAGATAGTGTAATCCAAAAACTGTTAACTCAGTGCCTCCATCCCTCATCAAGACTTCAATATTACTGTCTGATTGCATTGTCAAGCAAATTGGAAGCAGATGCTAATTCAGTAATAACCAGAGGACAAAGCAACAATAATCCTTGAGATTTAAAACATAGAATAATCCTGGTTGGAGCAATACTTCTTAGAAATTTCTGAAGAATGCACAAAAACCCTGCTTCTCAGGGAGGCTACAATATGTGGCAGAGCCCTGATGAATTGTTTCTAGCTCTTTGTTTAGTAAAAATAACCCTAGTCTTAATCTCTTGTTTTTGCATTATTTATTTAAGCAGTTCTTTGAGTGGGTATCAACTTGTTTTTCATTCAGTTAAAAACTGCTAGAAAAATATTCCTGTTAGAGCAGTATGAAAGAATCCTGTGTTTGGTAACACTGAACACATGGGCCTCATCCATTCCTAGAAGACAGCTTTCTTTGGGAAAAAAAAGTAAAACCTAAGAGATGAATCTGCTGACTGAAATTCTTAGGAACGTCAAATTAATGTAGCAAGTGATACCAAGCAACCGTAAAGGCCAAGGGATTAAATTTGTCTCGTGATGCAATCATTTAAGATGAACCAACTATGAAAATATGAGTTGTCTCATTTTTTTAGCAGCTCAAAGGATCATTGCTTGCCTGCTTGATAGGGAGAGGGGGAAAATAAGTTCATGTGATCGTAGGAAGTTTTTTTTCTACTTATGAAAAACACTTTATTCTAGGGATTAAATTGACTAACATGGCTAAAGTTACCCTTACCTATCATCTTTTTTGAAACAGAAGACTGCCAAAACCAGCAGTAACAGCTGCTCCTAAGGGAGACTGAAAGAGTTCATAGAATCATCTAATCATATATTGGTTTGGGTTGGAAAGGACATTTAAAAGTCACCTGGTCGAACCTCTCTGCAATGAACAGGGAAACGTTCAACTAGATCAAGTTGCTCAGACTCCTGTCCAACCTAACCTTGAATGTTTCCAGGGATGGGGCATCTGCAACTTCCCTGGTTAACCTTTTCCAATGTTTCACCACCATCATCATAAAAAATCTTGGCTCCTATTGCTCTTCATCAAGCTGCTTCATGTTTCCTGTCATTATGTGAAGCATAGTGGTTGCCTTTTCTTGTCCTCATCCACAGAAACCATACTTTTTGACTGAGATTTTGACAGCTAATTCCCTATATTCTGCATGTAACCTATAGGCCATTTAGATACATATGGCACATCTCTGCATGTTGTGATGGATTCTGCAGTTCCAGAGACCAAAAGGTTTCTTGACAAAAGAATTGCAGAATATGACATTAAAAAAATAATGCTATACTATTATCTTAAAAAAAAAAAAAAAGTTTTTTGGTTCAAAACTATTTATACAGAGATAATCTTCCTCAGTATTCAAGCTGTATAAATCGGAAGTGAGTGGAAGTAAACTGCCCTTTGAAATGCAGAATCTCTCAGTATATCTGTGGTTCCTGTATTTTCTCCAGATTAACTCTGTGGTCTGACCTGCTTACTTCAAATAGTTATTATTTCAGGACTTAACTGGTTCTCCCACTGAACAGACTGTACTTTCAAGAGGGAGAAAGTATAATACTATCTGGATCTCCTGCAACACCCGATGAAGCCTGTGCATGATTCCAGACTTAGTCACTTATGGGATTGCCATGTCTAATGCAACCCATGTTACCTCTAGTGATGTATGAGCCATCAGTTGTTGGTAAGAATCAATGGGCTCCAGCTCTTCCTTATTTTCTTGTAATGGTTTTTCAGTCATATCTTACCCAATTTGACAGCAATGTTTGTAATTTGCAGGACATGGTTGTGCTATGATCACTGTCTTTTATAAAAGGAAAACCAAATTTATTTATGAACTTTGGTTTTGGGTGGGTTTTTTTGTGCATTGTTTTTCCTGTACTACCCAGCAAAACAAAGTCAAAGAAGTGCATGGCATGAAATAATAAATGAAATAAGTGAAATAACTGAAGTGAAATAAGAAGCAGAAGAAGACCAGGGTAGGTAAGGTCTCCAAATACAGCTGTACCTGTAAAATAAAAGGACTTAGAGAATGTTGGTGTCCTTATCAGCACCGCACCGCGCATCAAGCAGACTGGGAGTGGATGTTCATAAAAAAATGGCATGGCATCTCCTGTCTTCTTTAATGGTTTGGTAGACACTGTTATCTTGAATGGTAAAGGGAGTTTAGTGTAAATCCTTGTGTTTAAGCTTAAAAGTTCAATTGTTATGATACATTGATATAGTAGTATTTTTCCCATCCAAAGTTAAGCAATTAAAAAGACATTTGATGTCGAGGAGCTTTTTTCAAGACTGATCTTTTATAAGTGTCAACATGCACCTGTTTTTTGGCTCTTACTTATCAAGCACAGCAATTTGATAGGTCTACAAATAGCATTGCTAGGAGCAGCCTTTTATAAAATACAGAACTACTTTAAGAGCTTCAAACAGAAAGAGTGCCCAGTGCTTAATTATGAGTCAGCTATAAGATTAATATATTTCAAGATACGTAAGTACAGAAAATTGCTCACTGCATTTGACCAAGCTATCCGCAAGGTGTCAATATGGATCCATAATAACTTCTACGGCTATAAACAAATAATTTACTTGTTAAAAACAGAAATTTGGAAATGACAACTTACAGATGCTGGGGGCATGTCTTCTGTTCTAAATATTTAAAGAAAAATACTTTCTCAATCTTTTTTCATCATCGGTTTAATAACTGTAGAACTTCCACATTTCTTCTTCTGAAGGCACCAAAGGGTATTTTGGTAATGTGTTTATCTACAGCTAACAACCATAATTAGCTTAAGTTATGGAATGCCCCAAATAAATGAAGAACAGTTACAGTTGTTCAGAACCACAGTTTGTGCTGCTGCTGTTTTGTTAAATATTTGCAGAAAACATGATTTGCATCATTTGCAAGTTACATAAACCTTTATAATTATGGCCTAAGGAATTATACAAAAGTTATTTAAGTAATTCCCAAAGATTGCTGCTCAGTGCACCCAGCATTAATCATCTGTTGTGCCTCTTATAAATGCAGAAGCAATTAAGTAGATCCGTGGTGAGAACAGGTTATTGCCAGGTTTATACAGAAGCATTTTTCAATGTTGTCATTACTGATGATGACTGCTGTGGTGTTTTGTTTTGTTTGGTTTTTTTCTCATATAGTGAAGAATAAAATTATTACTTTGTGCCAGAAAATCTTGAGGTGTTTTAAAATTAAGTGTGGAACAGCAGAAATTTGATAAATTATATATCAATAAACATATTTGAACAATTATATTATTGTCTAAAAATTTAAGGCTCAAATTTTAGTTTTATTTACATCAATATATATCTGGAGTGACTCCAATAGCATTAAGAAAGTGATTCCAGATATAGTCATAAAAGATTAAAAATGCACATCACAGAAAAAATAAATTTCCACCCTCCTCAAAAAAGCAGCAAAAATTAATTTATATGTTACAAAATTGATATAAATCAATGTCAATGTTCAGAAAGCATGCATAAAAATCAGTCTCACGTGCAATTACTTTTTGGGCCCAATGTTTAAATGTGAAACCTGCTGTCCTTGCCATGTGAATTCACTGAAGGCAATGAAAATTTTACTTGAGTGAAATATAATAGAAGACTGGCTATCAGGCAAGAAAAAAGCTATTATATGAGGAAACAAAGAGAGTGGAGTAGAAGTACAGTAAGCTAACATGTTTGCATGCATACTTTAACAGGCTGCTGCCTCTCTAATGGAAGTTTTCCTTTGCTGAGCTTGGGTAGTTGATAATAATCTATTCTGCTCTATGAAATATGGTTTGACTGCCATATGAAGGTTCTGGCACCTTGAAACATGCTCAAATTGCTTTTGCTTCTAAAAGCACATCAGTTTTGTTGGAGTATTTAAAACGTTGGTCTTGCAAAGAGCTGAGAATCCCCCATTGAATATATTCTACAAGATACTCACAAAGCTGGGCAAATCCTAAAAGACATTAAGTCAAACTGGAGTTTTACTTAAACACTCTACAGCTTGAGCATACTCTGTTTTAAATTTCTAGTTACCTAAGGGAAAAAGTTCCCTCATAAATGCAGCTGTGGGACTCTCATTTAGGTGCTCAGGAGCTCAGAAACTTAACACAAACCTACATGCTCAAATCGTCAATTAATCCAGAATTATTTTTTACATTTTAACTTTTGGATACAATGTGTAATTATGCTTTGACATCACCACTGCCTACCTAGCTCCAGCTGGGCACTGTGTTGTTTCATTCCCACCTTTGAAGCAACTGAAAAGCACATCACCTCCTTCTCTGACTGGCTACATCTGCTGCTCCATAGAAAGGAATTTAGTTGGATCTTTTCTTTTTACTTTGTTATTCTTTGGTGAAAATGCATAAGTCAGTAATCTGTAATGAACATAGTTATCTAATATGCTTAATCTTGTCCGGAAAGTTCACTGAGTTAGACACCTATAGGTATCTTACAGCCTAGCATTTGTACAATGTCCTCTGAAAGTCTGTCCAAATGCTCAGTAAGAAAAGCAAAACTGAACATAGCAATAAAAGAAAGGCTCTCTACATATAAATTTGATTAAAGTGATACTATCCACATTGTCTTCAAAGAATGAGCAAGAAAAAGTTCAAATTAATTTAACGAGTAATTATGTGTAATCATGATTTAGTCACATTAACAGTACTGTAAGAAAAAAGAAATCATTAAGAGACTGTAGGAAATGCAGTCTTTGAAAACATAACATGACAGAGCCTGTTGTCTCACTACTGGCTCCAAGAAGCCATTTGTTTAGTTGAATATAATAAATATTCCATTAGCAGCTGATTCCTTAGTCAAGATACAATGCATTATGCATAGATGACTTTCTAATTTTCTTGACACAACCTGCAGCAAGCAAATCAACACAAGAAAAATCAAGGTAATTTTCACCTCTGTATATTGGAGGAATCTCTCTCAAAATGCTCAGTAAACATAGGACCGAACTCCTCACCTGTGTTTATATCATAGTTATGTCCTAATTACAAAAACAATTAGTTGCACTTTCCCCTTTTTGGTTGCTTCTCAGGGTTTTATTAGAAGAAATATCATATAAAAGAAATAACGAAATAAGTTTCCCTTCTAAAGAAACTCTTGAAAAGCAGTGGGAATTTGCTGTAAGGTTTGCCCTGAACACTCAAAGGGAACAAATATTATTTTAAATATTTACTTTTCACAAAGTGAAAAAATTGTAAAGACTATCTATTCCCTCTGTTTCCAAGTGATTGGGAGAAATTGTAACAATCTTACTGGCCACAAGGGATCTTGCCACAGGTTAGAAATTAGGGGAAAACTGTAAAAGCTAAAGAGGTGCTAGAGGTCTATACACACTCTGTCACCAAGAGGTCTTTAAGAACACATTAAACAAGGCGTCTCCTAGGAATAACACAAGTAGGATAGGCCACTCTGAAGCATGGACTAGGTGACCTCAAGGCCCTTCTAACTCTCTGAGTCTATGTGTTGGCAGAAGTAAGTTTATTTAAAAGGGCAGATTGACTATTCCTCTATACTGTAGTGTTTTACCTCCATGCATTGCTATTCTTTTCTTTCAGGACTGTAAGCAACAAAGACCTAAGGGTAAATAGAGGTTGTTTATATCAATTACTTGTTTCTCTTGTCCAGCAAACACAAGGAACAGATTATATCTATATCTAGAGACTGCACACACAATCTACAAAGCTATCTCAGGGGAGTGGACTGAAATTTTAAAGAGATATTACATCACTCACAGTTCTTGTGACAGGAAAAAGAAAGCATCCTTCTTGTAATAACACAGGTTCAGTGGATAAACACCTACAACCCCCAAATGGAAAACTATAATGAGATAAAGAAAATAAAGGCAGTTCCAAAGACACATGGCTCAGACTTTTAGCTAGTATCAGGGATCTTGAAATACAGTCATAGAATTATAGAAGCATAGAATCATAGAATCATATGGGGTTGGAAGGGACCACTGGAGATCATCTAGTCCAACCCCTCACCAGAGCGGGTCTACCTAGAGCAGGTTGCACAGGAACTTGTTCAGGTGGGTTTTGAATGTCTCCAAAGAAGGAGACTCCACCACCTCTCTGGGCAGCTTGTTCCAGTGCTCTACCACTCTCACAGTAAAGAAGTTCCTCCTCACGTTTAGGTGAGGCTTAGGTGAAACTTGTTATACTCAAGTTTGTGCACATTTCCTCTTGTCCTGTCCCTGGGCACCACTGAAAAAAGACCACCCCCGTCCTCCTGGTACCCTCCCTTTAAGTATTTGTAAGCATTGATTAGATCCCCCCAAGGTCAACTTGACCAATATTGTAGCAATGTTCAGATGCTGGAAAATTAGTATTCAATTTTAAGTTTCCCATTTGAAAGCTTCTCTATTCCTTTAGCAAGTGATTCCTTATAGAGTGCTGTCGAAGACTGATATTCTGCCACTAGAATGGTAGTTTGATAGTATCCGTCTTTATTTCACTACTGAACAGCAATGAATTACAGCTGTTGTCATCTGAAAAAAAAAAGAAACAAAATTAAAACCATAAACCTAAACAAACCTTAAAAAACCAACACTAGGAGGAAGACAATGAGAAGATCTCGAAGATGGAGTACCATGATAGTCACACAAAGCCAAGAAAAAAGAAATGTAATAAAGGAAACTTTCAACAATAATAATAAAAAAGGTGGAAAATGCAGTTTAGAAAATGGTTTTGTATATGGTTGATTACTGTGGTTTTGTTAGTAGTATAAAAACACTGCCTGCCTTTCCACAAATGGAAAACGGGCAAACACACAATATCTAGGCAGGGAAGGATTAATGCCATTTTACTTAGTCTAAGAGGTCCCAAGTGACTCGAAAGCCGCCTGTGGGTTTTTCCACTGTATGGGAAAGTTACTGCCCAAGCGCCAAATTAGAGCAATGTTTAAAACTAGCTTACAGTGCCTTTCACAGTATTACCAGGTTTTAGTCCTAGCCTCCAAGTGTATAACAATATTACATTCTTATAAGAGGTTTATGTTAGTTTTCTGGTAGTCTCACAGATATGCTGATATATTTATTCTGATTTTTCTTAAATAAATAACACCTAACTGAACCCCCATCACAATTTAATATTTCATATGAATTACTCAGTTTTCCCAGAAGATTATTTATGACCTTGAAAGTATTCACGGACATTCACAGGCTGAAAGAATTCACTTTTGCTTAAACTGCTGCAACTTGTCCATTGTCAATGAAAATAACTTGTAGTAAGGTTTCAGAGTTCTTGCCACAGAAGAAAAAGCAGAAGCATCTCAGCATCTGAAAGTTTAGCAGGAGCCCTGAGGAAAACTCTGCAGTTATAAAGACAGCTCTAAGTTTAAACAGATATAAATATCCAGAATTCATAAACAGGATTTAAATATCATACCTGCCTCTTGTTATGATCAAAGTAGCAGTGAAAATCACTACTTCACTTAAAAGAGGAAGGGAAAACTTTCAAGTACAGCTGATAGCTAAACATCTTGAAACTTTTCCCTTAACTCCTGTTCCTTTAGTTAATGTTTGATGTCTCAAAGGAATTTGCAGGATTAAAGGTGTAGTATTTTAAATAAATTCATAAAATGAAGTTTTACACAGTGGGCCCTGATTGTCACCTTACTTATATCAGTAGTATATCAGAAAAAGCTGCATTAGTGCTTTTTATGCAAGTATAAAATTCAAGACAGTCAAGACATAATTGCAAAAAAGAGCAGTTTCTCCTTACATAATGACAACTATGAAATAATAAGAAATATAGTAAATGTCAGCACAGTAAAATACTGAAATTGGTGCTACCCAAAGTAATGACTATTTTGCAACATAAGATCTGAGCACTTAAAACACAGAAAGTACCAGGATCAAGACGTAGCCATAATGCCTCTCTTTACATTGCTGTTTATGGCACTGTATTTAATTGAATGATCACACAGCATACAACTTTCATATAACTTTCATCCTGTTTGGTACAGCAGGTTGACAGAGAATACTACAAAAGCACATTCCTTTTCAGTATTTATCCTATTTGTGGTTTTTGTGTGCCCCCACTATTACTTACATTTCTAAAACCCTGCTCACAACATAAGCATTCATTTCTTATGGATGTCCGTTGCCATACATCCCAGGACTGTCTTTTTTTTTTTTTAATTAATCCACTGAAAATGATCTTCAGCCTTAGCTGTGAGGTGGGATTATTCTATTTAAAGATGTAGAAGGAGGACACAGAACTGTCACTAATCTTTTTAAAGGATTTTATTGCTTTTGTTTTCATAAAGTGCGCAAAAGTTTGACTTTCATTCTCCCACTTTATATTTCTCCTACCCTTTCAGAGATGCAATTCATAGCATTAGTCAGTTTTCTTTGCACTTGCAAATGTTAGAAAAATCTGATGCCGGTATCTCCCATTCTGTACCTATCAAGTCAGTCTCACAAGTCATGGCAATCAGTGAAAAATAAGATCAAAAACCCACCTCAGCACTTAAATGACTTCAGTAGAGAAATGGGGTAGATTTTCAATCACAAAGATACACTTCTTTCTAAAATTCATTTGTAAGCAATAGTGTTGCAAAAATATTTTACATCAGTGAAAATAACAGACGTCAAATGGGTAGATGGAGCTTAACAAGATACAGGGTGTTTCTGGAAGGTGAAGAACCCAGGGCTCTACAAAAGGCTTGGGTGGGAAATTTAAAAACACAGTAAAAGATTTTGACATAAGCAATACAACAGAGCCTCAGCTTCTATTGTTTTCAAAATGGATGAACTTATTTTTCCTCTGAAATTTTCTGAATATAATCCCATGTAAAATGTGACAAATTTATAAGTGACTGAGAACGGAACCACTGAAACACAACTATGTATTGGCAACTTGATATGAAACGCGGGTGAACAGGAGTCAACAAGAGTTCTTCTTAGATCCTAATGATTTTCTTTTTCTCAGGTTTGAAAATTATAGAGGCAAGGAACAGAGGAAAGCTTACATGGAGAAGAAAAGCCACTTGGGAGGCATTGTATATGCAAGTCAATTTTATCTGTGGCAGAAGTGATGTACTTTGCAAAAACAGTTCTTTGTCTCTTCATTGGTAGACTGGTGACTTTCATGGGCTTTCCAATGAAAACAGCAATACAAAGAGGAGAGGTAGCCACCTCAGGCTCACACAGTAGAAAAATAGAAAATATATGATTAGGATCACTGTTTCTTGCCCTGTAGTCAAGTGCTCTAGACTCTGAAAAAAAAGGTGTGAAATTAAGGTATGATTCTGGATCTTAACAGTATCACATTTCACATATGGTAGCAGAGATTTGAAGTTTCATTTGAACATTAGATGAATATATTGCATGACATGAAATTCTAACAAATCATTTCCTTTCAGCAGGAGAGTCAGAATTGTAATGTTCTAAGAGCTTCTGATAAGCAGATATTGTATTGAATCAAATACAAAGCAACTCATGCCACGGAAAATAAAACAGAAGTATTGCTGAGAATTTTTTTAAGAATAGAACCCCCTTTTTTCCTACCTCTAATTCTGTTCTGCAGCATTCCTTGCATTTTTTAATACTATTTGCTTGTGCATTTTGTTCTTATTAGTTGTTTCTTGCAGATTATGCTTTTATAATTAGTAATGGCAATATTTCTACCTCAGATAAGTGTTTTACAGAATTATGTGTGTTGATGTGTATGCCATAGTTAATTGCATTCTCTAAATTTAGGTAGTGTTGTGGGGAATAATTTCAATTAGGTTGCTTTTCTTCATGGTTATTAAATTCATTTAAAAAAAAAAGAGGGGGAAAAAACCTGACAGAAGAGTGGTAAGAGTTTGGAAATAACTGGCTATAGTTTAGTAAACCTACTGGAAGCCATTTGCAGTAATAATCATATGCTAATATTTTATGTCTTTAATTTAGGGGAAAACAAATAAAAAGACTAACAGCTCCATAATAACTATATACTCCTGGCTCAAAGATGATAGTATAAGAAAAACTTCAAATTCAAACGTTATTTTTCACATCAGCCCTCAATTTAACATTGTCTTGGGACTAATAGTTGTCTTATTATTTGGCTAAGAATAAACAATTGAAATAATTCATTTTCATCATGCTGCAATGGCCCCAATGCGCCCCCTGCAGAGACCAAACCGAGAGGACTGGTCAATGGGATAAACAAAACACTTTGATTGCACCAATCTTAAGATAGTAAGCCTGGTTTTGTACCAAAGGTCTTCAGTGCAAAAGGGTAAATGTAGCTAAAATTAAAAATTTAGGATGGCCAAGTGAGGCAGAAGGAATGTTTAGATGGGCTGTCATTTAATACAATGGGATTTAATACCGAGTGAGAATCTGTTCCACTCAGAAAAGTAACTCTGTTAAATTCTGTGCAGAAGCCTGCAAGAGCTCGTCATGCACAGATACGGGAAGTCGTGTAAAGCAGTTGTAAAGAATCCTAGTCAGAGACAGGGCCATGGTGTCACAAGGTCCTCTGGGCAGCCTCCTGACATATTGACTCACCTGCTGCTCCTCTCCTCATCGCTGATTGAAGGGACATAGCTTGAACAAAGTTGCTGGGACCCTTGCTCTCCTCTTGCTTGCACACTCACCTCCAGAGGTTGCAAACAACTCTCTAACAGGTATGCATGTTAACCGAGCAGGCTGTGCCACAATATTTTAATAAATTGATCAAGCTGGGGTGGGTCTTTATGCCTGAAAAGTAATTAACGTAGCTGATATCTAATACTGGCAGATGTGATGGGCTAGCAACCATTCTGGTGACCTTAACATTGCCTGAAACTTCAGAGAAAATTCTGTGAGAGATCAAGGAAGTGGAATGGAAAGTAAAATAAAAAGTCAAAGTTCTTTTTTTTTGATAATCAATGTTTTGTTAACAACTATCATAAAGATTATGAACATTGCAACGTTATGACACAAAACTGTCATCATGTCATGTTGCTAAGGAAAATTAGAAAGTAATAACAAAAACAATGGAGTGACAGAAACACGAGTACATATAAGAAAGACTGAGGAACTGCAAAAACTAACCTGCTATTCTGTTTTTAGAGGCATTATTTGTTCAAATTACAGCAGATGTTATGGGCTGTTCAAATCTGCATGAAAACAAAACTGAACAGTCATTTCAGCCTTCAGCAAGCATGGGAGTTGAACATGTTACTCTTTTCTGAGACAGTACATGACCAAACCTCCCTATTTGCATTATGACCCTTGCAGAGTGGGAGCAGGACAAGGTGGTGACACTGTTGATGGAATAAGTTACACATGGTGAGAAAATGATAAAACCACAGTTTCTGAATTCTGGAACAGTGGGATTCTTGACTTCCTCTATAAACCAAATATATAAAACAAGTTCTAATTTTAGGATGATATTAAATGAACCTTTCCCACGTTCCCATCTTTGAGAAATTCTCCTACCGCTATTATATCTCTGATGTTTACTTAACCCTCTTTAGAATTAAATTGCCATTCATTCTCTTTGACTCCTAACTCACTCAAGCTGCAGCTATAATAAGTATTCCTGGTTTTCAAGAGCAGGAACCAGATTTGCACAAATAACCTCCCACCTTGCCTTTACCTTTCCTTTGCAAGTGTCTCCAAACACGGTGGAGTTGGAGTGCAAGGAGATGTAACTGCATCTTGTTCTCCCTATAAGAAGGGTACTAGATGCTGCACATCTTTGCACAACCTGGAGCACTGAGGTTTACACTGAGCTGCTTGGCCTCCAGGATAACTTTGATATTCAGACTTACGAGCATTATGCTATGCCTATGCAAAAAGAATTTGTTCTGTTGTAATATAAGATGGAGTTTTGAATTTATGCTTTCCTTAAAATTAGATTTGTTTAAACTGTATTTGCCTAATATTAATATCATAGGTGTTTCTGCCTGAGGATGAACTCTTGCTAATTACAAGCTTATGAGAAGGTCACACTTTGTTGCTACATAAAAAAAGAAAATGTCTGGGTACCCTACAAAAGCACTGTACAGTTTTACAGGATGTTAGGGAGGGGATAAAGGCACCTGCAGCAGTGAAAGCCCTCAATTCCAGGGGAATCCTTCTGACTGTACAATAGTCTAACTTTTGATGAAAGTTATCTCCATCTTTACACGTGCAAAACAAAAAGGGAGAAATCGAAACACATTTTCATAACCCATCACGCGCAGAGAAAAAGAGGGCTATTTCTATCTCGCATCAGAAGGGGGCAGTAGTTATCACCGTAAAAAACTAGAAAACTAATACCTAGGCAAGAGCCTGAGAAGAATCTCACATACTGTTACAGTTTTCGTTTCCTCGTCACCGTTTATTTTATTCATTTTAAGCATCCATTCACTATTAAATAGTCACTAACAAAAAGCCATTAGCAAACAGTTTTAGTAATTCTTCCACAAAAGCATTTTTCTCAAAGAAATTTCATCACACGGAAAGATTTAATTTTGTTAATAATGTCAGTTGAAAGAGCATGTTTCTACATATGCTAACTTCAATAAAATTTTAAAACAGTTGCCATTTGTGTCTTTTAGTATCTCTCTAAGCAGTCAGAAGTATAATTACAGAATTGTAAATTTTCCACACTTTGACCCAATGCATAAATTTAATGAGAATCATGCCAGGTTCCAAGAAATAAAAGACTTTTTTTTTTTTTTAATTAATATTACTGTTGTAATAAAGAAAAAAAGTAAAATATTTTATATAACTGTCTGCACTTTCTGATGCTAGTTTTAGGACCTGTACATAGGTCCTTACAAAATAATTGTGTCCTTATTCTGGACCATAATGATCAATTTCTATATCTTTATAGCATCTAATTGAAACCTTCTTCTTCTTTAACAAGAAAACAAAGGAATCAAGGCTTTGAACTGTTGGGAACAATTTGTGGTTGTCCAGGTAAGAATTCATAGTCTACATGTTTAAGTTTCTCAATAGTAGATCACACTTTCTCTTTCTTGTTTCGGAAGCAGTTTTATTTTTAAATGAATTTTCAATGGTTGTCTGCACTTCACTAAAATTTCTGTTCTGCACAAGTGCTCAATACCATGTGTGCTTGCTGATTTTCACTGACAAGCAAGGGAGGATTTTGTGACCAGAGAGGCTGAATGCTCCATGCTTCCAGCACACACGATTATCTCATGATCGTTGATATATGGAGTCTGACAAAGGAAGAGACAAATTTCAAATGCCAAAATATTTGCTGAATCACTGTACAGATGGATTTTTATCATACCAACCTCATTCTATAAGATTTCAAAGACAGGAGAAACAGTCTTCCAAACATTCACAGAAAGCGATATCTTTGACTAACTGGTATTCTTTATGTGCCAATAAAATTAATGGATTTTTAAAAGGGAACTGAGTGGGATTAATACTCTACTTGAAATTGTGAATGGAACAGTTCTAAATCTTATTTCCCCTGAACTGAATTATAAATTTACATTCAGAGAAAAAATGAACATATATCAGAAGTCAACTTCAATTTGTAATCTCAAAATTTCATTATTTTCCTAACCTTACAAGATTATTTTCTTCTTTGTGCTTTAACTCCTTTCATCTTTTTGATGAAACTCACTTTTTATAAAAACTTTTAAAATCAGCAAATTTCTGGTTAATTTAGTTTTATTTATTCAGCTTGAAAGCTTTGCAGGTCAGCTTTCCGAACTCTAGTAAATGTGTTTCCTTATATTTGTTATGCACAAAACAAAGTTGCTTTGTAAGAAATGAAAAGAAAGAAGAAAAAGTCTTTCCTTTTCCTTTGGGAAAGAAGTCTTCTTTCCCAAGCCACAGCAAACTGATATTCAGGGATTTCCATCAGAAGTGCCATTTAATGATGCCCGGACATTTTTTCCCCACAATTTCTTCAATCATTTTTTTAATCTATGTAGCATTCGTCACCCGTAGCCTCCTGTAACAATTTAATGCATCAGAAAGATGCAAATCTCAAATCAGTATCATTTTAGGGCTCGAACAATTTCAGCTAAATGTAGAGCTATTTTCCCTTAAACCCAAGTTCTTATCTTCCTTTTTTGTTTGTTTGTTTTTGGTTTTGTTTTGGTTTGGTTTGGGGATTTTTTTTGTTTTGTTTCAGAAATATATCTAACAATCTATGCAAGTTTGTTATTATAGAATGGCCTTAAAAATCTTTGCCATGTACATATGTGCATGTCCTAGGAACCACTAGAGTATACAGGATCTCTCTGAATTTAGCTCATGATCTCAACAGCAAACTTTTGGCTTTCAAAAGAAAATGGAAAGATAACTAGCACTGTTCTTTGGGTATGTGGACACAGCAGAAGAAAGAAGTTATTTTGGTACATCCTGTTTCACAAAGATTTCACTCAAGGATAGGAGAGCAAAAAGGGAGCAGAAGAAAGCAAACAGAAAAAAGACATCATAAAAGGACTACAGGGGCTTAAGCATATTCTTTGCTCAGGAGTCCTGAATGATTCTCATCAGACCTTGCTTGTTGCGTGCCAAATGACTCATATGAAGATGTAAGGAGGTTAGCAAGTTATGGGCAGATATGGGACAATTTTTTCCCCACATGATGGTTTTGCCCCCAAGCCTGTACCTAAATGTTAGCTTATTCCCTGAAACAAGAGCTTTTACATCTCTTTCAATATAAAAGTTAACACTAAATATTACTTTTTTAAAAAAAAAAAAGTTATCTTTTTGGCCTGTGCAGTGACCTGTAGCAGTACAAGTACCATAACGCCTTTGGAATGAAACAGATTTCTTCTAAAGGTTGTGTTATGTCCCTCTTCAACACTGTAAGGCGGCTCTTCCATTCTTTCGGTAAGCCAGAGAAAGTAAATATTTTTAATGTCTTTGTCATTTTCCTTCTTATTAATAGAATGTACTTTTAAAGTAAGTTTAAGAAAACTAGGCAGCTTAAGATAAGAATAACATTCTCAAAGCATAATATTATCAAAATTTTTGTGGTTTTCCTACCTTGTCATTGTACAAATGGATTATGCATAAAAGGTAAGACCTAATTATGAATCCATTAAACACTCCAGTTTTCATTTTTTTGTTGTAATTAATAGTGAGTATTTATTCTTAATCTTTACTTACTGACTTTTATTATAAATTGTTATTTTGTACTTAATTTTGATCTTAACTTGTAAGGAAATATCTTCTCAAAGCATTATCAAACTTCTATCTTACACACCTAATAATATATTCAAATGTTTAAATTACTAAGGTCGTTTTCCTTGGTAGGAGCTATTACTTACAATTCAGCATAATCCCATTAAAAGTTTCCCTTGATATTTATGATACAAAAAAGTCAATGTAAAGCAACATTAATACATGCTTTTTTGTCTAATGATATGCATTTCATAAATTCTTGATCTTTACATGTGTCATGTTCAATTTAGATCATGTGGATTTTAAGCAGGTTTTTACTTTTTTTGTTCTATACCTACATTTCTCTATGAAAATAATCTTTCAGCTAAGAACTACAGCCTCTATGCTTAAGAAAGTACACAGTCATGAGAGAAACAGCCACACAAAACTTCAATGGATATCCTAAAATGACAATTGACTTCTGCTTTAGAAATCACCAACTGAAAAATTGAGTCTTTAGCTTGATGGAAAAGAGAGCAGACATTGAAGAGGACAACCAAATTCCGATTTCAGCATCAGGAAGGTGCACTAAAACTAGGACACTTTCTTCCTGTGTAAGAGAACCAATCAGTTTGGAAAGACTTAAAAAAAAAAAAAAAAAAAAAAATCTGTGCCAAAGTTCATTTTCTTTGATTTGCTGATTCTCAAAGTCAATCTGATTTCTTATTGAGAACTCTCTATTCCATAATAGGTGAGAATGTTGTTACTGAAGTTAGATAAATTCTGATTTAAAAGAAAGAAAAAAAAACAAAGGAAGATGTGTGTTAATAACCACTATTCCCTACTTTCATTTTTCCCAGTGGTTGCTTTGATTCAATGAGAAATAATGAAAAAGATTATATGATACTATACATGCATATGCACACTGAAGATTCAGAAAACAGATGAATTATGTATTAATTTTAATATACAAAAAAGCACACATTATATTTTAGAATAAGTATGTTATAAATATATTGGGTTTGCTTTCGATACAGATCCTTAGAAGTTTTTCATCTATCTTGAATGACTGTATTGATGTAAACAATGCAGAGTTAATTTAAAAAATCAAATTTAAAGGTTAAATTAAAATAAAAGTACATAGCATTTATTTTTTTCAAGTAGTTATTTTCAATCTCTTGCAAATGTACAGAATTGTTTGAAAAGAAAAGCTTCATGGAAATTTTTTATCAAAATGCATAACAAAAAGAAAACGTGAAGAAGAAATATATGACAATAAATATAAAAAAAGAAATTTTACCCGAACTTTTTACCTATACTATATCCTCTGGTTATTGTCCGTTTGCTCAACTAACTCAACCAATACACAAAATACTTTATTTGTTTCCAAACGTCAGTGTTCTGTGTAATGATCTTATTTATTTCAGGGACATACAGAGAGGAAGGGATATTTATTGAATTTTATGTTTCAGTTTCAGACTGATTATTTTTCCTCAGCTTACCTATGACTTAAAGAAACCCCATGATCCGCAAATGTCCAGTGATTCAGAAAGCTAATGTAGGACTTTTGTGAACCAGCATCTATCAATATGATGGGGCTAAATGCTGATGTCACTCGTCAGGTCTCTCATTTAACCCTGAAACTTCAGTAGAATGGGTTTGGGGTTTTGTCACTTTCACCTGTTCAGCTCTTCAAATAAGATGACCTAAAATGTTGAAATTAAATAACACAGATTCAGAAGTACCAGAAAGGTTGCATGATTGCTTTCAATTATCGTGAGGCATTGGTGACCCACTGATGAAAACTTCTACAAAATCTAAGGTGAGGAAAAAAGCTGTTATCAGCATAACTGCAAACCCAGTTTAGAGAAAGCCCTCTGGAGAAAGCTGTAGGTTTTTTCTCCTGTTACTTTGCAACAATTAACGCATTAAGTAGTAAAGTGATCATTTTGCAGCCCATTGCTCTTCAAAGAGAGAAAGGAAAAAAAAAAAAGCCAGGAATATGAATTAATTCTTCAACTTTTAAAATCAAAGTAAACAGGATTTAGTACCACGAAGTTTTCCAATAATGTCTCAGTTATTACATGATCCAATAAGACATTTACTCTATGAATAAAATCTCTATAAAGTGTGTATTTAAGTGCACTGCTAAATCCAAAGGTGTTCTTAGGAGTAGTATCTACTACTGGTATCTAGTATTAGATACTACATAGACCACAGTAGAGTGGACACCTTGGCCACAACTGTGCAGCTGTCTGGGCTCACTCTGTCAGACTTGCTGAGAACCATTCAGGAGGACCTGGGACAAAGAGAAAGTTTCAGACTCTTGGTCTGGTCTGCATAGAGCTTTCTTTTGCCTGCCTGCACAAATAGGCAATGGGAAGAACTGGTGACTCTTTGATATGTGTTTCAGAAGAGAGGCTTTGCACATTTGGTGTCCACTGACACTGCTGTCAAGATTAATTTACTCAGAAACAGGTTAAGCTTAGAATAGAAGTCATCTTGCCTATGGCTTCTCTGTTCTATCCTAACCAGATGAGCTGATACTGTTTACGGAGACAACTGTACATTCCAGAAGTCTTGAAATGCACGTTATCCCCCCAAGTTGTTCTTGCCAGAGCTCTTACTTCTGGTCTGGGAACAAAATCTTCACTGCTCTTAAGGGCTGGGAAATCAAGCTAATCTCTCTGAATTCCTGAGGAGTCTCTCCACCAGGTTCTAGCAGTTTTTTAAGAGTTAATTGGATGACACTGGCTGACAGATGCTGCTCTTCTGATGTCTTTCTTTAAGTTCTCAGGGAGCTGAGATGCCACTTACTCTTACAAAGCTGAAAAGGTGATTTCACCACCTAGCTCTAAAGAAATTACTTTAGGACTCCAGATGAGAATCCCAAAAGAAAGCACACCAGAAGGAGACATTTTTCCTTACTTTGCCTATACGTATAGCACTTCTGAAACATTACAGACAGTGTCTATATATAGTTAATTCAGTAAATTGTTTTTCTAATGCTTTCTACTAAAGTAGAAAGATTTCCTACACTGAAAATGCATTATGAACCCTGCACTTCAGAATAACAGGAAGATGACACTGAACTCGGGAATCAGAATATAAAATTGTTATAGTCATGATCCTTTCTATCTGAATGACTCTAAATCCAAGACTTTAGAAATGAATTTCTTATTTACACAACATTTTGCAGTGCTCTAAGATTTAATGTATGTAAAAAACTGTCAAACATAGAGCCAGACTATTACATGTTAGAAGCTTTAATTATGGAGTGCTTCAAACATTTCTTATATTATGCCATCTGGTGCACAGGGACTTTAATGAATTTATAAATTTAATGGAATATGTTCTGCATTCAAAATGCCTGAAAATTGGTTACTAACCACAAATAAATGACAGATTTATCAACATATCAAAAAAAGCACAGTCCTTTCAATTGGGCCATTAAATAAGCAGCCAATTGCTAAATGCTGGTAATTATTACTTAAATATTTCTGTACTATTAGTTTTATTCACTTTAAATCTTTAAACATGTCCCAGTCTAGAGATTTTCCTACATTTTCAAATGTAAGGATTATTGCTTATACAATTTATGAATGTTACTAATGTCTTTTTGAATGGAAAAAAAAACAAAAACAAATGAACATGAGTTGCATTTGTTTCCTGATCTATTTATTATTTATCTCAAAAAGTTCATATAATTAGGTTTTGTAGTATTGTACTCCTACTCATGGGGCAGAATTTTTTTTTAGTAAAACCTGTATTTCTTATTGTTTGAAATAATTCAATAAACTCGAGTATAGTGATCTATTTCTGGCCAAGACAAAAAAAAAATAAATATTAAAACAAGACATACATTTATGATAATTTTCTTAGCTGTAGTTTGAACAGGAAAGGATGAGAAAAATCATGATTTCATGCTGACATGAAGTGTTGAAATAAGGTTCTCCCCATGGTTGAACAGAAACCTAATTAAGTAAACATAAGCAATAACATCTCATTGGAACTCACATCCTCTTCTGTTGGCCGTTTTTCTTAAACTCTTCAATAAATTTCTCAAGGGAATGCAACATTTAAAATATTTTAGGACAATAACAAATAAAAAGTCTTCATCTCTACTTGATTTATCAGCTTTGAATTAAGCAGCAGTCAGAAGATATTTTTGGCTGATTCACTATATGGATGATATATTTCTATTCTTTGACTGTGCTTACTCTCTTTTTAGTAAAAATTTTAATCCTAAAATTATGTCTGCAATATGAAAGTTATTTTCCTGAAAATATTCTACAAGGAGCATTAATTATATTATTTACTTTACAGGAATGCTGATGTGACATTATTCAAGCCACTGCTCTTCCACATGTTCTCATATTTGTCTTCTCCTAGAGCGCCACATGGCTTCCCACATGGCATGAGCAACCTCTGTATTCCAGAGGGGAAAGTCTTTTATCTGAACCAAACATGGTTAAAAGTTAAATATAAGAGTGCAGAGCAAGTAATGAGTTAGTATTTACTCATCTCAACACTGAAAAAAAAATTTGTTATTCATTTTACATAGAACATGCAATGCTAAACTGAGAGGAGAGATACATTAAAAGATATTTTAAAAGAAAGTAAATATCTCTGATGGACGAAGTGAAAACAATAGTAATGTATGAGCCATAATGTGTAAGGGATTAAGAAATCTACCATTTAAGTCAGTAAGTATTGGAACACAATAAAGATGAACATCAGAGTCCATTTTTTGATTCCTTTTTGAGAAGGGGATAAAGATGTTGAAGAGAACCGGCCCCAGTATACATAAATATATATACATAAATATATAAAGCCATTATGCATTAACCCAATCACAGGAATGTAAACATACAAGTAAAAATATAAGTGAGCAAGTAGCTAAAGGAGGGCAAAAAAGGATTCTCAGCTGATATTGCTTTCACATATATTTGGATAGTTTCCCCTAAGGATGAGACATACACATATCTGAGGGAAGATTTATATCTGTACCAAGTCACTTGAGAATTGACATTTGGTTTAGAGGAAATAAAGATACATTAGAGTACTGAGAAAGATGTACAAGTACAAAGTGAAAACGAAAATCATGCTTGTATGAGTAACAAATCCAGACTGTTACTGAATTAAAAAAGAGAAAACAAGTTTACTTGAACAGAACTCAGGTCAGATAAAAGAGAAGACTGGAGAAGGCAAAATGGATATCTGTCAACACTGTAAAAAACAGGAGGAAATCCACGACACCATATCTTTTAATAAGAGCTACTTACCCAAAATTTTGTTCTTAGCTGGAGTAAATTCATTGACTTCAGAGAAATTACAGCAGACTAAAATCTTTCATACATCTATTTTGACAAAATGTATTACATAGAATATTATAGGAGACAACATTTACCATTCTAATAATAGGTCATACCCTATTAGATAGTTGCCTTCAATAGTAATGGATTCAACATGATGAGGAAACAAAGTCTTAATTTCTTTAATTATATGGGAGTCTTTATGTATCTGAAGATATCAGGATAGAACCCTGTTTACATCTGTAATTTTTAATGAGATATGACACAACTTCTAGCCAAAATCTTGCAGTTTTTTCTTTAATATCTTTTCTTTCAGTTTTTCTTCAAATACAACTCAGAATAAATCAATTTTCATTCCTCTACATCTTCTACACCTCCCTCAGAAAAATTACCTTCAGGGACAGTAAATTCCTGAGACCTTGAAAATAACCAGAAATATCAATATACCTCAGTAGTGTCAGTTAATGTACTAATGAAGAATGGTGGTTTCACCAAAACTGACCTCCTATGATGCCAGCTTCCAGCCAGTAAGGAAATATCTGGAATTCTTCCAGTAATCCCGACCATCTCTCTTAACTCCATCAGTAAATATAGTATAATCCTGCAAGTATAGTATAACCTTCCTTGCAGCACTCTTTTTTCAGCTCTGTTGCCCATGTGAGGTAATTAGTGATAGCATACAGATAGCATACTCCTGCTGTTCTTATAAGCAGCCTTTCGTCACCTTCTGATGCCAGGACCAAGTGGATTATAACACTCAAGTTTCCGATTCATTTGCATTTTCCAAAGCTTCAAAATGAGGCCTGTATAAAAAGAAATAAAAGCAAAACACTTAACAAACCTCTGCTGGTGCTATTTTGACATTAAAGATGTACTGGAAAACTGGACAGATCACTTGTCATACTTTTCAACCCTAGTAGAAAAACTAAATTGAGAAAACTATCAAAATACAAGAAAGTGTGGAACTGAGGCAGTTCACCAAATGATACAGGGAAAGGTACAGACAACTTTCAGGTTCCAGAAATCAAGAGTAATGTTCTCCTGGTGTTATATCATAACATCAGTTAGTCCAAACTGAAGAAAAAATAAAATAAATCCATTGATCTTTCAAAGACAGTGAAACCAACATTATATGTATTAGATGTTTCCTGTGATCAGCTATTGTTGGCAAATATTTCCTTTGAAATCAAAAGACTGATGAAAAAGCACTTTTTGCAGTGGATGGCTGGCATGTTTTTTTTTTGCAGTAAGTGAATGACTCCTTTCCCTTAGGGTGAAGAAAAAAGTATATTATTAGAAGTTGCATAATTTCTCATACATTTTCTTACTGTATATTGCAACATTAATTCGGGTTATAGAACTAATAACTAGTCGTTATTTCAACACTTTATCCAAAACTATCAAATAGTTTTCATATAATTTTTTTAAAAAATATTTAAAATATTTTTCTCTTTCTTTTCAAGTTACTTTGAGCACTTGAAAGAAGATAGCTCCACATAGGAGATATGTTTATTTCAGAGAACAGAAAATAAATTAGAAACCATAATTAATTATGAATATCTTTAAGATATCCACAAAAAGTGAGTATAAGGAATTTTAGTCATTAACATCGGCCAGAAAATAAAACTGTAGTAGGAAAAGTATTGATTCTTGGGTGTTTAGTTTTGATAGGGAGCAAACCCAGTAGCTTTTGGGATTTAAGAAGCAAAGGGTACTTAGTCGACATGTGAAAAATCCAGGCTCAGTTTCCCACGTTGCCTGATTCTGTGTGTTCTTAACCAAAGTTTTCATTCTGTTTCTGAGAAGCTTCCCTAATATTTTTTTTTCTTTCTCCTGGCCTGTTGCTATGAAGGTTTTCAGTCTTCTCAAAACCCAAATTCAGTGGGATTTTCTACTCATTTAATCTGTAGCAATTTTTCAGAGACTGGATTTCTGAGTAGTCTATTAAAAATATTTTGTACTGAAATGCTTCTTATGAAGTTTATTCCACAAAACCAAGTCAAAACAGTTCTTCCCATTATTTACTACAGCTGTCATTTTCCTTGTAAATAGCAAAGCCATTTCTAAGTCTGCAAACAACACAGAATGACACAGATGATGGTCTCAAGTTTTTCAAGATCTGTCTTGGGAGCACAAGTAATTGTGTTACAGCTCTCGGTGGGTGAGCAACAGGTTCTTACTGAAACATTCTGGAATTGCTGCTTCAGATGTTCACTAATTCCCCACTGGTTTCCAAGTTCAGATGACTTTGCTTCTCTAATGTGGTAATCCTTGTTTCAGTTTTCCTTCTGAAAAATGTTTCATCTTTTGATGGGCTTTTTAGTCAGAACCTACATTCAACCCCCCTCTAAGATTAAAAGAGGAAGAAAAAACTCAAATACAATTAATGTAAAAATACTTCAACCCTTATCCAGATCACTGAAGTCTGCTACTATCCACCTTAAGCACCATATTTGCCTCCCCCAAGGTAAAGAGTTGCTCCCTCAGATCACAACAGTCCTTATTATTGCTGTTACAGCTGTCAATATCTTTCAACATTCTCAGTTTAAACCAGTCTTTAATTGTTTTCATTTGGCAGGTTTAAGACACATTCATTCAAAAGTTGCACTAATTCCCCACTGGTTTCCAAGTTCAGATGACTTTGCTTCTCTAATGTGGTAATCCTTGTTTCAGTTTTCCTTCTGAAAAATGTTTCATCTTTTGATGGGCTTTTTAGTCAGAACCTACATTCAACCCCCCTCTAAGATTAAAAGAGGAAGAAAAAACTCAAATACAATTAATGTAAAAATACTTCAACCCTTATCCAGATCACTGAAGTCTGCTACTATCCACCTTAAGCACCATATTTGCCTCCCCCAAGGTAAAGAGTTGCTCCCTGAGATCACAACAGTCCTTATTATTGCTGTTACAGCTGTCAACATCTTTCAACATTCTCAGTTTAAACCAGTCTTTAATTGTTTTCATTTGGCAGGTTTGAAATAATTCAAAAGTACTTTGCTTTTCTAAAAGTTTTTTTTTCTTGTTGCTTGGGGTAAAAGTACCAATTCAGATGGTCTACCACCACTTCTTGAAAGAGAAAACAGAGGATTTCACACAAGAAAAGTATCACCTTTAAACTGAAATGCACACAGCTGCTTTATTTACCCAAGCCATTTCTTGTGCACATTCATCTACCACCGCTTCTTGAAAGAGAAAACAGAGGATTTCACACAAGAAAAGTATCACCTTTAAACTGAAATGCACACAGCTGCTTTATTTACCCAAGCCATTTCTTGTGCTCCTGACCTGGAGTCCTATAACTTTCTCACATTCTGTAACAAATATTCTTATAACCAAACCCAATCCAATCCTCTTCTCCCGTCTACTCTATTCTACTCTATACACTACTCTACTCAAAGCTTAGGACCCTACACTCACACAATTCTTATATAGCCCTATGGTCACAAGAATTCTGAAGCCCATGATTCTTATACTTTATTTCCCAAAATGCTTTTAACTTGTAGCCTGGCATTAAAGACTTAATACTTACTCAAGAAAAAAAATAAAATGATAGTACCATTTATGCCTTTAGTTTTGCAGGGCTTTTAACTTGTAGCCTGGCATTAAAGACTCAATACTTACTCAAGAAAAAAAAATAAATGATAGTACCATTTATGCCATTTAGTACCATTTATTTTGGAAATACATTATTGAGTGCATATCTGAGTCATCAATTTATTTCAAAAAGAAAAGGGATTTGGGATTTTTGATACTTTACCTGTTATTCTATATTGTTTATGGCAATGAATGCTACTTCTAATAACAGGTGAATAAAGAAAGGTGTGTCTTCCTTCTTTCATATGAATTTCCCTTTTTTAGCCTAATATGCTGTTCACTTATGCCTGTCAGTCACCCATGCATTCGTTCTGCTTTCTCACATCTGCTTTTTCCAACAATAACAGATCATAGAATCACAGAATCAAAGAATGGTCTGGGTTGGAAGGGACCTTAAAGATCACCCAGTTCCAACCCCCCTGCCATGGGCAGGGACACCTCCCACCAGACCAGGTTGCTCAAAGCCCCATCCAGCCTGACCTTGAACACTTCCAGGGATGGGGCATCCACAACTTCCCTGTGCAACCTGTTCCAGTGCCCAGATCTTTAGGCCAAACAAATATCTGCATGCTCTTTCAATCATTTAGTTCTGCTCCTGAAACCCTATATTTTTCCAATCTTTCAGCTTTCCTAATAATTTTCTTCCTGTAGACCTACCTACGAAATCACATGAGCAAGCTACCAAATGCAAGTGGATTTTGTGTTAAGTTGCTTGAGGTTATCAGTATCCAATTCGTAGACCTACCTACGAAATCACATGAGCAAGGTACCAAATGAAAGTGGATTTTGTGCTAAGTTGCTTGAGTTTATCAGTATCCAATTCAACCTGTTACTTAATATCATTCCTTTAAAAAGGCAAAGTTTGAACCAAAAGGAATTTGAGAACTTTTTTTTTTTTTAGGTTGCAGTATTATAATGAGATGTTTTCATTTTGTTTCAAACTTGATAAGAAAATAAACTGGAACTTCCTAGAAATTTAAGTGGGTAAAATTGCACTTGAAGTTACAGGACTATACCTTGATTAATAAAAAGGAAGTTTTTTTGCTGGGAGTGGTAGAGATGGATTAGAAGCAATGCACATCATTACTTCTATCACATATTTTTCAGGAATACACTGCAGCAGCTGTGAGATGCATAACTGATCCTAAAATGTCTCTTCGCCAGAGCAGTAAATCAGATGCCATTAAAACTTGTTAGAAAATTCTCTTGTTCTTAGAAAGTGATGATTTACTGATATCAGAATATTTTATGAAAATTCACCTCTGAGTTCAGAAAGAAAGATTTAATAGGTTTGTTTTCTTAAAATGGCAGAGAAAAGACTTTAAAGCTCCAGAATGGTCATTGTTGTCAATGATACCAACCTGGGAAATAGGAGACAAAGTTTAATAGCCCATTCTACCTTTGAAATCAGATATGCTACATTCTCAGGGAGTAATCTCATTACGGATCTGCAGAATCAAACTCTTACACTTTACCTTTACAGTTTCCTTTCATTTCTGTAAAGTATCTCTTGATCCAGAAGAAAGAGACAGATGTTGTATCTTGGTGGACAGGTGGCAGACAGATAGTGTGGGCCATTTAATTAGGATATAAGAGTTCAAGATTCCCTACGTCAGTGAGTATTCATTTGTTAAAAAAGAAAATCTCTGACAGGACACACTCAGAGAAAACTTACATCAGTAGAAAATTAAGAAGGACTTATCTGTGATGGTAAAATCAAGCCTTTTGCCTGAATCAGGAAAAGTAAAAGCTTAAATGTGCAACCCCTCTTCTTCCAGGGGATGTGCTTAGTCTGGTAGTTGGATTCCCTGAATAACAGGCCCTTTTGGTTTGGAGATGAAATTATTTGAGGGAAAGGAACCATTTCTGCACTTGAATTGCTGCCTACAAGCTAAAGCCAAATCCTGAACACAATGTTAACATAAAGCACTGATTCTTGCTCTCACTCTTCTTTGCGCATGTATTCCTTTCCCCTTCCTATTTAATCTCTCTTTTTTTTTTTGCCTCTTGTGCTTAATAAGGCTTAGCCAGGCAAGATTTCAACTCTTCTAAAATTGCTGTGAATCTGTGACCATAATGACAGATAAAAGCTATTTTAAAAAAAACCTCACAAAACAACAACAAAAAAAACCCAACATTATGCTTGTTCAAGTTTGCAGACCTTTGACAGGCTAAAAAAGCTAGACATTTGTGTTGTTTCTTTTTTCTTTTTCCCAGACCTTTGACAGGCTAAAAAAGCTAGACAGTGATGTTGTTTTTTTTTTCTTTTTCCTTTCTTTTTTTCTTTTTCTTTTTCTTTTTCTTTTTCGCTTTCTTTTTCTTTTTCGCTTTCTTTTTCTTTTTCGCTTTCTTTTTCGTTTTCTTTTTAGTTTTTTTTCTTTTTCTTTTTTTTTATTTTTCTTTCTTTTTTTTAATTTTTCTTTCTTTTTCCTTTTCTTTTTTTTAGTTTTCTTTTTTTCTTTTTCTTTTTCTTTTTCATTTTCATTTTCTTTTTCTTTTTTTCTTTTCCTCCTTTCTTTTCCTCCTTTCTTTTTATTTTTAAACAGAGAAGCAAGCTGCAAGCACTATTCTTCTTCCTTTTGGGTAATTTTCATCTTGTTCTGTTTTCAGGGAAGTCGGACTGAAAAAGCAATGACAGATTCAGAAAATTCCAACTAATTTCTGTTCTCTTCTTTTAAAATGGCAGCTCTCATATTTTCACACTGTGAGAAAGACTATTAAACTGATGTTTCTTTTCTATAAGTCTTTATAAGGTAAAAAGAAATAGGTTAAATATGTCTTAATATTTTACATTGCAAATGATATTTCTATTGTATTGAAAAAGACAGAGAAGATTCTATATAATGTAATTTCTACCCATTTAAATCAATGATTGCAAACTGATGTCTTCATTGAGGAACCTAAATGAAAAAAAGAAACAAAAAACAGCAAACATTACTTGATTCTTTCACAAAAGGAATTTAACAAATGAACAAACAAAACCAACAAAAAATAGAAGAAAAAAGAATAAAGCCCATTTTTCAAATGCTTCTTATTTCTGGCTAGTACTTGATTATTCAGTTCATCAGTTTGTCAATCATGATTGCAAACTGATGTCTTCATTGAGGAACCTAAATGAAAAAAAGAAACAAAAAACAGCAAACATTACTTGATTCTTTCACAAAAGGAATTTAACAAATGAACAAACAAAACCAACAAAAAATAGAAGAAAAAAGAATAAAGCCCATTTTTCAAATGCTTCTTATTTCTGGCTAGTACTTGATTATTCAGTTCATCAGTTTGTCAATCATGGTTCTGTGGTCTTAATTTAAGAGAAAGAATTAATTTAAAAAATATTTTAATGTACTCAAATAATCTGTAATCGTTCATTAGTCACATATGGTGATCTTAGCATGAGGCTTGGCACAAATAAGGCTTGGCCCAAGGATTTCCATGTTTACGCCCCTCAGGCAATTTTAATTTTCTACAAAGAAATCAGTGTGTGCCTTTTCAAATGGATGATTTGCCCTTGTTAAGACCTTTAAAAATAACAATTAAAAGCTGTGGATGGAACAACCTTGCTAAGCTGTTGTGACGGTGGAGCAGAGAATAACAATTAAAAGCTGTGGATGGAACAACTTTGCTATTGTGACGGTGGAGCAGACTCACATATGGTGATCTTAGCATGAGGCTTGGCACAAATAAGGCTTGGCCCAAGGATTTCCATGTTTACGCCCCTCAGGCAATTTTAATTTTCTACAAAGAAATCAGTGTGTGCCTTTTCAAATGGATGATTTGCCCTTGTTAAGACCTTTAAAAATAACAATTAAAAGCTGTGGATGGAACAACTTTGCTATTGTGACGGTGGAGCAGACGTAGATGAAATACTGTACAAAACTTAATTTGCCCTTTAAAAAGGAAAGGAGAGAAACAGGATATTACCCATGGCTCTTCCTGCCCTACAAAGAAAGTTTTTAGTCATCTGGCTGGAAAATGGCAGACAAAAGGAACATCTTCAATTCTCCCTGAAGGTGTGGGGGACCATGGAAAGCATTGTGCAGTTTTGCTATTATATCTGAAATCAGGATGTGGGATGGCATAGCCATTAATCAGTTGTACGCTGAGGGTCAAGATAGTTAAACATGCACAAGAATAGCCATGAAAAAATCTTCTTTTCTCTTATTAAACTGCTGAGAAAATAGTTAAACATGCACAAGAATAGCCATGAAGAATCTTTTCTCTTATTAAACTGCTGAGATATATGCCTGAATATACAACCTGAATATATTCCACCTACCATATACCTGCACATTGCCCTGATGAAGTCAGGGAATAGCACTCCTAGAAGTACATATGGGACCACTGATTCTGAATCGCTTCTCAATGGCTCTGCAAAATTGAATTCTTACAGAGCGAGTATTCAGGCATGGCTTCAGGGCAGTCACCAAGGCTCCATCTCATAGCAGGAGACATATGCTAGATTTAAACTAACTAGGTTGGGTATTGCTATCAATGTAGCCATAGCAACACAGAGCTTAGCCTGTACTCATCTCTGATCTGCAGCAGAGATGTACCAGCTAGTTAGTCTAAAGCTAGCTTGGGTGTGCCTTTTTGATCTGAAGTGCCTGCACTAAACACCTACTCTGAGACTCCTAGGAGATAGAAAATTCCACTTTGAGAACCTTTAAGCATACTGGCTATCTGCTGGAAGATTGGACTTTCAGATCAGGCAGCATTATAAAGAGAAATGTTTAAAAAACAAATTGTTCCAGTTATGTTTTGATAAGTGCTTTTCTAGAATTGGATAAAAAGATATTTCCATATTTCAAAAAGAAATATGAAATGAATGTGGGAAAGTTCCATATGTAGGGAAACTGAAAAAGGAATGCATTTTGTTATATGGTTGTTTCATCTACAAATTTAATGTCTATTCTCTTTCCTGGATAATTAATAAATAAAACATCATTTTTGTAGAACAAATCACTTGCTTTTCTTTTGTTTGTGGTTCTTCAGTCTATACAATCCATTGGGGATGGAGTTCATAATTTAATACAACTTAAATAAATTTTACAGTAAGATTTTTGAGACTGATGCCAAATATTGCTCATTTCTAATTTGCTTTCATTACACATCTGTCTCTCTGGATATGGTCAGAACTTTTCCAGTGGATCATTTATTGACAAATAATATTTAGCTCGAAGAGAGATATTTATCAAAATTTGCTGTTTTATACAAACTACCTTGAAAAATATAGAAAGCATTTTGTGACTAATGAAATACTGTTTGACATATTTGGAACAGATCTTTTCATATTTTTTTATTTGTAAAATATTAATATTAAGACTTCGTACCTGAAATAATATTTTTTTATTCATCAACATGAAACAACAGAATGCAGCTAGATTAGTTCTCATCTTCATTTATTTAGAATTTTTTTTTCCCCCATTTTTAATTTGGAACAGAAAATGCAATATCTGGAAAAAAATATGGAAAATTAAATAAGCTACTAATCTTTCCTCTACGTTTAAATATCTTCATTGTTATTGAAAGAAGTTGGGCTTGTCCATTATCATATTGTTTTCATAGCCTTTTGCTAATATGTAGCAAAAGTAGCAACCTTATTCTCAAGTCCATTAGCAAGATTGTGAGAATGCAATGTCAACTTTAAGTAGGAATATTCCTGTCATCTCTCCTTAGTGTTTTTTTTTTAATTTATATACATGCAAAACCTTCTCCAAAAGAAATGGAAGCTTGTTTCATTAAGGATGACTGTACTGCCAAGATGAAACACTGACAAGTACTTTTCAGTCAGAGATTTTTTTTAATGTATGGATTTTGAGGGTAAACTTGGGTCAAATTTTCAAGGTTTTCTGTACAAACCTTTACTGCAGAGGTTTCCAAATTAGATGTAACTCCAGCAGGTGGTAATCCTGGAAGGTGTGGGCAAAAATAGTGAGCCTGACAGAAATTCAATAGTTTCTATATATACTCAGACTTACGAGCCCGCTGCAAGCAAAGCTAGAAACTCAAAACTGGGTCTTGCATAGCACTTCAATGTTCAAGAAGGTCCTGCCTGTTTGATTAACTTGTGTTATCGCTACATTTTTCAGCAAATCACTGCCTTTTTTTTTCAGCTAGAAAACAACCATAATTGTTCAGTGAATGGGGAAATAAGCTGAAAAGCATTGATTCCTCCTGTGAAAGCACCGAGAAAGACAGACAATATGCAGAGAGAAGTGTCTGACTGTGGTCCTCCACAAAGTCTTAAAATTAACCTTATCTCTCTCCCAACCGCTTTCATCACAAAGCAGTGTAGAATTTCACTGTGACTTTTCAAATAAAGATGGAGAGATCCCTGAAGAAAACAGTAGCTCTCAAGAAACAATTCTGAGCTGCTAACTTGGGAATGGTTCCCATTCGTACAGGCAAATTTAATTTTTGATGGATACACTGAATATTATTTTTTCCTTAATGTCAAGCCTATGTTAAGGATTTTTTTTTTGTAACAATTGTAATGGTATCCCAACATACAAGCCAAGAGTATCTTGCAAATCCCATCATCATGTTAAAAAAGGTCACTTTCTTTAGTATGAGTTCTTGGAAGAGGCAGCCAAAAGATAAGCTTGGTTCAACAGTTAGTAAGCAATGATTCACATGAAAAGGAAAGAGACTTTTGCAGATTTAAGCCAGGTGTAAGCCTGTCCCCTCTGCTTCAGGTAGCTCTGCAGAGGATGAGCAGCAACTGAATGTCAGCTCCTGCCAGCACCTCTGCCTTTCCACCATAATGGAGTGACAAGTCTAACCTGGATTTTTGGCACATGCTCATGAACAAGACTACACAATCATGAAAAAAGTTTGCTGTGTGGGGAGTAAGCTGACCTGTCCATGACCTTGCACAGGTATTGTATCTTGTGGCTGAGGGGTTAGGAGACACAAATCATCTGCAGGTAGGTAAAGAGAAGATATCTGTGGATTCATGAAGTCTGGGGAATCCTTCCTATCAGAAACAGAGATTATTACTGTTCAGCTTCTCTGAACCCGTGTCTGCACTTTTTTATATACTGTGAGATCAGATTTTACTCGTTCAAAATCACAAATGGTCAAACCTAGGAGGAGGGAGGTAAGATGGTCGAAGGAAACAGCAGCTGCAATTGTATTCAGGAGCTGCTGAGAGGCAAACTGGCAGCAATCTCAGGCATGGAAGTGTCACTGGCCAGTAGGAGTTGCCAGTACTAGCTGGTGTTTTCCCAGACTCACAGTGATGTTACTTACAATTCTAGTCAGCATTTAATATCTCTTTTTTATTATACCTCTGCAGCTTGCCATACTAGTGGTAATCTATTTTATATATTTTTAATATATTCTATATATTTTTATATAGTTTATACTGCTCTGAGAAATTTTGAATGTTAAACCCATCAGATACTTGTACAGGATCATGTGCTGTTCTTAAAGAACCTTTTCCTTGTATATATATTGATATATAAAATGGCTAATGCACTGTTTCTGTCACAGTCAGTACGTGTTAATATAACTGTGTATTTGAGTTGTTGTGGGTGAAAGTAACTGGAAAAATAGTGCTGAGCTGAGTTACAGGTCTTGGATTTGTTTGGTGATACAAGGAGCATATCCTTATGCCCAGGACATTTTCCTGAATCTTATTGTAATCTTTGATATTTTAAGTCTGTAGGGACAAGAGTTCACAGAGTTACTACCAAGGTGTTGTGGTTTGGGCTATTGTAGGTAAAAGCCTATAGGTATAGGTAAAGTTAGTGCTAGCATTAGTGTAGGGAGAGCTCAGGTTATAATAAAAAAAAAAAAAAAAAAAAAAAAAAAAGAAGAAGAAGAGAGCTTCAAAGCTCAGGAATGATTGATTTTCTTCTTTCCAAGTAATAAAAGTAGGGAAACATTTTTGAAACATTTTTATTACTCTGAACCTTTGTAACATCAATAATTTAATAAAGTATGTGCTAGTGAAAACTTGAAGAATCTGACTGAAACATTTGAATACTATTTGGACTGCCTTAGCTAGTAAAATGGTCCATCAACCTCTAAGAAGTAATTGAGAAAATACAGTTCCAAAGGTACTTGATAGAGGAATAGCCAGAGAGACATATAGGGATATGAGTCATTCCCAAAATTTTTATTGTTCTTTCCCCAAAAGCACATCTACAAAGCACGGATGAGTCTGTGGCTTGCTGCTGTCAAATGTCTTACAGAAATTGAGGGCTGAATGATATCTTTCTAACAGCAATGGTTTCTTTTTTGTTTCACACAGTTGCATTCCAAGCAAATACAGCTATAGTGACAAGATGCTATCACCTTATACATCAAAATTTTGCAGAATCTAAGCTTTATAAAAAAATTCTTACTTCATGTGCTTTATATAAACATTTTTTGCTTGATTTGCATGGTATTTTAACATGATTTTCTTTATCAAACAGTTTGTGTTGGTTTATGATGTGTTTCTTTAGAGGAGCTATTGATTCTTTTTCCTTCTGAACATTTTTTAGTCACCTTCAAATTTGCTTACTATCACTCATGAGATCTTAGGTCAACATCAAACATATTTGTTGTGAAAAACATCAAAACATTAAACAGAAGCAAAATTTAAAATATTGCTAAGGCAGCAATCTTATTCTGATTCACATAGTCCCTCTAGTTACATGAGATAAAATAAAACCACATAGACAATTTTTAAAGGTAATTTTTACCTTTATCAACAAACTACAGATTTCTTTTATTATCTGTAGTTATCAGGTTGTATTCTTATCATATTGTATGACTTATCTGCTTGTAGTCAGGATAAGTAGTTCTGTATAGTTAGCATATGTTTAATAACTTTCTTGAGCTGTTTCCTCTGAGTCAGTGGAACTATATTTTGAATGTAGAGGTTCTGTAGACAACACAGTAAGCTGACTATAATTAAAAGAACCCATAGCATTTATCCTGGGAAGGTACACCAAGCTACATTCCAAATTTCATGCAATCTGTATGATACTTGCCACATGAGACTATTTTGCTATTTCCACACCTTTTAGGTTTATATATCTCTTAAATGACATTTATTTAATTTCATTCTTTTATTCTTTCATTTTTTAAGTAATTTCATCTAAATTATTGTTCTGGAAGCTTTTTCTTCTACAGTTGAAGATACCTTCTTGACTCAGGTCATGGAGGAGCCAACAAAGAGAGGTGTACTACTGGACTGAGTTCTGACAAAGAGGGACTGGTGGAGGGCATTAAGGTTGGGGGCAACCTTGGCTATAGTGATCATGAAAAGACAGAGTTCAGGATCATGGGCAGTTTACGCAAAACAACAGGTAGGATTGCAACCTTGGACTTCAGGAAGGATAACTGTGACATCTTCAAGAAACTGCTTGGAGAAATCCCATGGGTTGGGGCTCAAGAGAGCTGTTTGTTATTCAAATACCTCCTTCTCCAAGCTGAGGCACGGTGCATCCCTAAGAGCAAAAAATCAGGCAAGGGAAGCAGGAGACCTGCATGGTTGAGCAGGAAGCTTCTGAAAAAGCTCAAGTGGAAGAAGGAAGTTTACAGTGTGTGGAAGAAGGGACTGACCACTTGGGAAGATTACAAGAATGCCATTATAGTATGCAGGGACAAAATAAGGAAAACCAAGTCACCCTTGGAATTAAATGTGTCAAGGCATGTCCTGGTGGACAATAGGATGACCATGAGCCAGCAATGTGCCCTTGTGGCCAAGAAGGCCAATGGCATCCTGGGGTGCATCAAGAAGAGTGTGGCCACCAGGTCGAGAGAGGTTATCCTCCCCCTCTACTCTGCCATGGTGAGACCCCATCTGGAGTACTGTGTCCAGTTCTGGGCCCCCCAGTTCAAGAGGGACAGGGAACTACTGGAGAGGGTACAGCAGAGGGCTACAAAGATGATTAGGGCTCTAGAACATCTCTCCTACAAGGAGAGGCTGATGAACTTGGGTCTTTTTAGTCTTGAGAGGAGAAGACTTGGGGGGGATCTAATCAACGCCTATAAATATCTAAAGGGTGGATGTCAAAAGGAAGGGGCCAGTCTTTTTTCAGTGGTGCCTGGTGAGAGGACAAAAGGTAATGGGCACAAACTTGAATGTAAGAAGTTCATCTAAACATGAGGAGGAACTTCTTCACTTTGAGGGTGGCAGAGCACTGGAACAGGCTGCCCAGAGAGGTGGTGGAGTCTCCTTCTTCGGAGACATTCAAAACCTGCCTGGACACATTCCTGTGCAACCTGCTCTATGTGGACCTGCTTTGACAGGGGGGTTGGACTAGATGATCTCCAGAGGTCCCTTCCAACCCCACATCATTCTGTGATTCTGTGAAAATGGGCTTAATCCTGTAGCAATAACTGTATTGAGTAAGCCATCACACAGAATCTTTTTTTTTTGTTTCTAAGAGACTGCATTTCATCTTCAAATTAATAAGAATTATGTACAGAAGCTCTTCTTGTCCAAACCAATTTCCTCTTGCAGTTTTCTTTTCTGTTCAAATCCCCAGCCAGCAGTCATGCAGAGATAAAAACTCCTGAAGCCGCTCTGCTTTTTAAATCCAGTGGCACAGGCAGCACTTCACAGACAGCTTGTACAGCACACACGCACAAAAGTAACTTGCTGATTGGATTGACACGTACTGTCCTGCAAGTCAGCACAGAGAATTAGTGATCACACAGGAAATCATCCCTCTAGGAAAAAATTACTTTCATTCGGATTTGTGTAAACATTCAGAAATAAAACATACTGGAAAAATCTGCTTTTTCATCCTTCTCATGTTCCTCTCTTTCCTCCAAAGTAGGAATGTAAACTTGTTGCAGTTTCTATTTCTTTTTGCTTGGGCAATTTCCACCAAATTCACTTTAATTCCTTTATGTAGGTCTGAAGGAACTGTCGTAATCCAATTCCAAAGCCACATATTACTTGTTTCTGCTACAGTGGTGACATGTCAAGGTGTCATTTGCCTGGTAGGCCTATTATTTCCAGTTCTACGTGCATCCACGTCTGAGCATTTGGTGTAAAACAGCATGCTGATTTGGGTAAGATCTCCATGGACATCAAATATTATTACAGAGCAGGGAAGATTTCACATAAGTTATGGTTTCCCACACCATATATCTTACTACAGGAATTGTCCATTATTTGATTTTGTGAACACTTATGGAGAAGTGTAATGAATGGTTTGTTTAGGATTGTTCCTTCATATTTTTGAACAATTTACTGCTTTATGTAAAATCCTATACTACCTTCTCCTTCATAATCCCAGACTGTTAAATTAATGTCACTTGCTGTTAGCATCCATTTAAAAAATTGATTGATGTTATGCAAGTTTGATTCTGACAACATTTATTTATTATCCCACCTCTCTATGCAGTCAAAATTTCACTGGCAACAATGTGAGAATATTAGGGCTGCTAGAGCTGATTGTCAGTACTGTTCCTTCTACAAAAGAACATGGGCACTCCTTGCCAAAAGTCATTCAACTCATACAATATTTATAACTTTTTGGTGCCATGTTGGCAAAACACTGTTTTCCACAAAGTAACATTCTCAGTTGAGTAGACTTGGAATGGAGAAACAGAAGATCTTCTGTTCTACAAAAAGTAGTGGTGGTCAAATCCAGCTCTCTGTAGAATTGGTAAGGTCAGGCCACCTAACTCTTTTTAAATAAGTTAAAAAATTATTGTTACATTGTGTGAGAAAAATAGGAACTAGGTCAACTGAGAAGAGTCAATACATTCTCAAAACAGATTCTTCTTGCTCTTAACTTCAGTGAAAGCTACTTTGAAAGATGCATGTGATGGATAGTTATGACCATGGGTGCTATCAGGGCACAGTATAGTTAGCTCCCAGAGGTATTCCAGACAAGGAAATTGATATAATTTCTGTCATTTCTTTTAGTTACTTTATGCCATCAGACTTATTAGTTTTGTCCTGAATAGATTTCAGCTAATGGTTTGGTAATCAGCTTCTAAAGTTAGATAAATTGATACACAGACAGATAGGAATATATGGACATTATTCTCCTGCCTGTGTCCCTAGTAAACCTCAGTGACCTGAGAAGACTCCACATTATTTTCCATGAAGTAAGCTGATCGCTCTCGTCCATGCCATGAAATGGGAGCATTTTAGATTATTAAAACTGCTCATGGTTCAGTGCAATTTAGATGGGAAATTGTTTAACAGATTCTGTTATGGCATGTTCTGTCTCCAGGGCTTAGACTTTCAAAAATCCCTCTTAGCTTGTATCTTTTTGTCTGTTTTCCAGTACTCATGTGAGTCTGCTTATATTTTGCTTCTATAAAATGCTATCAGAAAACTATGAGAGGAACCTGAAAAGAAATGAATACTTCATTGCTAAGACATTAATATAAATTATCACTGTACTCATCATAGACGTTTTTAGGTCTCTTGTTTCATATTTTTTTGATGAAATGAGGTTCCCTGGAAGTAAATTTTATAACTGATTTGTCCCATGTGGCTATAAGCTCCATGGACCAGCAAAGCTGCAGGGTTCGTTGAGGCAGCAGTTAGGAAGCAGCTGTAGAGGGACTCACCTCCTGAGGACAAAGATGCATGCAAGGAAGCAAGAAAGAAGCAATCTTTCTGGACAATGTGAATGAGAAGTAAAAGGTAAACACAAATCACCTTAGGAGAAACTAGTAAGGGTTGCCTGAGGCAACCGATAGGTGAACTGCTTTAAAATTACATCTTTCCTACACCAGCAAACAAAGGCTGAGATTAGTGAAAAAACAAAGAAGCTTTCAGATGACTGCTTTTGAGACATCTGACGCTAGTTGACTGATAAAAAAATAAAGGCAATTTGATCCCATTAGCTGCATCCCCTCCCCATCTTAAACATGGATGAAAAGTTCAGACTTGTATCACAGAATCAGATTAAAGTTGTTGAGCAGCAGCAAAGGACAGTTGCTGAAATCTCAAAGATGACATTGGCTCCTCTGGAGGCAATGAGAGGCACTTGGTAGACTTCACATCTACAGTGATTTCAATAGGTACTCAAGGGCTGAATATAGGGAGGACATCAAGACAATATTCCTGAGGTTATGATGGCTAGCCAGAACCCTTCAAGATGATCTCTGTGTGAGTTGTCCTGGTTACTGGAAATCTGGGCCGGTGGCCCAACACGACTGTGAGCAAGAGGTCTCTGTGGAGCACTAGGCATCATCAAACAGAAGAGTCATTAAAGTAATTCAGGGGAAAGGATGCTGTGTGACCACAAAAAGAGAGTATGAAAAACATCTTACTGTATTTCTCTGTTATGCAGACTATCTGCACAGAAGAGAATAAACTGCTTGTTCTCAGCTGGAACTATGTAGAAGAATAATGGCTAAGGCCAAAGCGTTTGCCTTAGAAGGTATACAAGGTAAATGATACATCACCAGCACGGACAAGGTAGCTCTGGGGGAATTTTGGAGTGTGTAGTCTTCTAAGGCCACCTATAACTAGATAATCATGTTAGTGATACCATGTAAGGCAGTTTTGCTTGAGGAACAATATCAGAAACACCAAATTCAAGTACAGGTGTAGTAGAATCGGAACTAATGAGGAAAAAAATAATTAGGAGATTGTTTTCTGTTTGGGAGAAGTTTGGAAAGAGAATTGGTGGTGTGGAGGCAAAAAGGTGAGCCCAGAATTTGAAGAAATGGGAAACAAGATGAAAAAGTACACAAAGAACAAAGGAGGCTGAATCTTTAGCTAGTATGATTGTGTACACCTATGGCTGGGAATGGAGTTGTGGACCCAAGACCTCTGGGACACAGAAGGAAAAACCCCTTGGACCACCCACTCCATCAGGCTTATGCCCAAGCAACTTGGAGTGGAAGGGTCGAGTAAAGATGGATAGACTTGAACCCAAATACTGAGAGGCGTGGGAGGGAAGGTTGATGACTTTATAATTCAATAGCAGATGTGATTCATAACTTTTAATAATAATTCCTAGATTTAAAATTGTGATTTATGGTATGTAAAATTACTAACTGTAATTTGGTAATAGTAATATGTTTATTAGTTAATTAGTTTATTGATTTTAACGTTGGCTTATTTGTTTCTCACTAGTGTGTTGCTTAATCAATAAATGCTTTTGTCTCTTAGACAGTTACATCTAAAGCTCACAGTTTGAAGGGGTAGAATCAGACTCTGAAGTAAGAGCAGCTCTTGCTGGGGAACCCCGCTACCTGTCAGTTCTGAATCACCTCTCAGCCCTTCATTCCAAATCATTTGGAATGACTGGAGATAAAAGATGAAATCCACAGAAGATAAAAGATGAACCATCCAGCACCAATTCAGGTACAAGGTAGACATGTACATCTCTTGACAGTGTTGAGTGCAGAACAACAGGATAGAAAACCCGTCCCAGAAATAATCAGGACATCAAGGTTATGAAATCACCTGAGATAGGTCTTTTAGAGCATCACCAAACAAAGCTACGTGAAGGAAAAATGCAGTAAGCTGTGTTCCATTCTCATTTATCACAGCAGGAGTTTTTTCAAGTTTTTGAAGGTCTTATCACTTGTCATGGAGAAAAGTCTGGAGAAGACTCATCACATGACATATAATTTGGATAGAGCAAGCAGTCATCTTCAGACAGTGAGGTAACAGACACACATAATTGCAATCTAGCCTAGCAAACCTGATTATAGACATGTGAAGCTTTAGAAGCCATTTGAAATTGTGAAAATTGTGAAATTTTGAAAGCTTGAAAGGAGAAAGGAAAAATCTTTGTAAAAACAGAAGTGTACTAATTTCTTTCCAGTAGACCTGAAAAATAGAAAGCGGGTGCAGGCTACTGAAGCACAAAACACGCTTCAAGACAGGCTACGACAAAAAGGAAAAACAAAGGGTCCTTTAGATCCTGGTGATTCTTACAAGAGTGTATAGGGCAAAGATGCTAAGAGATTTGAGTATTGGATATAGTACAGGTTGTGTGTAGAGGCTGTAATTTGCTGAATTTGCCCTGTGAATTGTGAAGTCCTGGCACTCATACAGACACAGGTGAGTAAATATGCTTTAAGAGAAAGATGATAAAGGAAACTTCTCAAAATATAGCATCCCAATGAAGAAGAACTAACTCTGCTAATCATGATCATCCTTTTGAGGATCCTGTGGAAATGATCCCATCTGCAATAGCCCGAATATCTATTATACAAGTAATATCTTCCCAGAGTGCAGACTGAAAGTCCACACCAGAGCTTGGCTCCATGCAAAAACCTGGTAAGTTACCCCTTATCTGTGGAGAAAACTGTTATGGAGGGAAGGCACGCTAAAAAGATTAAAGCCTACCAGCTGCAGCACGTGGTGTGATGTGGGAACATACTCCTGTACACTCTGTGTGGGGAAAATTAACTGGTTTAGGAGCTCTTATACTCTTGCTAGAAAAACAGATAGCTTCTTCACGGGAGTTCTCCCTACATGCACTGGTGTTGAGTTACAAAAACCCTGGAAAAGTGTCAGAATTTCAAGAGATTAGAGGACTGTCAACTTAATTCTCACATTAGTTTGGCAAAAAGGGATGACCCAGAGCTGCATGTTGACATCAGTAATGGAAGAATAATGAAAATTGTGCAAAATAGTGGAAGTCTAAACTAAGGACTCTAACATAAAAGAATTAGAAGTTAAAAATGTAATTTTAATGCCAGTCAACATACTTTCAAGAAATGTGTGGTTTGCAGACAAATATTTTTCCTGTTGACAAGATTATGTTTTCTTGTTTTTTATAAACAATCATGTTGGTAAATAAATTTAACTTAATATCACATTCCATTTTGATTAAAAATCTTTCCTTGTATAAAATCATACAGTCTATACTGAGTCTATATTCCGTAGTTCACAAAATAACTCATTGATAGGTACCAAAATGAAAGCTGTGAGTGGGGAGATATCAGTGTATTGTAGCAGCTGTGGCAGGGCATAGTTCTTGTGGGATCAGGTAGTCATGAGAGATAGCTGACGTGACTTTCTGGCTTGACCTCAGACCTAGCACATCTCTATGGACTTACCCAGCAATCACTGGGCTGTGGCTGACCCCAGTGGCATCACTGGACCTGCTCTTCTTGCTGGGGTATACCGTAGGGCTGCTTTCTGGGTGAGTGAGGGCACTGCCATGTCAGCTGTGTTGTCACCCCTGCCTCCTAACTCCCTGAACCATACAGCACAGCACAGCCGGCCCTGCCGCTCCTTGACATGATGCACAAATTGTTGTTGTCCAATGTCTCTAGATATTTTCTCCTGACTTGGTGCTGCTCTGGAGACTAGAGTTATCTCTTTTCTAAAATTATGTAGACTCTATTGTCTCCTTTGCCTATGAAAATGTACAGATATCATTTCTTTCAATGTGTAGACATTTCTTTCAATTCCACACCCTATGCAAGTAGAGAAAAACTGGGACTTGTTTGGTTTTGTTGGGGTTTTTTTCTGTTTAGTTTTGCATCTGTGATCAAAATCTATAGATGACCAAGAAATTGCAGATATGCTTGGTACTGCTGTGTTTTATGCAGCTGCAATTAAAGGGATTTCTTGTGGGCTGAGAGAAGAACAAAAAGATAAAGGGAAAACATAAATAATGTCTAGACAAGAACAATATAAATTAATAATCATAATAGAAAAAATCCAAAAAACAACCTAGCTGCAGGCAGTAAATTGTGTAAATTGTTTTAATGTAATGGATACAATCTCTGTACTACATTACAGGGAACACCTATGCAGGCGTAGAAAAAAAGCAAGCAACTTTTCTCTGAATAAGGCTGGCTACTGATGTCCCTCCGTCTCCAAAATACAGCTACTGAGGTGGTCCCTGGCAGTGTAATAATGGCTAAAGCTCCTGCTGGAGGCAAACTGTGCTGCTTAATATTGTTATTCTCTCTCTCATGTCTTTGGAGACACCAATCAATGAGGATTACTTTGATACCGTAAGCTCAGTATTATTGTACATTAATACACTAATGGTACTGTATCATCTTTTCATGTCCTCAGGCAGCACTGGGGAGCTAGAGCTATATAGAAATAAATTAGAAGTGAATTTTAGATGCAAAACTAAGCAGAAGGCAAAAGCCTCCAAACAGAAGACAGAAGCAGCTAGCTACAAACAACAGACTCAGCAGAGGAAAAGTAAACCACATACCTAACATTTAAAAGAATCTCAAAGGAGAGACATAGAGTTAAGACCACCAGTCCAATTACTTAATGTACTTCAAGGAGATGTTAAGCAACCGAGGTGACAAGCTCCGTGGGAGACCCTGAATAGAATTCTATTTTATAATACTATAAAATACCTCAAATACTGAGACTGGTTTGGAGCTACATATGAGCTCATTAGCTGGCCTGTTCACACATATTGACTGGCCAAACTGCTGCTGCTGAACTGAGGAGTGGTACTGCTCGCTTTTTCTTCCCTACTTTACGTTGGGTTTCAAAAAGCCTGCAGAATCTTTTTGTCTTTGAGATTTTTATGACACTTCCAAACATGATTGAAATTGACCAATAGGCCAAAGAACCACTAAAGACAGAAAGAAGTGAAAGAAAAGCAAGTACACAAATAATGTACATGCATATTTAGTAATCCATCTTTCTAAAAACATGGTACAGACTCTCAAAATGTAAATAACGGAAAGATTTAACAAAGCAGTGTTTAAAGTTTCCAATTGAGCATCAGCAAACCTGGCTTTCACATTTTTCTCTGCAATACATTAACTGTGTAAGTCATTCTCTGAGTCAGTCACAGAAGAAGTGTATTTCTCTGTTTCACAAAGTATTATGAGGAAAAACACATGCTGACAACTTGGAGGCAATATGTGCTTCACGGTATGCTTTTATATGACTGTGACTGTAAATGTTACCTATTCAAATACTGACATATCTGAGAGAGTTTAAATTAACTAGTATATGTAGCTGTAGCCACAGCCGTGTAAATCTCCAGTAGCTATTCACTGAAAAAAATGTGCTAACAAAATGGCATGCTGCTACTTGTACCTGAGCTACTAACGCACTCCTGGATAAACACACCATCAAACACAGACTGCACGCTGTTGTGCTGCAGTGCTTCCAATCGTTTTCCAGCTTTCAAAATTAGCAGCAGTAATTACGCCCCTAAAAGTCTCTTCTGAATGCACAAAGTGCACAGCATACTCCTTGCCAAGTGGTTGCATATGACCCACAGCAAAGTGGACACTAAATGCCTCCTAGGCAGCTGAACACTTCTGATCCATATGTGCATAGCTGGAGTTTTTGCTAGTGGTATCACTAGTGACAGCAGTTCACAGGCATAAAGAAATTTGAAAGTCCCATTATTCAGCACTTATTCAAAAGAAAATTTGTTCTGAATGAAAAAAAAAAAAGAACATTTCCTGAAGGAGAGGAAGGAAAACATACACAGTGCTCTAAAATTCCCTGTTTTTAAGCCCCAAGAGAGAATGAACACTCCCTTATCTGTGTTAGTGCTCCTTCTAACCTGCTGTGGTTTTGATACATTAGTAATTTCTTTTGAAACAGAGACTCTGCAACTGAGCTTACAGCTTATTATAAACCTCTAATAAGTAAAGTTTTCAAAATTTCAGTAGCAGTATTATTCTAGTTTCTCAGCTACCATTTTCCTCTTCAACTAACCTCCTAGTGCCGCTCTCTGCTTTAATTTGGGGGAAATACAAGGAGGTTCTGAGCTATTTGCCCATCAAGCCCATAAAGCTGAAGCTCTGAACCATTTCCACAGGTGCACTGTCTGTGACAGAAGGTTTATCAAGAGATACACAGAAACCATCACCCCTGTGAAGAGATTCCAACTGCCAGGGATAGGTCAGTGAAGAAAACACTAGGGGAAAAAAACACAAACCCAGCAAACCCACCATCATGAAATATTATATTTATTCTACTAAACAAAACTGCTCTGATCGGCTGAGTTTCTGCAATTGTGAAGTAACAAGCAACAGGAAGATTTGTTGTAAATCGGTGCTGAAGTTGTGCTAGTATGCTTAGAAGCCAGTGTTTTTAATCCAGGATAGTCAATTTAAGCGCTGTCTGCTGATTTAGCTAGTTTCTAGTTGTGAAGCTGTTTCAACAGCATTAATTGGGTCTTTGCTGTAAAATAGATTTTATGCAAATGATATTTAAGGTAATCCGGTTGGATGTTTACAATCTTCTTGCCCTTGAAAAAAAGTATTCTTAGGTGCTAGCGAAAGACAGAATTTATAGTATTGTTTTAATATAAAGTTATACATAAAAAATTTTTTTTAACCTTTCTTAAGAATTGTGCCATGTTACACTATAATAGGATGTAGAAACCTAAAAATGGAAGTACAGTAATTTGATGTAACAGGGAGCGACAGGTAGAGGTCAGGTAGCATGTCGAACGCAAGTAAACTTCCCTAACACTTGTCATCACAGGTGTGAGAAAATTGATGTGTTCATTTATACCACATTAACATCTGTTGCCACAGTCCTTAGAAAAAACCAAAATCAGTGTATGGAGCCGGGTGATTGTTTGTGACAACTTAGAAAATATTTGTCAGCTTTAGTCATTGTCCTATACAGAGCATGAAATTTACAGAGCAGAAGTCGAAGTATTCCGTGCTGCTGATTCTGGTCCTGGTATTTACTGCAAGAAGCAGAAAAACAAAGAGTTGAAGCAACAGCAAACAAAGAAATAAAAAGGAAGACATATAAGGTATTTAAACCACATGTAAAGTGGGAGCATGGAATTTTAATAGCACCATTCACTTTTTGATGGGTATGCTGGTGATCTCCAGGGCCACAGAGTTATCTCTCTTGTCTTCCTACTTACATTCTTAAGCTATGGGGTTTACAACTTACATTTTAGGACCTGCTCTGCCTTGTACATGACTCACTTTTAGCTATTCTTAGAATAACTCCAGATAAAATACCCATTAGATGACAAAGTTATATATAACAGACCAGTGGAATTGAAAGCCATTTAGAGCTGGAACAGATGCTTATTTCACTCCAGCAGCAGACTTGGTGGGGGCCTCAGTTTTGGTTTCTGAACCCTTGCCAGTGTAGTCAGACCTTATCAGTGAGAGATGATAAAATAATAGAAGGGAAAAAAAGAGGGATGGGGGTGGGGAGGTGAAAAGAAACAACTGACCTTGGCTAAGCTGAACACATTGGCTGGACAGATTTCCAAACATTGTTCAAAACACTTTATCTCAGCATGGCTACCCCTTCAGAGCCCTTTGTGAAAAATTGGTGATCATTCATCTAGAAACATTTCTAGACCTTGACTCAGAAGTGTTAGCGTTGAATATGTCTAAACAAATGGGGTGGCTGCGTGAAAGGAGAGAGGATCATGGTTTTCTTCTGCTGTAGGATACTTTGTGAAGTGATAATGAGGTGCTCTTTTTGTAATAGGCCATAGTACCATGTAGGTATGAGGATTTCACACACCAGCAAATTTCAAAGAACTGTTTTCAGTATTCCAGGAAATTAAGTGATAGAACAAGGCTTTTTACTCAGTGTGCATTCTCTGCTCCCACACCGTACACCTCTAATGCAATTTACCAGTGAATTAAGCATAAGATGTGATTTATCCCACCAACCTAATATTTCATGTTAGTCAGTGGGGTGACTGCTTTTATGGCTTAGCTTTATAATGCCATTATAGTTGAGCACACTTCTGCCTTAGCAGTATGCTTAAGGGGGTCTGTCTTCAATACGTGCATGTAGCTCTTATTAACTTCAAGGACCAAATCCTTCCTTGGTGCAAGCTCCCTGTTGTCAGTAGGGTTAAAGCAGGGTTCTTCAGCTCTTATGAATAAGCTTTTTCTGTCAGCTTTTACAGAAAAAAATTTTCTAAGAGGACATGCATTTGCAAAACCCCTGCTTACAACATATATTAGTGGTAAAGGGGGGATGGATTAGCCCTTTTCTATTTCAGGATGTCATGTTTTAAAGCAAAAATTTTGACTTTTACATCAGTTCATGCAAGCTATATTGAATTGTGTTGTATGATATCACCAGTATGTGAACTGACTTTTGATCTCCATGTAACTGATTTCATGAAGGAAACACACAATTAGATCAACACAAAAGAAAAAGAACATTCAGTACCCATGACCTACTCTCACTGTGGTTGTAAGCAAAAGGATTTTCTCATTTTTTCTTCTGTTTTAATTAGATTCTACAGACTCAGGGATTACCTGTACTGTAGTTGATCTTTTCCTGCAAATGTTGTTTTTAAGGGGAAGGAATGGAGCTGGCTTTTTTTTTTTCCATATTTACAAATCCACTCAGATTTATCTTTGCAACTGTTATAGGCTACACCTAGACAGTCTGAAACTTTTTCTGATCTCTCATGCACCATGACATTTTACATCATTAGGTAAAGGTAATACATTTTGGAGACTGCTGAAATATTGTTGTGGTACTGAACATGACTTCAGCACACTGTTGACATTCAAGAAGGATGGAAAGTTTCCACACTGTCCATGCTCCAGTCATTTTTTTAATCATTACTGCAGCCCTATCTCCTTTTATGTGTGTTATGGTTTACTTTGTAAAAGCTATCTATAGTATATTGGAATTGGATGAAAAATAACAGTGTGCTAGTCATGAATTTCCCACAGATCAGAACCTATCTGCAAGCATTTTGGAATACCAATTTCAGGGTGATATTTTGCTACTGAATCTAAAAGGACTAAAGCACTTGCTTATGCAGTCTGATATGACACAGTAAAAGCGAAGGTCACTTAATGTTTATGAAATCATTATTTATGTTTATGTAACTGCAAACAAATTATTGGGTCTTGGGAATTGTGGGGAAAAAAGAAAGCTACATCTTGCAAAAGAGTTTCTCCAATTTAGATACAGCTGTGAAGACATCAAGGTATCAGACAGGCTAACATCCTAATGCCTTATTAAGAATCAAATGGTGAGAGTTTGATCTTTGTGAAGAAAAAAAAAAAAGCAGCTGGTATAGGAGACCAGGTAAAATCTGAAGGGATTTTTTTTTAATGTCATCATCTATATTCTTTAGGAAGTCAGAATTGTTTATGACAACTTTTCCTATTGCTATTACACTTAGGAAACAATTAATTAAAAATTAACAAATTATTATTTTTTTTTAAAGTTGTAGGAGGAGGAGCAGATTTAAATTGGAACCTGTGGTATAGATTTTATGAAACTTCACAGCACTATTTAACAGGATCACTTAACACAGGCTGAAGAGGTGGGCCTAGGTGCACCTCATGAGGTTCAACAAGAACAAGTGCAGGGTTCTGCACCTGGGCAGATGGGTCTGGAGCCCTCAATATAGGATGGACATGGACCTGGTGGAGTGGCTACAAAATCACACAGAATCTTGGAGCCCCTCCTCTACGAGGACAGGCTGAGGGAGCTGGGGTTGTTCAGCCTGGAGAAGAGGAGGCTCTGGGGAAACGTAATAGCAGCCTTCCAGTACCTGAAGGGGGCCTACAGGAAGGCTGGGAAGAGTCTGTTTACAAAGGCCTGCAGTGACAGGACGAGGGGCAATGGTTTTAAGCTGGAAAAGAGCAGACTTAGATTGGATATTAGGAACAAGTTTTTTACTATGAAGGTGGTGGAGCACTGAAACAGGTTGCCCAGGGAGGTGGTTGAGGCCCCTTCCCTGGAGATATTCAAGGTGAGGCTCGAGGTGGCCCTGGGCAACCTGGTCTAGTTGGGAGTGTCCCTGCTGACTGCAGGGAAGTCGGACTAGATGACCTTTGGTGGTCCCTTCCGGCTCGGACAATTCTATGATTCTAACACTGAAAAGAGCCTGTCATCAAAATGTAAAAATCAAGATTTAAAAGGATCAGTTAAATGAAATAAAAGAGATTAGGAAAAAAACCTGATAGGTAGAAAGAACAAAAGAAGTAGGAAAAGTGATAGGAAAGAGGTAAGAACAGAAGATATGAAGAGTGAAATGGAGAAAAAAAGAGGGAAGAACAGAAATTTTAAACAGGGAGTGTAAAACAAGAAGAAAAATAAGAGCGACAAAAAGAAAAGACTGGGATACAAGCAAAGAGAAAGTAGAAGTTAGAGAGGTTTTCTCTCATGCTTCCTTATATGTGGAAAAACTTCTATATAGAGGCAGACTGGGCAAGACCAATTTCTATTTCCAAGTATTTACTATTGAGTGTCCAGGAATGAGGGCATGGCTCTTTACCTCCCACTCTTCTGAGAAAGCTGGCCAGGATGGCTAAAATTGGTGTAGGAAGGGGAGTAATCCTAGCAAGGTAGAAAGAGGAATATGTTCAAAAAGGCTCGAAGTGGGACAGAAAGGCAATAGTTTGGCATTGCAGCTGCACAGTGATGCACTGTTTTTCCCTCAAAGTAAGGAGAGTGTATAAAGCATCCTTTTAGAGATAGACAATGGTCACAAGCAAGACTGGAGAGAATGCTAAAGTGAATTAAATAATGAATGTCAAGAGTAAAAGGAAAACAGCAAAGACAAAACATTAGGAACACCAATACTTTTCATTTACAGAAATTCAGATAAATAAGAGAATAATAAAATGTCATACAGGAGACTAACTTGTTATGTTTTCCTTAAAAGGATAGACTTATGTGAATGTTTAAATAGATGCCTTGAAAAGCTGTATATTTCCTTCGTTTTTTCCCCCTTTTTACTGCATATTTTATTGTAAGAAATGACTGTGGGGCTTTTAAATATACATATAAACTGCACAACATAACTTCAAATAGCCTCTGAAATCAGTGAGGAATTGTACAGTATGTTGTCATTTTCTTTTATTTCTCTCAATTTCCAGCTTCACTGGATTTTAACAAGAGTCTTAAATACAAGTATACCATAGCAGAACATCCATCTGCATGGATGTCAGAGTCTCTAAATCTCTGGCATATGAACAATGTCATCTTAAAAAACCCACCTCAATTAAAACCTTTAACTAAATAAAATAACAGTTTGTGTTCCACTAGCAAATTAATACGTTGGCTTGCCATTAGAAGTCAGTCTTAACTCTCTCCAGGGATTGCTGGGAAGGGGATGTGCCCTAATATGGGGCAAGAATAGCCTACCTGCTTTGATACTAGGTAAACGAAGAAGAGCATGCTGTTTTCTGCATACTGAGAACAGCATTGTATTGCTTTGCATCCCTGCAGGAATTTTGCATGATGTCATTAGCAGCTTCAGGTCCCCAACCTGTAGTCCCCAAATCTCTCTCTCTCAGCTTCTCCAGAACCAGAAGACTGGTATTTGTTTGCAAAGACTGCACGTCAGTTAAGACATGACATCACTGGGAGGAACACAGGGCCACAGTGGCATTTGCTCTAAAATGTCTCCTCTACTGGTACTGATTTGGGAGGCTGGTCATGTAAATCATGGGTGTATGTCTGGAGATGGCATTTATATACTAGCCTACCTACCTGCTGGAGAAGGGACTTGGGCTGTAGAAACATAGCCCAGAGGTGCAGGCACTTCTTGTTGGGGGGTAATTCCGGAGAAATCTGCAGTATTCCAGTTCCAGTTGAACTCAGTGGAAGTTTCAAGTATACATGAGGTGTTGACCAGAAGAGGAAAGTGTGACCTCAGTTTTCTTGCACAGTAATTGTCACATCAGTGTTTTTGGATCGCGTTCATCTATTTCACTTTGCTTCCATGCCAGCATAGGTATTTACTTGCTCTGACATCAGCATTAGTTTAGTTTTATTAAAGCTAGTTTGTCTAAAATCAGAAACTTTCAGTGGAAGTTATAGTTCTTGCTATAATGAAATTACTCCCAGTGACATTTTACCTGAAAGGGGATTTGAGTTTAAGAGGATTGCATGATAATCAAGAGAAAATATCATCTCCCCAGATTAGCTTTGTTTTATGAATGCTAAAAGGGCTGGACTGTGGCATTTGAAAAGTCAGGTACAGTCAACATTTAGATGACTTGTTTCTGTGTTTCCATTCTGAAACCTATACATGTTTTCCAAAAATGTTTGGGTTTTTTTTTTTATACCCCAGACTTGGCCTCTGCTCACCTTGGTGTTGAGATTAGGCTGCTACTGCATGGAACACTGCGCAAAGTCATTTTTTAAAGGAGGCCAAGAAAATTGAGCGTCCAATTTTTGCTGACCCTCTGTTAGAGATGGGTCCTGATCCTTCAGAGAAAAGCCAGACAGACTGAGAAAGTCCCCATGGGCTAAAATCCCATTTCAAGAAAGGTTGCTCAATTCATCCACGTTGCTTGAGTTCTGTGTTAATCTTTTTTTTCTCCTGAACAGCATCTTCCTTAAGCTCATGCAGAGATGCTTGTCCGAATCAGGGACCGAAGGACAAGACGAGCAGCAAGTAAAGCTCTCGCACAGGTGGGAGTGTATAAGAGGGCAGGTGAACAAAAACAACAGGCGAGGTTGGCTGCAAAACAGATGATGCAGTGCGGTGACCAACTCGCCACTTGCCTTGCCCATATCAGGTGGCAGCTTTAAGCACACATCTGGCAGAGGCACATAAATATTGCAGAAAGAAGAAGCCTCCCATCATGGCCATTACTCTCCCACATCATGCTCTGCTCTGCGGGGCTGTGTTGGACGTGGTACATTCACCTTTATCTGTCCTGGCAGGCAAACAAAGCAAACCAGCATTTCCCTACTCAGTCACAGTAGATGAACTCTGGTTAATGGACATGAGGATGTCAGATAAACTGGAGCCAGTGCTGGGATGGACTCCATGTGCCTCCCACACCCCCAATACCTGCCATTAATGTCAATGTGAGATGCCGGCTGTGCAAAACACAGTATCTAAGGGATACCTGTGCACAGGTCCCTATGATAGACCCCTAAGACTGTTTTGGGGACTTGAGTGATGTTGCAGGTCCTCTCCTACTACTATCAGGCTGGTACCAGTGCTCTTTGGCAGCCCTACCATGTTAGATAGTGATATAGCTATATTGCCGAATTGGAAGGATTTGCAAACGCTGTAAACTTTTATTCAGAAACCAGGAAATTTCTGAGTAAAACACAGATAGCAGTACCACCTGCTCTTGACACTTTAAAAAGTGAGAGGGAATATTTACATATTGCCAGCTCTGGTTAGATCCATTCCTCACACATCTTGTGGGAAATAGATAGCCAAGCAGATTTGCTGCAAAAAGTGTAATTGTCACTGGTGAAGGTAAAAAATAAAACAGACATGAAAAAGTAACTGGGTCATGACAGTGCAAAGCAAAATTGGTATAATTAACTTTTTTTTCCCCCAGTTTTTATTTGTGCCATTTATGAACTTCAGAACGCCAGGTGATTATGTGTTTCTTGGACTGATGCACCTCCTGGGCAGTGGGAGAGTGGAATTGCCATTCTGTGGGCTCCCCAGTTCAAGAGAGACAGAGAACTACTGGAGAGAGTCCAATGTAGAGCAACCAAGATGATGAAGGGATTGGAGCACCTCCCTTATGAGGAAAGGCTCAAAGAGCTGGGGCTCTTTAGCCTCAAGAAGAGAAGACTGAGGGGAGACCTCATCTATGTTTACAAGTTCCTAAAGGGTGGGTTGAAGGATGATTGAGCCAACTCTTTTCAGTGGTTTCCAGCGATAGGACAAGGGGCAATGGGCATAACCTGGAACATAGGAAGTTCCACTCAAATATGAGGAAGAACTTCTTTACGGTGAGGGTGACAGAGCCCTGGAACAGGCTGCTGAGAGAGGTTGCGGAGTCCCTTTCTCTGGAGATTTTCAAGACCCACCTGGATGCAGTCCTGAGTGATGTGCTCTGGGCAATCCTGCTTTAGCAGGGAAGTTGGACCAGATGATCTCTAGAGGTCCCTTCCAACTCTGTCAAATCCATGAATCCTGGAATATGTGAATCTGTATTTCAGTACATAGATGTCAAATATATCCACACACACAGACAGGGGTTTGAAGAATTTTTTTTTTTTTAAAACAAAGCTTTTTTCTTTAATCATCTTTAAACCAACTAATGCAGGTTAAATTGATCATTAGCATCTTGAGAAACAAAAAACATTGTTATATTTAATCAGTATTTGTTAAGGTATGTGACTCAATTTCCAAACTGAGGTGCAAGCAAACTCCCCATTTTTGCAGTTTCACGTGGTATTTCATGAACTGTACATGCAACTGTTCAGTTATTCACTTTGGATATTTGACTACGTATGAGATGTTCCAACCATAACTGGGAATTGCACAAGAAGGGTAAAAAAGGGGAAAAGTAAGCAATGTTGCTAGACAAAGCATTGGTGGGCTATGTGGACAATGTGTTTAAGGTTTAACTTTCCAAGGACTGAAACTTTTTCCAGGACCATCTCACCCTGTGGCTTTGCTCAGAATAACCTGATGACTACAGATAAGCTGGTGTTTAAGTAAAGTAAAGTGATATCTTGTCAATTCAAAATGAAAAAGAAATAAATAGAATGTTCCTGATATTTTTACTTCTAAACTAAAATTATGGACAGAGCAAGAATTGATAACAAGCCTTTATAATTTATTTATGGCAGAGAATATATGACCTTGAAGAATGAGACTGCAGGAGTTGTGGTGTAAGATTTTTCTTTGTCATAGATTATAATAATGCTCTCAATCTCTTGACATTCTCCTGATAGCTTTTTTCTAAACCCCCAGAGTGTTGAGACTCACTGGTTGAAAAAAACAATGGTAGATATAAATGTTAAATAACAATAACCAAAACCAAGAGGATTTTATTTTCTATTGACTTATGTATATTTACAAAGTCAAGGAGTGAACTTCTTAATACAGAGAACTACTTTTTAAGTTAACTTTGTTGATTGTTTAGGTGGATGTAGAGTTATTCTGAGTAGATATCAGTGGGTGAGTAAATTCCTGAGAATGTGTAAGAACAGTTTACTCTCCTGGAAAGAGAATTTTCTTTTTCAGTGTCACTATTTGAATACTAATCACTACTACATTTTGAAGTGTAATCTTATAAATAAGATCACCTGGGTGCTAAATCTGTTAAACCTTAACAACTGATGCTCAAAAAGCATGCTACAGTGATGGCACTCTTTCTTTTTCTTTTTTTTTTCTTTTTTTTTTTTTTTTATACCTAATTTAAAAGCTGTTTCCAAGAGACTAGATGGTAAATAGGAAATATATTAAGTGAAGACTAGGATAAAACTGGTCTAAATAAATTCCCTTGCTTCCTGTTAGGATACCGTTGTCTGAGATGCAATATCAAAAGCCAACAAGCAATGTAGATATGTATAATAAGATGGTGGGTCATCTAGCTTTTCTGAAGAATTAGAGAGCTTGACCTAGAAGATTTTTGTGTAGTAGGGAACAAATTGTACCAAATATCAAGTGGATGTTCTGCATTACTATAAATGATATTATGTCAATGAAAAAAACCTGCCTCCACCATCATTGCTGTAGCTGTGCTGCTGAGACCTGATTTGTTGCCAGTCATAACAGGCTTCAGTTCCATAGCTGTCTGTCTGATCACCATTTTTATTGGACTACAAAGAATTTGCAGTGAGCAGATGTTCTACTCAGATTACAAGATTTGAAAGTTAGGTTTTGCTCCTACGATATTAGTTATTGTAAAAAAAAAAAAAAAAAAAAAAAAAAAAAATAGAAAGAAAAGGATTGATGGCTAAATATGTCACATAGCAAATGTAAGAATCCTGCCACACCATTGCATCTGTTCAAGAATTTTGAAAATACTTTAGAAATAATAACGGACTATGTAAATGGTTTGGAAACTGGATCCAAATCTGAGTTGATAGAGGAATACAAGTAGGATTAAGGACTCACTTAAGGTCAACTGGATACTAAGTCTAAATTTCATGTACTGATAGACATTAATCCAGCAGTACATTAGAAAAATTCAGTGGTTTCAGTGATTTTTTTTTTAATTCTAAGGAGTAACGTTGACCATCTGAGAATTTCAACCCAAAAAGAAGAAAACTTTTATGAAAAATAGTTTATACTACTGCAGTGTGTTTAAAATACAGTTGGGAAAAGTCATGGATATAGACATGACAATTCACTGGTTTCAACTGAACAGAATTTTGTAGTACGTTTCAGAAGGATTTTATTCAAATTTATTTCTGAAATTAATGGTGCTATTGCAAAACAACAGAACTTCCAAGAGACTTCATTTTTAAGTATAACAGGATCACAGTCCCAGATGTGAACAATGGATATTATAGCTATTTCTTTATACTGCAACTATTTGGCACAAACATGAATTTGTCACTGATTCTGTTTACTGAATCATTACGATTTTTGCCATGAGACAGAGGTATAACTTTTTCTGCCTCATCTGTTCTGTGAAGGGTAATATAAATGGTACTACTCTGACCTTTTTAGTATTCTGTAATTTGATTCGCTTGCCATTCCTATCCTCTTCTGTTTGTAACCTCAGCAACCTGTGACTAGAATGGACACTCAGTCAAAACACAGAATACTGAAAAGGTCACAGAAGTAGAATTTACTGCATCTGCTTCTCAGGACACACTGAGCAGTAAAGTAGTGATACCTGGTTCTGGTGATTTATTTCCAGGAGGACTGAAGAAGCAATCTCATGTCTTCGTGACAACTTCTCTGACAGGAAAAGTTCTGCTTGTACCCATATTCATGCTATAATGGTGAATAGAAATTAAGGCAGGGCACATTCTTTAATTTCTTTCTATTTAAGACAGAAATAAACTCAATAAAGCATATTTTCAAAGTTTACTGGCCTTTAAATTATTTTTCTTCTTCACTTCAGTTGAGTGGAAAAGTAAACAAGGTGGGAACTGTGGAGTCTATTAAAGCAAGTTTGTCAGGATGGAAAAAAAAAATCATTGGGCAGTTAATGTAAAATGTTTGTAGTGTGCAAAGAATTCCTACTAAGGGTTTTCAATCTCATGTATTCATGTTTGTAATGCCTTGTCTTATAAAGTCTTATGTTTTGTGATTATGTACAAAACACATTTCTCTGAAGGAATACAAAGTTGGTGGCCTTTTATAGCATTTTCCCATGTGAACATGAATAGTTTATTTTCTTCAGTGCAATCCCTTTCCCCCCAAAAATCCATGGTGTTGACTAAATTAAGGTGTTTAGCTCTACAGAAATGTGATCAGGGAAAAACTAAGCCTGAGAAATTTGCCTAATGAATGAACTACAACTAAGTCAATAATTGAGTCAAAGATTCTCCATTTTTGTATGGAAAACCTGTAGATACTATAGCACTGTTTCATTAGCTGGAAAAAATATGATAGTTTATTAGGTCTGAATTTGCAGATTGTGCATCAGATATTTTGGTTATTTTGATTTTAGAAATAAAACAGTGAGTGTAGATGTTGATTGGATATACTTTTAAAATGAGTCAGCTGTGGTGAAGTGAATAAGAATTAGATGCTCAATATATTAACTGAATATGGATGTAGAATTTCTTGGAAAAACAATAAAGAGGTAATGTAACGGTATTTTAAATGAGTGAATCCTTTGGAGTCTTTCCCAGTGCAACAGCCCAGGCTGTGTCTACAGCAGCTGGCAGCACTTCTCCGCTTTCTGCAGTGCATTTGCTTGTCCTCATCCTCTGGTCATCCAGACTTATTAGAGCACAACACTGCATCCTCACAGCCTCTGCATTTATATTTCCTTCCACAGGAAGTATGTGAAAGAAGGGTTTCCACTGAGGTCTTATTCCCACACCAGGTAGGATGTGACCAGGAACCTGCTGAGGGAGCAGGACTTGGAGGTAACTCCTGAGTAGAGGTAAGAACTAGCATTGTTACTTGATGAAATACGAAAGCTTTGAAAATATGCCAAAACTCAAGAGTTTTGGAGTTGGTAGGAGTCTTTCCATTCACTTCAGCAACATTGGAGCGGGTATCAGGGGGATGACAGTTGCTTTCATTTACTGAGATTGCTCACAATATCAATTGCAACTGGAAGAAAACTTACTTGACAGGACATATGTGACCCTATTACTGTCTCTCCCAAATACCAAACATGGCAGCCTACTAACTCAGCTTTCAACCTGTCAGGCACATGAAAATAATAGCTGTCTCCTCTTTCTTCTTTAGGTTTATGTTAAATTGATTATTTACTGGCTTGAAGTCACACTTGTTATTTTTAAATCTATGAAGAACCCTCTTTTGACATACTAAACCTAATTGATTGTATGTAAATAGAAGCACCTATAAAACACTATTCTGGAGGTATATGTATAAAGAAAAAGAATGATGACTATATCTAAACAGTAAACTTGCTAGTAATATTTAATTAACTTTTTTAAGATGATAATTTTTGTCTGAATTGTAGTCCATCTGCTCCTCTGCAAGTCAATCTCCTTCCAGGACCTTTTGAATTTAGGGTTAAATCACAATGTAATTTAAGAGGGGTGTCAAGCAAATTCAAAGTTGAGTAAAAATCAGTATTGAAATCCTTGACAGAAGACACAACATCTATCTCTGCAAGACTTGCTGAACATGTACCAAGCAGATGGTAAATGCATAGCTTAGGAAGAGACAAAGCACATCACAGGAGAATGCTTTGAGAAATCTGGGAAAAGCATATAACTTCTTTATGAGAAGGTCTTTGCTCTTCCATAGCTTTTGATATTGTAAATAGGTGTATGGTGTATAATATTAATAATAAAACCCATCAAGTTTCCTTAAACAGAGGAACAGCCTTTTTACTCCTCATACCATGTCTGACTTTTTTTGGTAGCAAAATATGACAATGTTCATCACAAATAACCATCGCTATTTGCTTCTCACATTTTTCCATAGGTATCAGCTCTTAGTCACTGTTGGAGATCAGCTCTTGCTCTGACCAATAAGTTTTGTATGCATGTCCTTATTTTCCCTTGAGTTTGAAGAAACAGAAGGAAGCAGGAACAGAACAGAGAATTTGACCCTTTAGGCTAAATGTACAGAATAAAACCAAATGAATATGTTAAAGGGCTAAGAAAGTGAATAGTTCTGGAACATTGGAACTTGATTGCCTATACTGTTGAACTGTTGGGAAAATCACCTGCATGGTTCTGTCCTGGGTCAGCTAACGCTCTCCAAACAAATCCTGAGCATGGCTGGGAAATGAGCACAGGACTAAAAGGAGGTTATGTTGAGGAAAAGAGAATTTAGTAGTACAGACAGGGGCAATTCCATGCCAGCTGGCTTCAGTGCCAGCAAATGATCCCAAGTATGTTTAATTTACTACTCTAGTCACAGCCTAAGTGTCCAGGACTAAAAATAAAAACATTCACTGAATATTTTAATCATGCAACAGTTTACTTACTACCTAAAATTACATTTCTGCTACACAGATTTCCATCTCAAATCCATGCTCACTGTTTTCTAGAAGACAGAAAAAGCAATACCAAACAACTTTCTGTCCTCACAGGCTGATGCATACTGAGAATCCATCAGACTTCTTATTCAAGGAGGTATAGAAAGCAACTAGGAATGTTACCACTTGTGGGCTGAAAGGATTTTAGTGTGTTGATGACACACAGCTTTATTTTTCAACAGTCAAACACTCATTATGGTGCCTCATTTTAAACAGACCATATGTATGAGTGAACTGGTTGATGGTTTATCTCGAGAAGACTTGAAAACAAGTATGCAGGATTTGTGAAAGGTGGGAAAGGGTTTTCTATGTCTTTCACAGCTCTCTTCTAATTGCACATAACAATGTTTGTCAATAAGCCTAATTTAAAATGAACTTTTCAATTGTTTCAAGTGAAACGTCTGGAAGGCAATTCAAGAAATTGCAGCCTTTCTTATAGGATTTTGCCACTGTGACCTATGGCTTGTCTGACTTTGGAATTTGGCTATTACAATTCACCACAATCAGATTGTGTTCACCACAATCTGTTCCAAAGATCAAACAAAAGAATCAGAGATAGGCATGTGGAGTTTATTTACCTCTACTGTATTAGACTTATTACTAGGAAGGGTTAATGTAGTTACGACCTTTCTCTTTTCGAATTGTTGTCAGTTTTAAATAACCAGACCACCTTATTCTTGGGTTCAGGCTCCGTCTCATATCAAACTAGTCCCCATGGACCAGAGGCTTTGCAGTTGTGCAGCTTTCCAGGTTAGGTCTCCCCTTTTCGTGGAAGGGAAGGGCAGGTAATTGGTCTGAGAACAAGTTCCTTTCTTTTACATTGTTCACTAAAGTATATTCACCTTCCAGCCATTCTACAGCATCCACCTGCGGGGCACAACTATTGCTGGCTTTTGATGACAGAAATTGTGACTAGTAGAAAATAATAATTTGTTTTGTTTTGTTTTTAAACTCTATTTTGTTGACTGGTTATTAGGGGAAACCAGTCATTGAAAAGGATTTGAAGTCTTTAGACAACGCAAAGTGGTATTCTGAGACTTGAGAAAGCAATGGTGTAGTGTATGTGATCATTCTGTATAGAACAGCCTAAAAATATTGATCTTTTTTCTTCAAAAATATGATTTCTGTCAATCAAGATATTTTAATGTTTCTGTAGCAACAATAATTTCATTTTTATTTTCATGCTGAAATTTTGCTTTTCTTGAGTTTCATTTTGAAGAATCATGGAAGGAACCTTACAGATCATCTAGTTCCAACCCCTCTGCCCTGGACAGGGACACCTCCCACTAAACCAGGGTGCTCAAAGCCCCACCTAACCTGGCCTTGAACATTTCCAAGGATGGGGCATCCACAACTTCCCTGGGTAACCTGTTCCAGTGTCTCACTGCCCTCAAAATAAAGAGTTTCTTCCTAATATCTAATCAAAATCTACCCTCTGGCGGTTCAAAAGCATTTTAATATGTTGAAATAAAACCTCCATATAATCCAGAGGTAAAACTGATGTATCCTGTTCACATTTCCCACAAAACAAGCATCTTCCCTTGTGCAAAGATCTGGTAAGACTTCATCAGCAATTTTGTGCATGATTTTGAAGATCCACACCCAAGAAATGGAAACTCAAAATGACAGAGTTTCAGGAAACGGCTGTGGTAATAATAAAAGATGAAAGCTGATCTCATGTGAGGAAAAGGAAAGAACAAAATGAAACTTGAGCAGATACAAAGGAGATCAGCACCAGTCAGGGAGAAGAGGTTATTCTATGGTGAATAAATAGATAAAACGAGTTTCTGCAAGCTGGAAGAAACCAGCTAACAGAGATGGCAGAGCATGCTGGAGCTGTGTTCTGTTAGTATACTTATCAAAATAACTTGGATGAAACTTATCACTTGTTTTAAGGCAGAGCTCAATTAAGTTCATTAAGACCACAATCAAGGCTCAAAGCACCAAAGTTTTACTATTAATAGATCAGTTATGCTTCTTTTGGATTCCTCTGTCAGTTCATATCTTGTTTTCAAGGGCAGGAACAATGTTACTCTTCCTATTCTAGTATTATTATTAATCAGAAGAATTTGTAGCAAAATAAAACAAAAAAGCCTATTATGAACTCTTCTCTTATAAACGGACTGCTTTTTATGTCCTTATGTCAACAGAAACATTCCTATTTACTTCTGTGGAGTCAAACTCAGCTGAAAGGTGAATTTACAATAGCTGGAGGTTAAAGACAACATTTTCAAACTTGAATGTCTAAATGCAAGCACCAAAGTCCCTAACAGAAAGTTACAGCAGTGGCCAGAATTACTTCATTGACATTTACATTAAAATATTTTTCTCTGTGTGGCTTGTTCAAACTGACACCACTGATCTGAAGCATCACTGAAAAACCTTGATTTTTTTGTCATTTTATAGAAACTGCGTTTTATCGTTACACAGTCAAATTCTGAAAGTTTTTATGCACTTTTTAAAGTCTACACTTTCATCACACCACTGAGAACATGGCCACTGACATGAAAGCGAACCAAATAACTCCACTGCATTAATAATAGGAGGCAATAATTAGGATTGCTTCTTCATTCTAATTATAGCTAGCTGTTTGCATCTAAAAGGAAGTTAGAACAGAAATACAATCTCTGAGTTAGATTTACAGAAGGAATTGATTAGCAACTGACAATGGAAAGTGCTCATCCTCTACTCTATGGATACTCCTATCCTAAGAAAATGTCAATTATAATTGATTGCCTAGGCAGTGTACACCACTGCTGTTAAAACAGAACGAGCTACTTGTTTTGCCTACAGCTAAGAATTCTGACATTCTGACAATCCTGTACATACTTGCCTAAAAGAAAATTTGTAGGGTTTTACATTTGACAAGTATTTTATTATGTTCTCACTTTCCCAGTGAAATATACTTTCATCAGTTTTATCATGAACAACTTATCTGAAAGGCACTGTTCATTATGAAAGGTGTTATTGATTTATAGTGATACAGAATAAAGACCAGCATTGTTAAATTAGTTGTGGTTACCTGGAAGAGACTTCAGTCTCTAAAACTAGAAAAGGGAACTGAAAAATCTACTTTTTTTTTTCTGTACTGCATTAACAATCAATTTTAAAGGCAGTATTTCAATGCAAAACAATATGGTTTTGTCTTATTGTCATCATGGGCATCATGATGACAAAAAAATTTTCAGGTAGACTATGGGCATTATACCCTCAAACCTCCCCTTAACATTATTTTCATATTCCTTTTTGCTTTGTCATATCAGCAAAATTAGGCTTTGTACTCTAGAGAACATTTTAAATATTCTAAATGCCAGAAAATTAATCACATTTTCACTATAAAATAAATATAAATAAATATAAATAATTTGTTAGAAAAACTCCCATAGAAATGCACTCTTGAATCAATATGTTCTGAGTTTCTCTTGTACCCAACTGGCAATTTTGGATAAACACTTGCAGGAAAGGAGCTATTACACCCCCAAACACCACAATATCAAAGAAAACCATTAAGTTAATTTACAAGCCAGATTTTGACATGAATTAAATTCTGAGCACACTGTAACTATTGTTTATCCATTATTTTGTTTTAGATATAACTTCTGATTTCTTTGTAGTAATTTAAAAAATACAATAATGATTTTTAACTGGTATGAATTTTCATGGTTTTATTGACTTAAATTGATTTACACCTGATTTATACTTTCTGGAGATGCAATCCATTGCCTCTGCAGCTGCTATCACTGTTTGATACATATTCACTTCCCACACATGACACAAGTAAGGGACCACAAGAACTCAGTTTTCATTACATTCACTATGTCATGGGGAAGGTGGAGACAGAAACAGAGAGAGAAAATATAAGTTTCCTACATTTAACTAGAAGGAAAATCAAAGTAAAAAGTTTAAATACTCTGAAGAGCTAAGGAGCATAAGCTGTTCATAGTCAGTTGCCATAAAGGTCATTTCATTTATTTGCACTGAGTTTAACTGGATTATAATGGGAAGTAATGGGAAAGTTCTAAAATCCCTTGCTAATAGTCATATTTTTTCCCATCTGAAGTCTTGAAAATCTGTTTAGTTCCTCTCTTAACACATGCTACACTTTACAAAATAATAAGATACTAAGTTATTGGTTTCTGTTTGTTAAAAATGGATGTGTATAAAATCCCACATTAATTATGTGTTAAAGTAGAATTGCTTTTCAATTCAATCATCTCAGACATTAACTGCTATAAAACACCAGCCTGAGGTAGACGTGAAAACAGATTATGAAGTCTTGGCCCCACTGAATTCAACAGCTTTGGCTGTACCCTAAAACAGAACATTTATTTTCCATCTATATTAAGTACCATGGAAGTTGCAGGCACAGAATTTCACTGTTCTAGGAACTGAAGAGGTCAGGTTTTTTGTGTACTTACTATAGATAAATTAAACTTCTTCAATGCACACATGCATTGTTCCGTAAAAAGAAAATCTACTTCGCTTGTGCTTACACACAAACACATGCACACACATACACACACAGATACATGTGAGTATAGATACACATATCCAATACAATACCTGAAATGCTACACTCCAAGTCTCCTTAATTCTGACCCAGATGATTGATTTACCTAGAATTCTTCACAGTGTTTTTTTGTGGTCTGGTTTTGACAAAATACACAACTACTGCAAATTCTTTTACTAGCCTCTAGGCCTTTAAAATTAATTTATGTATGCCTTAAATATTAATTTAGTCTACTTTAGGTAATAATGTGTTTATTTTATGTTCTCTTCTGTTATGATATAGTAAAAACAAAATAATTCAGTGTGACATATTGGCCAGTTTTACTCTGCTGTGGTCAGATATTTCAAGGTCTGAAGTAGAAAAAGCTCATTCTGTATTCATATGTGATTATTAATTTAAATCTTCATTAAAATAATTATTTCACCCTTTTATGATAGCCTCTTATGTACTGCTCCTTAGAAATGTAACAATGCAGACTTCTGCTGGCTGCAATTTTTTTTTTGGTTAATTTTTTTTTTCCATGATTTTCATTTCATTTTTTATTATTTTCATCATTTTCCACAGGAATAAACCAAATAAAATATGAAAGAAAAAACCCAAAAGCAAAGCAAAACAAAACAAACAAATCCCAAGCAAACAAAAAAAACCAGCCCTCGACCAAACCTGCAGAACTACAAATCTCTTTACAGAAACAAAAAGAAAAAAAAATAATTAGGCTTGTCATTTAGTGTAGGCTGGATTACAGTAAAAGCCCATATTCTGTGATTTCGAGAGTTCTCATGCATCCCCAAACACATGGCTACACAGTGGTAGTTGTTGTATAGACAGACCAGCAAGAATTGCCATGACTTGAGCCTGTAACCAAGAGGGAGACCTGGACGTACTTCCCTTACTGGAACCTGCTGCCTGTGCACTGGGCTGCCTTTTGTCAGGCCTTATTATGTTTCAGCAGTGCACAATCTTTTCATGTCATGCAAATATGAATAATTGAAACAAATGTGATTATTCTTCTCTCCTTTCCTTTCTTGCACAGTGTATATAATGACTTATTAATGATTTTTTTGTTATAAAAATACAATTTAGGATGAACTATTTCTTGTTGAGAGAACTGTTACAGGCTGGCTCAGCGTGACTGATATAGGAGGTGGAGGTATGATTTGCAAGTTTTTGAACATCTCATTGAAAGATAGCGTGAATAAGCACTGCAATGACACTGGGGGCAAGAAGAGGACCAGTATAGCTAATTTGTCAACTATTTCCAGGTCCCGATGCAGCCACAAATCTGATGAAGGCAAAAAAGTGCCACACTGAGCTTCTCTGTCATCTTTGACACAACCCCCCCCCTAATAGGGGAGGGTGGACCTCCAGTGAATCTACCTCTGAGGTTAGCGTTTGTCCAGCCTGCCATCTCAGATTGCCAGAACTGCCCACCATCTGCAGAGTTTTAATATTTTTGTTTTTCTTTTTTTTTAAAACAGAACCACAGCAACATAATTTGGGGGGTGAGAGAAAAACTGACATTAATAAACTTCCAGTGCACTGAAAAAAGCACTGAAAAGTCAATTAATTGGAAAACCAAACCAAAACAAAACAAAACAAAAGACAACCAAACATCTGAGAGAAGATGACTCTGCTTCATGGCAATGTCATTCTGTAGCTAGGCCACAAGAGCAGAACTCCCTGTTTCCAGCTCTGCTTCTGACCTTCAGGCAATTCACATGTCTCTATTTGTCTGCCACTTGATGCCAATCTTCTCTTTGAAAAAGGGATTGGTTTTTTGGAGCATGCTTGCACTGTGCCGAGCACAGTCAAGTTTGAGTTCAGCCTGGGCCTCTGAGTGCTGCATGAATAATAATAGGATCACATTAATAATTTGGAATATAGCTTCATCACTTGAGAACTTTAGAGGTCCTTTTGGAAGACACATAAATTTAAACAGAATAATACCTATAATACTCAATTATAAATCGTGAACTTGATGCAGAAATCATTGAGCAGAGTTCTCTGTCTTGTGGTATTAGTACAAACGGTCAGAATGGGTTTCTTCAGGCATTACAATCAATGAATCAATGAATACTAATGTGACTGGCTTTCTTCCTCATGTTTCCAATTAAATTCAAATTGCATTCGATTTTTTTTAATATCATAAATGCAATTTTTATATATGATGTTTTTTGCAATATGTCCAAGCTAACACCTGAGGAAAACCCTTTTTCTTTAAATGCTCATTTTTCTCAGTGAGCTCAATTTTGGATGTTTAACATTAAGTTAACTTGAAATGTTGTGCTATTTTTCCCATTCTTAAACTAATCAACATTAATCTGCATAAACATTGCCCTGAACAACTGTAATATCTAAGTTTTAATAGGGAATTCATTGTTTAGCATATTAAGAATGTTAAACCAATTCCAGTTGGGAAGTGAAATGGTTAAGTAATGCCACCAACTGGTGAGGTTGGTAAATCAGTGACAGTAATTCCCCCCAGACTTCTGTACCTGTTTTCTGAGTCTTTGTAGAACAATGCACAACTTCAGCTTCAACTTACCATCCCTTGCATTCAATTTAGAACATTCTGGTGAATATTTATATCATCTTTTCTTATTTTTTAAACTTCTGATCTAACAGAAGCAGAGTTTTCCCATATCTTCTATCTGGCATAAAACTCAAACACTTTGTGTTTTTCTGGGTACATCTGCGTTTATATTGTCATTCATCATGGCAGAGATGTGTGGAAATAGCTCCATATTTCATTTTGTTGTATCAGTGCAGTAGTAATGGGAACATCTTTGACTCAATTCCCCACTTTAATGGAATTGTGGTTACCCTCTATCTCGAGGTTTCAAAACTCACTTCATGTTCACAATAACTCCCAGGCTTGATGATGCCAGCCACTTTTTATTGCTCTATTCAGAATAAAATATAACTACAAATGCTGCACTTTTAATGCTGTGCATATCACCTGTAGTCTGGTAATTTGGGCACTGGAGTTCTTTGTCATCTTTATACATTTGAGATGCTCCTGTGTTGAAACACCAAGGGAAATTTGTATTTTTAAGGCAAGTAATTTACTTAGAAGTATATGAATTGCATATTGGGATTTAATAGTAATTTAGAAAGTAGCAGAGTAATAAGATTAAAATAGGAGCGCATGTGAAATATCACACTAGAAAAGAAATTACCCAGAGTTAAAAATAGAAGTTATTTTTTATAGTGTGAGGAAAGAAGACAAAAAAGCTGCTAAATTGGCTACAATTAGAAACTGGTAAATGGTTTTGAAAACTTTGTGTGGAAATGCTGTGAGTATGCAGTAAATGTTAAATGCTGTGAAGCTGTTTTTGGTGGTGTGCTTTGAAAGGATACTAGTAACCTGAAAAGGATGACTTATTTGAGTTTGTCATACTGCATCAATATTTTTTGAAATAAACATGATGTTGTTCAACTATCCATCTGCAACTGTATTAAGTCCCTTTATAGAAGGGATTTTATTCTTCTGTGGGGAGGACAGCAGTCACCTCTAGGGAAACACTTGAGGAACTTATCAGTGATTACTTATACAACCAGCAGGGAAGCTTGTAAAACAGAAAAGAAGTGTAAAATTCATTGAGCAGAAGAGATCCACTTCCTGTAAAGGTCTTGCTCCTGGGTCTTCTGAAATACTCAACAAATTATAAGTGTTGTTGGAACCACCTGGCACTTGATCATCCCATGTATTTTTCATCAGGCTTTAAATGGACATCTCTTAGTGCAGAGAGGCTCCAAAATTAGGTGAAACCTAATCAGAAATCCATCTGGTACAAGCTCACAATAAGTTGCTAGGTGTGATTCATAAAAATCACATTATGTGTTTCTGCAGGGCATTATTAGTACTTTTCTTGCGTGCTTTCAGAAATGAAACATAGCTCATTCTTATTCCAAAGCACTGGGCCGGCCCCATTATGCAAATAGAGATGCAGCTTAGACGACCCAGAAAAAGGCATACTTTCTCCATCTGAGAATGTTCTATCACCTAGCTGCACACATTGGGAAGGGAAACGGGGGGTAAAAAAAGAACATACACAAACCCCAGCCCTTTATAATGGGGACTGACAATGTCTTACTGCATCAGCTGGAACCAGACATATCTCCAAAACGCTTGTCAGAGAAATAATTTACTAATACTTTACTAGGGAAAAGAATCTTGAAATGTTAATGCCTAGAATAACCATAAGCATGTTTAGCATTCAGATTAGAATGCTTTTGTGAATAATTTTTCAAGTAAAATCTTGGCCTCTTGGAAGCCAATGTCAACATTACTTTTAACTTGAATTGGGCCAGAATTTGAAGCAGAGTTTTAATGGACCTGTTGGCCAATATTTAAAAAAAAAAAAAAATCAGTGAAAAGTTAATAAATATTAAATTGTCTTCTGATATGCTGAAAACATTTTTATATGGCTTTTTTTATTTTCACATCACAAAGCAACATCATCAAGTTCACTTAATTCATAATGCCAGTGGAACCATAGGATAATATTTCTTTTTTCTGTTACTATAATATTGTTATTACTATATTACTACAATTACAATGTTATTGTTATAACAATAATGAGTTATTTTAACAGGACTAAGCTCTGCACATTAATACTTAATTTTTCTTAAAATTTAATAAATTCTTAAAATTTTTCCTAAACATTCACAGTAGTTCTAAACATCAACATATGAAAATTTCCAGAGATATAACAAAACATTGATTTATTTAGCCTTTTGCACCTTAAAGATTCATTCAATGAAATATAGTAGCTATGTACATAGTGATGAGGAAAGCAGTCTGAAGCCTAAGCCAAAATTGACTTAAAATTTTAGGATATATCTCCATGTTTCTGCCACATATTTAAAAGAGAAAAGGCAGGAAAGGAAAATAAACATGCCAGAAATCCAGATTATGTGCTTAGTGTGTAGCCTTTTCTGTCTGAATCCTTAATTGGTACTAGTAAGCACAACATAAAGAAAACACGTTTTTCATCACACATTGAGGTCTCAGGTTTATTTAATAAGAAATAATGTTGAACACAATCTATCACATTGTACATTTATTAATATATATCCTTGGTGTGAATCACGGAGCAACTATGTCCACATGTGGAACAGCTAACAGGAAATAAATAACAACAAACTCATTTCCTCCTCCATACCTAAATTTTTGTGCCTTTTACCATTGCTGTTTTTCATAAACATTTTGAGCTAACAAACTGCAATCACAGTTTGTGAATAATTATTTTTTATGCAGCTGGAAAGGAAAAGCATAGCGTTCTTCCTTTCATTTAAACAGATGCTACTGAAGACTGCACTAGAAAGCACTAAAAATGAGGACTTCGCTCAGATTAGTACAATAAGACATGCTGGTTTAAGGAAGAGCCACTTTCTGAGGCAGAACACCTTCCCTTCAAGCCAAGTGGTCCCACATGCCAGTAGTGGGTGAGACAATCCTCCTCTCCGTCCATTATTTTTATTTATCACTTTTATTTTCTCTTCCAGCAGTGTTTTAAATCCTTGAATTAATATTAAAATATATTGAGATGAAGGGAACTAGAGGCACGTTGAACCACACATGAAGCAGCTTTCGAGTTCATCACACTGTGTTATTCATCAGAGTTTACCTGCTCCAGAGCTCTTTCTCTGCTCTGGGTGCAGGTAGCTGTATGGTGGCCAGGATGGCTTCTGTAATTTATGCTGAATGTAAATGGATGAAAAGGCTGAGAGTGAGCCATGGGATCAGTCCAGCATGGAGAATGGTTCAGCTGCCTTTTTTCTTCTGTTTTTTTTTATTTTCTGTCATTCATATGATCTTTCTAAGCAAAGAGCAGGAAGAGGTTTGAGTACTTCCATTAAAGTCCTGCAACACTGGACATATTTTCTTTCATTGCTTTGCTGGTTTTAGACAGCACAGTAAATTGCAAACACTCTAAAAATCATGAATAAGTGATCTCTTGTTTTTTTTCCCCTAGTTGGAAAAGGGACCTTATGGAAGTCTCATCGGTTTCCACATTTAATGATACGTTTGGAGAAATTTCATTTGCCTTCTGGTTTGTGTGAATGTTTTTGTGGTAATGTTCTTTAAAAGGAAAAGCTGAGATTTTGAATAATGTTCATGTCTGAAGGAGTTGGAGAGGTGACTAAGCTGTAAGATGATTATAGCTAGAAGACAGAAACTGCTGAGAATTTCCACATGCTGTATTTCATGTGGTTAATTTTGTACCTCCAGTATGTCAGATCACCCAACTAGGCTCATGTGCCTCATGAAATTTCTAATATTTTAGCCAGACTACGTTAGTGGGTACTTTCTATTTCTTTTACACTGAGTCTGCAGAGGATCTCACACACTTAGATAATTTCTTTTGATGCCTAAAGCCTTTCTTCAGCGTATTTGGCTGCATCACTGAGCCTTCAAAACTTATGTGTTATTATTTGTCCATGATTATATTAATATGCAAGTGTTCTTTTCATTTTATTGTCATTAATTGTTACATGGCTTCTCAAAATTAGTATCAGGAACCCAGGAGAGAAGTGTTCAGTTGTTCTACAGTCACTGCTGTCTTAGTAAGAAAAGAAAAATAAGTTAATTTGCTTCTTTAAATTTCTATTACCTTACGATGTAGAGGACTGATTAGGGAACAGACTCAAAAGTTTTACAGGTCTTTTAAAAGTAACTACCCTGAGTACTCATGTATGGCTTTCTGAGACAGGTAAGGATCGGTTGTCAGCATCATTTACACTGTCTCAAAAATTCCCAGTTCCATCTGTGGAAGGGCATAGTGCCAAAGGGTACTGCCTATGAACTCCCTCTCCCTCTGAGGATGGAGATGTCTGGGTTTGAACAAGCCTAGATGATACTAGAGACTTGCCTTAGAATTGCAGTGGAAATGAGCTTACTGTAAGTGTTTGTTAGGGACTGCCTAGGAACTCGAGGTGATTTTTAAGGTCTGATTCTACATCAGGCCAGGCCTCAAGCAGGAAAGGCTGCTCCTGAGGGTCCTCTTCTACTCCCATGATCTCCTACTTAATTTGCTGAGGATGGGGATTAGAAGGTATAAAACTAAGAGCTGTATGTCATTTTGGGATTCAGCCACCTTATATAAATCTTCAATAGCTTCAATTGGCAATCTTCAATAGCTTTTTTTTTTTTTTTTTTTTTTTGTATGCTCAGCAATACAAAGGCTTTTGGTCCAGTTAGTGTGTACTTCATGGATTCCCAGGGTTGTACATTAATTTACACCACGTAGGATAATACATTTTCTTTTATTCTTTTTAAAGGTCTCCTGACTTCACACAGTGCTAAGCTACTGCGTAAGTTACTGGATCCTCTCAGCTCCTCACATGCTTGTCAGTTTGAAGAATCAGGTCCCACTCAAGCTGTGCAGGTGCATTAGCACCATGGAAACCCAGATTGTTTCTTCCCAAGGGGGCAAGCACAAGGAGAGGACAGAGTCACAGCTTACAAACAAACTAACAACTTCCAACGGAATTCAGAGCTGCAGGCGGAAAGCCTGGGGACCTTTCTGTATTCCCATATCTGTGCAAAGGCATCATATAACATTTCTTGTGGGGAAAGTGTAATGGCTAGATTAAAAAGAATTGAATTAAAATCCCCTCCCCTCTGCCCTCCACTCCCC
>NW_015090797.1:2408107-2601971 GCF_001431845.1 Calidris pugnax | reverse complement strand
CGATCCCCCCCCCCCTATTTGATAATAATTAATAACAGAGTTAAAATGTTTGATTGGAGTCTATTTTAACTCAGTTGTTTCTCTTCCTTGTGAAATTACGATTGCTGATTTCCCTCATGTTCCTTCCCCTGCCTTCAGAATGTCTTATTTCGTGTGAGCCAGTCAGCAGGGAGGCAGGTCTACCATGCATACCATGCATACATATTTTTTAATAGCAACACTTCTGGCAAAAGCTAAATGTCGAGATGTGCTGCAGTTTTACAGACAGTTGTGTGACATTCTTACAGCTAGCAAATACATTGATAATTAATTCAGCTTTAAAGGGTTTGAGTCAGACTTTAAACTCATGAAAATCAATGCATTTCTACCACAATTGAAGGAGCTACAGCTATTTACCTCCTTTGCAGGCCCTAGACCTCTGTAATAAATTTGACATTTACATTTTAAACATCATAAATCCACAAAAGTGTCCTTAACTTTGCCAGAATGTTTCAGTATCATGTAGGGGTCATAATGCTCATGCCCTAAATCAGGAAAACAATTAACCACTAGACTTTTTAGGTCATCCATGAGCAGGAAAGTAATTAGGTCTAGATCCTCACAGATAAAAAATTAGCTGCCAAAATGCACAGATGGAATTTTCAAATAATGCTTAATAAGGTAAGATGCCTAACTGTATTGATTTCTTTGAAAATCTGACCTTTAAGGCTTAATTTTAAGCTTCCCCATTATGGTTTAAGAGTGTGTGAAAACTTAAGTATGAGCTTGAATGCATTTCTTGTAGGAAGATTCTTCCATAGAAAAAATCTGAAATATAGTCATCTTAGGCCAAGAGATGGCAAAAGCAGCAATCGTTCTGAATCAAGAGAGATTTTGTTGCTGTGTTTTGTGCAGCAGCAGGCTGAACAATGCCCTTTTCCAGTTGAGATTAGTTCAGGAGCAACAGCTTTCGAATGAGTTATTTCAAACGCATACATATGTCATTCCGAAAGAAAAATATCTACCCCTGGCTGTGGTCCGTGAAGTAAGATGGATTGCTAGCCCCTTGATAAAGCTCTGAGCTTCTGTTTAACTCAGTTCCTTTCTTCTTTGCTATGCTTATCTTCTTATGCTCTTATGCCCTGTGACCCCCTGAGGTGGAGCTACTAAATATGCATGATCAGGTAAAGAAAGGAGGACTGTAGAAAGATAGAGTGTAAGTTCTTGTAAACTCAGGATAAATTAACTTGACTATGTGGAAAGGAGGAAATTCACTGTTTAATGAACTGTTATCTTGGATTATTCTGGGTTAAGATAAATTGAAATTCCTGCATTTATCTTTAAATTGACCAGCAAAGGGCAAAACATGGGGGTTATTTTGCTAATATAAGAGTTTTGACCTTAAATGTCCACTGTGCTCCTCTGATTTTACCCTGGAGTGCAAGAGTTCATTTCTTTTTCGCACTGTGTGTTTTCCAGTTCTCATTTTATAACCCCCCCCCCAGGAATAATAATATATGACTGTGCAAACACAAAGGAAAACTTTCCTTGGTGGTAGGAATATGAATGAGACACGCTGTTTAGTGTGTACTACCTATTGTGCATACAAATATATCTCCTGGAAATTTCTAATCTCTTTTCAAGGCACTTTGTAATTTTAAAAGGTTGTTTTTAATATACACAGGTTTGAACTCTGACTTTACTTTTTTGATCTTCTCTCACTAGTTGTCCTTATGAGCTGAATCTATCTGAACCTGGGTATATGGAATCAGCCATTTAGAGCTTGTGTCACATGTATCCTATATGATGACTATGTTTGCTTGGGAATTTTCTTATGCCATTGAGCCACCATTGGGAAAAAGTTAGCTATAGCCCACAGAAAATCAGCTTCCTTGGCTAGGGTGGCCATAAAGGAAAACTCATGGCAGAGAAGTGAACTAAACAGCTGGGGTCAGGGCTGGCTTTCAAAACTGGTTTCTGAGGTGAAGTATGAAGAGGAACGACCCCTCAAGCCGCAGAACTCTCTGTAAGGAGCAGTCTGCCTTCCATGGCATGACACAGAGCACATCTGAAGGCTGAGAACGAACATCCATCTGCAAGGACTGAGGAAAACACCAAAAGAGCTCTGAAACTGTTAGGGTCACTGGAGGGAACGCGACACTGTTTTTGCATAAATGTTTTACTGCCTTTGGGAATTTGGGCAGTTTAACATTAATCTCTCAATCTGGGATTTATGGTCAGTAAGGCTACCATTTCTGAGAAATTAATTAAGATGGAGGAACTGTGTTAATCATTTTCTGTAAAGGAAAAGAAAAATAAGTTGAAAAAATTAAAGGATTGAAGTTGGTTTTGTGCTTGTTTGTTTGTTTGTTTTTGGTTTTGTTGGTCTCAGGCTTCTTTTACCAAAGCAAAGCATAAAATGTTCCAGTACCACATACCTACCTTGATCCAATTCAAGGATTCAGCCCATTCAGGTAAAGCCCTCATAGTAATAAATTATAATTTTACGATAAACCAAAGGCAGCTGAAGAGTAAAAAAAAAAATAATTGCACTTTACTAGTTTAACCTCAGTCTTCTACAATAGGTGAATTTCTTCTCATTTCTTTCTCTGGAGGGATGCAAATTGTCTGTACTTGCACATAGTCTGTATTATATTTAATGAAGAAAAATCGGTTTATTCCCGGGTGTTGGCAGTTTACTTTGAACATCTGTAAAGCAACACGCTATTAAGTTTCTAAAAAGGTGCATGAGACTGTTAGCTTCTAAATCCTGCCAAAAGGGGGCTGAAATTTGTTCAAGTTGATCCTTTAAACTACAAACAAGATAGGATCCATACAGTGCATGGTTTATTTTTGTATTTGATTAGTTTTTTCTATTTGTGGAAAGCATGGAGCTTTGTACTTTTTGCAAGCCTGCTGAGAAAGTGATTAAGACAATACAGATTTTATAAATGCAATACTGAAGGCGCTAAAACATCTTGGAAGTACATTTGCATTTTATTATTCACGTTTCTGCTCTGCCTACAAAGAATACAAAAGTATTTACTTACCATGGATATATGAAAACAAACCAAAAAAAAAGCCATTGAATCTATTTCTGGTTTGTAACGCTTCGATAGAATTAACCTTACATAACTTTAAGAAGTTTTGAATGTATGAAATATATCTTGTTATTTTTTATGGAGTGACAGATTTGTACTTTGCTAGCCCAACTTGTTCCTTGGAAAAGAAACCGAATTCATTGGTTTGACCAGCTCTTGCATATATTTGTGGTGTTCCCTCAGCATCACAGATTACTTTCTGAAAGACCCTTCCACATGTTGCACATTCTTATTACCTGTATTGCCACTGTGAAATGTGAAGAGAAACTCTGTATCAAAAATTCCTTTCAACAGGATGTAGAGTACAAGAAAAAGGAATTAGAAAATAAAGTAGGCTCTTGTACCTTTACCACTTATAGTGCAACAGGCATACACAGCAGTTTTGATGAAATTCTAATGCAGATATATTACTGAAATCTGCAGCTTGCTGTAAAATGCAGTCAAAAGGACAAATAAAGAGCAATGCATAGTAAGTAAAGACGTCAGATAGTACAACATCTCTTTCTAAAAGCCTGCCTTTTTCATAAACCTTTTCATGAACTTTTTATGAAGTTTCTAGAGTAGACCAAAATAATTAAGGAAAAATGACCTTGAGGTTTATGCTGTGTTCAGAACAGTGACTTGTCCAATCACTGTAGGAAAGGGTGGCAGATTGTGATTGATGTTTTCAGAAGAACTACAAAGTGAACTGTATGAATGGTACCTTAGCTTTCTAACCATGTATGACAAATGCGGGCACTGTGAGAAGCTCTTTATCCCCAGATGCTGTGAAAGCACATAGCAAATTTCATATGGATGAGCCTATGAGAAGACTATCTAAAGAGCTAATCTAAAATCTCATTTTCAGAGTTGATTCTGGTGTTTCAGAAGAGAACATATCCCTGAATATAGATCTTATATCAGGAGGATTAGGAAGTCAGTGATTAATATGAATTTCATTTTTAGACACGTCGTGGGATTTCTATGGCATATATAAAACACTGAACTTGTTGAACAGCATGTCCCTTTTCAATTACAGTTTTAATGAAGAAATGACTTTTACAAGAAAAACTTCTCATGAGCTTAATATTATAAAAAGATGCTGCTTCTGCGCCCCCCACCCCCACTCCCTCCAACCTTAAATCAGGTACATTTGGTTGTTCTTGATGAAACAATAATATTTTCATTATCTTGCCAGGCTAAACCATCTTTTATAACAAAGTGAATCAAGTCTTGTCTCTTCTACCTTTATTTTCCCTGTTGTAGCTCCACTAGCATTTAGGGAAAGGGAATTGTTTGAAACAAGTCTAGTGACGGGTTTTAGAAAAAAACTCATTGTTAGTTACCTAACTCCCATACTGCCTCAAAAGGACTTGAGTATCCTGTCAGCCTTTTAACTGACATTAAAGTTTAGAGATATTTGTGTGAAAGCTTTCAGAGTGAAGTTGGGGCTGGTGAAAGGTTGCTACAGTGCTAAGATCGATGATCTCTCAGACAGCAATAAGAAAGACTCAGACCACAAGTCTGCTTGCCAGCATCGCCACCAAAGCCCTTAATTTTCTTCCAGAGATATGCTATGATATTCCAGCCCCACCAAATTAAAATATGCTCACTGTTCTCTGGGACTCTTGGCTGATACTTTCCAGAGCAGTACTAATTTGTGCATGCTCTTTATGCAGGCTGCAGGTACTCCTCAGAGGAAGAGAGGGAAACACCCAGCCAAGTTCATGTGCGCTGCCAAATAACTTTCAGAAATAAAAAAAAAATTGCCTCATGGTAACCCCAATTTCTGTCACATAGGTTTTTTTTTTTGGTTGGGGTTGGGTTTGGGGTTTTTTGAGTGGTATTTGTCAAGATCATTGGACGTGCATTTCACTCACACCTATGAAACTTGAAGCCTGACTTCTAAATTAGTCTTGAAGTAGTTTGACTGAGAAAGGCATTACTAAACATATTGAGTAATCCCCTCCCCTCTTACCTTCATGTGTGCAGTGGGTAAACTGATGGGAAGTGCAAAACATAAATTCCTATTCTGTTGTTTTTCATTCATTGTAATTCCATACATAAATGTTATTGATTCATTTCTTGACCCCCCCTTTTCTTAGCCCATCTGCACCTGATTCCTGCATTTTTTCAATTAGCATGCAAGTAAAGATGAAGGATGTTTTCTTGGGAAACATTATCACAAGGAAATGTCATCAATTTTATCCCTGATGAACTGTTCACTGAATTCTGTGAATGCAGTAAAAGGAATGTTTGTGATCAATTGATTTGATAATTTAAGCTGTATTTTACTGCCTGAAATTTTGAACACTCATCTTCCTTCGAAAACAGAATGAATGTTTGAATGAAATATCTCTCTGTGTGAAATATTAATGGTAAGGATGTAGTACACAGTTATAAAAGTGATAAAGGCCAGGTTCCTGTGGTCAAAAAGGTATTGAAACTTACAACCATCATTTCATAAATGGTGCTGGTGTTTGAATGTCAATCACCAGGGAGTTATGATTCACATGTCTTTTCAATACATTTTGCTCCGTTCACAATGTAAAAAACCAATGAAACCGCAGGACCTCTTTTCCACATAACGCACTGCAATTGCCTTTGAATATACATGCACAAAGTGCACACAAATGGTCTTTTATTTTACAGTTGTGCCTCAGATGTAAATGTGGAATGGATACCACACATACAGAAATACTTAGAAAAAAATTTAAGCAAGTCCCTGGTCTTCTTTTCAAATATCAGTAGCAACTTGATTTTTATCTGATAAATAAATAAATAAAATAGAAGGAATTATGCTTGGTTCAAAATGACCACTTTTACTTTTTTACTATGTAAGGATTTCTCTATATAGAGAATTTTTCCATCTTCCCTGGAACAGGAGAGCTATTTGCATATACACTTTTAATGTGGGTAAAGAAAGTTTTTTTCTCTTCCACAACAGTTAACGAATATGTGTTTTCAACCAACCCCATGGGCATGTTTTTCTTCCGGACTACATTTCCCAGAGTCTGCTCGGATGTCTCCCCATGGCTGTCTCCAGTGCATTATGGGGGCCGTAAAGAAACACTGTGGGGCTGCAGTGACTTCCGTAGGCCCGAGATGCCTGACTCATAAATCCCTACCGGTGCTCTCTTGTTCAGACTCTGGTACTCATTTTTATTGGGCTCAGGATGGATTAAGAATGGATTATGGGCTCACAATAAATTATGGAGTTAAAAAAGCAAATGGCTCTTTAATGTAACTTCAGTACTACACATCACATGGTATTACTGAAATTTAACACAGTTTGCTCACCTCATTCATGAGATGAAAAATACTTTCATAAATGGCATTTTTTGTGGTCACTGTATCTCTCGAATGTGTATGCAAACTGTGCCAAAATGTTTTATTTTCTTCTTTCTTCCTTCTTATATTATCTAAAGCCTTGAGTGCTTCTGAGCCTGACATGTGGAGTAACATCAGTATGTGCACTTAAGGTGTTTTTTCAGGAGTCCCTGTGGTGCTCAGAAAAAATTCCGTGCTGCTTTAATGGATGGCATTTCTCTGTAAGGTTTCCTTGAAAATAACCTGTAGAAAATAATTTCTCCATCTTCAGTCTGATACAACTTCTGACAATGTGTAAATGTTCGGAAAGCAATTAGTAGTCAAGTTTGGCAGGAGGGAAGGGAATAGAGCTCTCTGTTGACTACATAAACAGAGAAAGTCAACTGTTTGAGTTTGCTGAAGCTTATGGAAGCATCTAGTCACACAATAGACATGCTTAGAGTTGTATTAGATGTTAACACAGACATTAATTGTTATTACTTCTTGTAGGAACATTAAATCAGCCTTACAAACTGTCAGAAAAAATTATTGACCCTAGCGTGAAGATTCAGGATGGATGGTTTTGACTATGAAAATATATTTCACATCAATGTTTAACATGAAAATATCATTTTGATATCTTTCTATTCATTGAGTTCTTGGAAAAACCTTTAAGTTATAACCCCTCCATCCAAAGGCTTGCTGAAAAAAAAAATAGTAAAATAAAAAAAATCTTAAGAGTATATTTATTAAAATAACATATTTTTAATGTGATAGTTTTAAAATCAGTCTTATGACATAACGTGACTTGCTTCTTCAAATTTTGCCACTTAGGGTTGTCAACATCATACACTCTACCTACTTTACATTCTGACCTGACTGCAAATGAAGCGTTTCTTCTTTTCAGCCTTAATCATACATATAAATAATGATTTCATTATTGAATATCATACATATAAATAATGATTATACACATGTATTTTTTAATCATAGTTTTGTCTTTGAAAAAGGTGTTTGCTGGCATATCTTAAATGCCATCCAGAATTAACAATGATAAAAATATAAACTGTGTAATACTAAAATGTAAGTTTTAATCTGGATTCGATGACTAATGTGTTAAATGGAAGCTACTGTCTTATCAGAAACTGTGCAATAAGTGAGTTGCTTAGAAATAACCCAGATGAAAAGAGTTTCTGTAAAAAACAGCAGCTAGAGTAGTGTTGTGGAAGATTTCAAAATGGAGAACTGTCAGACAGTAAAAAATCCTGGAGTCCTGCTGGGTTTCTTGGGATTCTTTCATTAAAGTCAGGAATTCTTTAAACTCTATAATAAGATTTGAACCACATATTTGCTGGATGTCTTTGTGAAGCAGCATAATTATGCCTTTATGTTGGACAGCCATCAATTTCCACACACAACCCTACACTTTGTGGATATTTTTTTTCTAACTTTTTTACTTATTCCCTGTGTGGGCAGCCTGTGATCTGCCTGACTGTCTTCCTGAGATAACATGGGACATGATTCCAATGGCTTCTCTAGCTTTTTGAGCTCTAGCTCTTCTCAGAACTGCTTAGATTTTCTGGTCATGTTCTTTTATTGGTGGGGTGGTTTTTTTTGGTTGTTTTTTTTTTTTTTTCCTGACATAAATAAGTCTGGTTTGCTTCCTTTTTTTTTTCCTAAAAGGAAAAGACATTGACAGTTTGTTGGCCAAACATGTCTTCCTACTCCCAAGCATTACATGTGTTCATTTTTCTGTTCTTGTTTTATTTCCTACTCTATAATCGCAAGAATCTTTTGAGGTAACTGGTTTTTTTCAGCTCTATACTCTGCTCTTTCAGGAATTTTTCTTTCCTCTGGAAGACGCCCCCTAAGAGTTTCTTGATTATTTCAGTGCAGTGTCCTTCCCGGTGAATCCAGAATCCAGAATCCTTGAATACACTTGAGAGTTATTTCTCATATTCTTTTCCTCTTCCCTTCACAGTTTATTAACTACTAGCACATTTGGCTGATGTGCTTCATTTTGGGGCAGAAGCTCACCATTGCAACCCATTCTTCTATCCATGTATTCTTCTATCCATATACCTTAAACATTGCCTACAGCTGCTCTGCCCATGCTAATCATGGTTTTGACTGCCATATTTTCCATTGCACTTATTTCCTACCTAATTAATAAATGCTCCATTTATTTCCAGAGTAATAGCCTATTCATCTTCTGCTGCAGGGTTTTACACCAATCCCATGAAAAATTTCTCTGTGCTCACTGTGCTTTTAGCAACACTTTCTTCATACTGTGCACTGTCTTCTGGCACGTGAAAACTCCTCCTCAGCTGGACTCTTGGTGGAGTTTCTTGCAGCCTTTGCTTCTTTTTCCACGTCAGGCAGCCACTTATGTTTTGGTGATTGCTACAGCATAGGAACTTTATGCAGTATCTGGCATTGGTTCAAACTCTGAGCTCCACTTCCCTGGCTGTTTTGGTTCCTTTCTGTTACCAGTTACATCCACAGCATAAAACTATTGCCTGTTTTCCTGAATCATTCTGCATACTACCAAGCAGGTAGAAGACTGGTGATCTTTTTGATCAATAAATTGAAAATATTCTATTAATTTTAAATTCTGTATCTTTGCTTTGAAATGTAGTCCAGGATCCCAATGATTATAGGGCCTCTTGTTCTGGTATCCTTAATCTTTCAAGATTTTAAGACTGATCTGATAACTTCAAAGACTAAACAAACTTTTCTAAACCCATCAATAAACTTCCTGCATATTGTAAGAACAAATTTTCTGCTTGCAGTCATCACATATTCAGTTTCTAACTATATATTTACATTTCATCTATATACAGTATTAATTTCTTTCATATTTATTTATATTTTTTTTATATTTACCCTTTCTGCCTGAGCTGAATGAAAATTATAAAACCCACCATGCTCTTCAGAACAAAATATTGTGGGTAAATAAAGCATGAACAGCTTCCTTCTCTTTTCTTTTTTTTTTTTTTTTTTTCTGGTACCCCCTCCTGGCAGGTACAAAATAAATTGCTTTTTTTTAAGTAGAGTCAGTCAGATTTGAATCCCTCCAATCTTCTGCTAAAAGCCAAAGAATCTGAAAGAAATCTTCTTCCAGTGTCTGTTATCAAGCTGTCCATTACTAGTTTTCATTGGAGCTGCTTCACAATGGGTTGTAAATACCCACATTTCCTTTACAGTTCCACTAAGTACTTTCACAAGCCTGGCTCTGCCTTGGCACACAAGGAACAACTTGTCACCAATGTCTTCTCCCAGGCATATTGCTGGTGGCCCCAAGGAATCCCACCTGAGAAATCATAATGTTAATGCTTTTAATAGGACTTTAGTCCTTCAGTCGGTTACCTTCCTTGACCTTTACAGGTGAGTTAACATTGTGTTTGCCTATTTAGTGATAGGCCCTTGCTAAACTCTTTCTTTGGATCACCCCCATGCTCCAAATCTATGAGGTAGCCTTCTCTCTCATGGCTGTTGTCATTGCTTACTGATGTTTATATTCACTTGCTCCTCCCTCTTTTTTATTTCCAGGTAGGGCATGTTGATTATAGAATTGCAGAATGGTTAGAGTTGGAAGGGACCTTAAAGATCATCGAATGCCAACCCCCCTGCCATGGGCAGGGACACCTCCCACTAGGCCAGGTTGCTCAAAGCCCCATCCAGCTAGGCCCTGAACACTTCCAGGGATGGGGCATCTACAACTTGTCTGTGCAACCTGTTCCAGTGCCTCACCACCCTCACAGCAAAGAATTTCTTCCTAGCATCTATTCTAAATCTCCCCTCTTTCAATTTAAACCCATCAGCCTTCATCCTATCACTCCACTCCCTGATAAAGGGTCCCTCCCCATCTCTCCTCTAGGCCCCCTTTGGGTACTGGAAGGCTGCAATAAGGTCTCCCCGGAGCCTTCTCTTCTCCAGGCTGAACAACCCCAACTATCTCAGGCTGTCTTCATAGGAAAAGTACTCCAGCCCTCTGATCATCTTTGTGGCCCCTCCGCTGGACCCGTTCCAATAGCCCCATGTTCTTCCTGTGTTGAGGACTCCCAATCTGGACACAGTACTCCAGGTGGGGTCTCATGAGAACAGAGCACAGGGGCAGAATCACCTCCCTCGACCTGCTGGCCATGCTTTTCTTGATGCAGCTCAAGATGCTGCTGGCTTTCTGGGCTGCCAGTGTGCATTGCCGGCTCGTGTCATCCACCAACATTCCCAAGTCCTTCTCCTCAGGGCTGTTTTCTAGCCATTCTCTGCCCAACCTGTATTTATGCCTGGGGATTGCTATGTCCCAGGTGCAGGACCTTGCACTTGGCTTCGTTGAACTTCATGAGTTTTGCATAGGCTCACTTCTCAAGCCTGTCCAGGTCCCTCTGGATGGCATCCCTTCCCTCCAACGTGTTGACCGTGCCACACATCTTGGTGTTGGCAAACTTGCTGAGGGTGCACTTTATCCTACTGTCCATGTCTCCAACAAAGATCTTAAACAACACTGATCCTAGTACCAACCCCTGAGGAACACCACTCCTCACTGGCTTCTACTTGGACATTGAGCCATTGACCGCAACTCTTTGAGTGGGGCCATCCAGCCAGTTCCTTATCCACCAAGTGGTCCATCCACCAAATCCATGACTTTCTAATTTTGAGACCAGGATGTCATGTGGGACAGTGTCAAACTGGTTGCATAAGTCCAGATAGATGATGTCTGTTGCTCTGCCCTTGTCTATCAATCAATGCTGTGGCAATATCATAAAAGGCCACCAAATTTGTCAAGCATGACTTGCCCTTGGTGAAACCATGTTGGCTGTCACCAGTCACCTCTTTTTCCACGTGACTCTTGGTTCCAGGAGTATCTGTTCCATGATTTTGCTCAGCACAGAGGTGAGACCGACTGGCCTGTAGTTCTCCGGGTTTTCCTTTTTTCCCTTTTTGAAGGGAAACATTAAATGAAATTAATTCAAACCTTGTCAGCTACATACCTGTTAGTTCTACCAGTCTGCTTAAATACTTCCTTTCTTATCAATAGAGGATTGTATCTCATCCTGTATTTTTCTCCCATAAACTGACTCTAATCCTGCAAGTTGCAGCATGACAGTAAATCAAGGCATCCTTAAGAGGCCCAGCTAATTCCAGTGTGGTTTACGTCTCACAAACATAAGCATCAGCTTTCACGGAGCTTCGTGAAGACTTGTGCTGTATACACATAGCTAAGATGACATTATCCTCACATCACGCTGAGTTCGGAAGTGGGATTTTACTTCTAGCACAAAACTGAGAATTCTGAAAGTCCAGTGTTTTTTTCACTTAGTTTGGCTAAAAATATGTACTACAAGAATAGCTTCTTATGTGTACTATATGCATACCTGGGTAGAGGTATTCACTCAGACAGAATCTGTGGAGAAAGGAAGAGCAGGAAGATGGCTTTGATTTCACTCCTCGTACTCTCAGTGTCTGACCTGACAGCTGTCAAGCTCTTTCATAAGGCAGGAACACTTTTTAAAGATTTGATATTTAAGCAGAAGGTCCCACTGATGAAACAGTATCTCTGCTAGCATACACTTGTTCTGTCATTCAATCCATACATGCTATATTAAAGTATCCAAAGTTCAGACAAATCCATCGGTCTAAAACAAGCATGATGATACAAAAGGTCTGGCCTGGCACAGAAGCCTTAACTCCTACAAACGGAAGCACAATAAGGATGGTGAAGATACAGAGAATTAGCATAGATTCCCTGTGCCTGCACTAAATTTTGCTTGTAAGTGTTGTATTAAACATTTAAAAGTACACCTTCAAAAATGCAGGGGGCTTTCACTGCAAAATTCTCAGTGACACTAATGGGCACCATGTGACTCATTTCCCACACACGGCTTTGAACATCCCTCCTGTTCTGTGCTATACAGTTTCTTGTGCCACTGTCATCATTATAACATCTCAGCATCTTCCAGTAGTGCTTTAAGCTTTGTGAATCACATTTTCCATGAGTGACTGGTTCTTTTACTTATGCTTTTATTTGTTTCTTTATAATTTAAGGCTTTTAATGGAATTTTACTTGCCTGAAAGCGGTTAATTATGTTTATTTTTTTTATTTTATTTTTTTTTCTTTCTCTCTATTAAAACCAAATTAACTTTAGGAGTACCAAGCTCATCACTCGCAGTTTTTTATGGAAATTGACAGTTTAAGTAAAGATCTGAAATAAGAAGTGTGTCATTTTTTTAAACTCTATCTCTGATACTTTTGGTCAACAACTCCTTTTACTGTTCTTGAGAAGTCAATAAACCCAAGGATCCCTGTCGGGTGACAAGGTTCAATATTGCCATACAGGGTTTTGTTCCCTCCCCTCCCTCCTCAGAATTACCAGGTATTGTGATTTTATATGAGAGCTGTATTATAGATCATCTCAATTTGATATTTCCATTACTTAATTGGAGGAGTTTTGCATATTAATTAGTTCTACAAAAAATAAAGCCAAGTCACATATGTGATCGTGTTTCATTTGCCAGACATATACCTTTTCACCGAAATTCATAAAAACTCACATCTTGTGACTGTTTCAAATGGTCAATCTTAAAGTCAGTAGTAGTTTTAAATCAACTTTTTCCCTATTTAGCCAATTCAATTCCTAATATGAAGATAAAAATATATTTTAAAAGATGTCATGAAAGATAGATTTTTTTTAAAAGAAAAAGAGGGGGTGTTTTGGTTTTGGTTTGGTTTGGATTTTTTTTGGTTATGAGTGACAATTTGGAAGTTTTCAAAGAGCATATGCAGGTCTTCCTCTACTGCCATGCAGTTATGTATAAATCCCAACATACAGGTGGTATTAAATGAGTTAAGATTTTATCAGCTGGCTGGGGCTGACAGTCTCAGCAGGAGACAATGAAAGAATGAAAAGGTGTCAAGAGACATAAGAGGAAATATCCTGTAATCGGAGAAATAGCAAACTTTGTAACAGCTGTGAGAATGCTAGCTACTGTACAGCAAGTGGTATAATATAGCAATACCTCCAGTGTTTATACAGCAAATTTACATGCATAAGGCACCTGGAGTTCCAGTGACTGAATTTTAACAGTACCTGTACATTTTAAAATTTTCAGCCATCATTTGTCTGATACACACGAACAATTCCTAAGGCGCAAAGACTGTCACTGTAACGTTGAGACTGAGGTCTAAAACTGTTAATAAGATTTTAATCTTTTGTTACCTGAGTTGTTCAATGAAATTTTTCTTTGCTGTGAAGGCATTGGGCAATTCATAGAACTGCATCATCCCTTGAAGTAAAACTGAAAGGGTACTCAACACAAGAAGATCACATCCATACTTCTACCTAGTCTATGAAAAGTCTAAATATTTACCTTATTAAAGTGGGAGAAAGGGAAGAAATAAGTAGCTAATATTGATAATACAGTAAGAAAGCAGAAAAGATATGTGTACCTCAGATGACAGATTTTGTGAATTTGAAGACTTTTTTTTTTCACAGTTCCTATCCCGGCAACAGGCTGATAACCCTTTCCCACCTCCCACCCCAACAACATTAACAACAACAAAGGCTAAAGCTCTCAACACCCCCAAAAACACGGTGGTTAAAAAGTATGCCCCTGGAAACCCAACCTGGCATTTCAGGATGTGGATTTTAAGCATTTCTGGAACTGCAGAGGGAAACAGAATTTTTTCAACAAAGTGACTACCTTTTAGTCACTTATAAGTCTCTACTCAAGAATTAAGTGAGCAAAGCTGATGAATAGGATGGATTACTTCCAACAAAAGTGCCAGTTCATGTGCATCAAACAGACCTAAAAGATATTTCTCTCTCTTTTTTCAGGGGATGTAAATTGTGCTTTAGAAGCAAAGCTTTTTCTGCATGGTGGGATGGAAAAGGATCCAGAACTTTTAAACCCAGGGAGCCTTTGAAAGCTATTTTAAAAATTGTTTTTTCCTGCAGGATTCTACTGAGTTTAATGAACCTAGTGGGCTTGGCAGGCAGTCCTGCTGGCTCCCACAGCCTGTGGGAAGTGTGGTTACTCTGGAGCTCATCCATCTCCACATCACATCTCAAAGCAGCAGCTCCACCAGATGTGCTAATGGAGCAACTCTGCCAGCCCGGCTGATAAGCACTTACATTTTTAAATTCTTTGCCTGCTAAATTACCCCTGTACACTTAAAGCTACACAGACACACACACACATGCTAACAGGCAAGTCACCTACAAGCCTAGCAAGCATAACAGTGCTTCTCAAGCCATTTGCACATCCCTTGCAAATCCCAGTTCAAAGCAGGCATTTCATTAAATCTGTATAGAAAATATTTCCTTTACAGAAGGACCTTCTGTAATTATTTCCAAAACCATCACTCTTGTTGTTTGAATTCACAAGCTGATATGTAGCAAGTTGAATGGCTAAGAAGTAGGCTTATCATTGCTGTATGAATGTGGAATACAGAAATTTGAAAAGAAACTATTAAAAAAAAAAAAAGGCCCAAGCAATTTATTTAGGCCTGTAAATCCCATTAGAAGATGCTAATAGTCTTACTCTTTAATCACTGTAAGATTTTAAAGTCTTACATAAACTAAGTAAATCAGCAGGAAGTAAGACCAAATTGAGGTATACCATGAATTATTTTATTGATTGTAAATTTCACATTAATATTGGCATTATTATGGACTTCAAGACACTGGGAAACTCATTGAGGGATCAGGGGCACAGGTAATTTTTTCATCAATACCCTTTGTTGCAGGTAGGAATACTGAAAGGAAGTCAGGCACAATTAACAAGCGGCTTAGAAGCTGGTGCCACCAAAAAAATTTTGGGTTATTTGATCTTGGGGAACTTCGTGTGGCACCTGATCTGCTAGCAACAGATGGAGTACATCTGCCTCAGAGGGAGAGCAAGATCTTTGCACATAAGTTGGCACGGCTTGTCAATAGGGCTTTAAACTAGGCTCAAAGGGGGAAGGGGAAGACAACGATAATGTGTGAGTTGGCAGGGCTTGTCAATAGGGCTTAAACTAGGCTCAAAGGGGGAAGGGGAGGGGGAAGACGATGATAATATCAGACCGGCCTGTGGCAAGTGGCAGGATGATACATGAGGGTTGGAAGGAAGGGGTGATAGCAAGGACCTTTAACCTGTTGCACTGACACATGCTGTGAACATTTCAGCAAAGGCAAGGTCTTGCAGACCTGGACCAAGAATTCCTGAGGTAATAGGAGACAGCAGAGTAGCTGCCACAAAAGACCAAGAATTCCTGAGGTAATAGGAGACAGGAGAGTAGCTGCCACAAAATGCCTTGGGGGATCAGTAGAGTGCCCCTCTAAGAAGGTGATGTGGCCGGCAGACCCACTGAAGTGTCTCTACACCAATGCACGTGGCATTCAAGAAGGTGCCATCATCTGCCCCAGAGCTGAATGTAAGAAGCATAGAATAATTCAATGTAGAAAATGTTGTGTTACTGGTGTAACTCCATTTGATCTGCACCTGTAAGCTCTGCAAGTCTCCTTGTCCTCTCAGGTTCCCTTGCTGCTAACTTGCCCTTTAATTGCACTACTCTAGGGTTTGGAGCAAGAACTATGTATGAGTTAGACCTGCCTCCAGTGGAATCAATATCAATATTTTCACTGATTTCAGTGAAGAACAATCAGGCTTTATGATATGCTAAAAAACCTAATCAGGAAATTTATAGAAACATATCTATACACTGTGAAGATTCACATATGTGCAGGGGCTGTCCAGCAATATCCCACCAGTAACTTACACTCCAGTCCAAAATTGTGGGGGCCTTCTTTCTCTCTGCCCTTTTTCTGTGTTTGTGGGAGTGTTTTAAGCATGTTTGGTCTTGGTATCAAGGGAGTAAAGCTGGAAAAACACAGCTATGCAGGGACCAGTACTGGTGTCTAAGCTTGTGGCACCTGTTGATGTATATAACCATTCCTGAATTTTCATAACATCACCTTATTGCATGTTTCTACATTAATGCTTGGCAAACACAGAGAAGAAACCTAATTTATGTGTTTCAAATGGCTAGGCTGTAGAAGCATATGAACGTACACGATCTATTTCAAGATGGCATTTTCACAGTCTCAGTTCTGTAGGAACACCTAATATGTCACTGCAGATTACAGACTAAAACTACTGGAGAGGAGTGCAGCCCAAGCCAATGTCTGAGAACACGGGGGTGCTTTTAAGCTCTTTCGTAAACCTTTTCTGTAACTCCTTTTTTGGGTTCTGGCCTATGCATGTTTTAGTTCAACATGGTTTCACTGGAGTATGAACCAAAGAGATTGCAGTGCTTGGAGACCTTTGAATAATGGGGAACAGGTGAACTGAAAAATTGGATTTCTTCAAGCTTCATGGCCCAAGTGCTCAACCTAAGCCTAAGTAGCCATCTTTATCTCCTCACCCACCCTCCCTTCTTTCTGTCCATTGCTGCAGATGGTCAAACCACTTTGGACAGACACTGACTTTTTTCTATTTCAAAACCCCAAAAATTGCAGGCTCTATATCTTTTGAGGAGTGAAGATTAGTCATTTTGATCTCACAGGCAAAGAGCTTAGAGGATTACATGACTTGAGCAGCAGCAGCAAGACAGTTCGGCAGAATGGAAATGTCTGGCCTTCAATTTTAAACATAGTGTAATGTAGCTCGCTGAAGCATCTAGATGGCGGGGGGGGGAGGTGGCTGTGGTTTTGGGGGCTTCTTTTTTGCTTATTTTCAGTGATTGGCCAATATTTTAAGTATGTTGACAAATAAATCTGTGGAGAAAATGCACTGATATTTACTGTTCTGACTGGCTGAAGGGAATTCAGGCCTTGTTGATTTTACTGCCACCATTATTAACTAACTTTTGGATTTAGGTGTATGTGGAGATATTTGATGCATGGAGTGGAGCTACTAATGGCAAAAGTATTTACTAGAATATTCTGACAGAGGTAAGTTTTCACAGATAAATGAGCTGCATAAAATCTGTACTGTTCTACCCCTCCTAAAATCTATTGGGTTGTGAAAGAAATTTCAGCTGCCTGATCTGAACAAGTTTGAGGAACCAAACTTTTAGTTTGCTCTTATTCACTATGTTTCAAACAACACTTTAGCTTCTGTTTTCTCATAAACTTTTTCCCATCATTACAAATTTTTCAAAATGCACTAGATTAGGTTGTCTGCTTAATTTACTTTTACTGATGTCTTCTTGGTATTGTGTTACCTGAGGAGGAACTGGTATCTCCAGATATAACAGGGACACACCCCAGATATTCCAGAAAAGAGAAAAATACTGTATTCTTCCTAAGAAGCATAACAAATCTGTAGCTGTTTCCTAGAAATATTGTCTCCAGAGGAATCTAGGAGACAGCAAGCATCTTGGACCCTCTGTGAGGTCAGAGTAAAATGTATTTACAGGTTGATTACAGGCTGGTCTTTTCTATTTCAATATCCCTGAGCTAAATCCATTGGTTCCTTGTGACACCCCAGCTGCATGAAAGAGTTTATTTTACCTGGTGGGCTACAATGAGTTACAGGATGTTGTGCAGTTTTCTTTTCAAGATGGGAAGCACAGAATAAGGGTTTTCAAATTTGGCAGTTTTGTGTAAGTGCATGAACTTAAGGCCCTAAGTTGCTGTAAATTACTCTGTTTAGTAGATTAAACATTCTCTACCACACTGCACTCATACTGCTGGCTATAGGATTACTAAAAAGGTAAATATTCTCTGTGTCAGTTATGAAGACATAAATAAATTTCTTATAGCAAAATCTCTTTCAAATCATTAGCTGGTAAAACCCAAAAAAACCTTCCAAAGCAAAGGGCAGACGTAACAGAAAATTGGCTTCACAAGCAGTAGAAGTCATATTAGCAATAGGAAATGCTATTTAGAGATGCTGAGTGTGCTGAGCATCTTTGAAATCAGGCTCTGGATTCATTTCACTAGCTGTTGAATCAAAATACAAGTTCTGGCAGACAGCTCTAAGAGGCAGAATGCACAAATGATTACTGCAGTGCAGCTTTAAAACTGGTAGATTAAAACCTCAATTTGCACTTTTTTTTTTTTTTTTAAATATCTTACAAGATTCTCAGCTAAGAGGGGATGAAGTTCTATTGAGGAAGCTTGCAAGAGTTGGCAAAGGCAACTGTTGTGGTTTAACTGCAGCTGGCAGCTAAGACCATATAGCCACTCCCCCCAGTTCGAATAGGGGAGATAGTTAGAAGAGTAAAAGTGAGAAAAAAACTTTTGGGTTGAGGTAAAGACAGTTTAGCAGGTAAAGCAAAAGCTGCATGCACAAAGCAAAACAAGAATTAATTCACCACTTCCCATCAGCAGTAGGTGTTCAGCCATCTCCAGGAAGGCAAGGCTCCATCATGCGTTAACGGCTACTTGAGAAGACAAATGTCATCACTCCAAATGTGCACCCCTTTCTTCTGCTTCTCCCAGCTTTATATACTGACCATGATGTCACATGGTATGGAATATCCCTTTGGTCAATTGGGGTCAGCTGTCCCAGCTGTATCTCCTCCCAACTTTTTGTGCACTCCCACGCCTTGCTGGCGGGACAGTATGAAGAGCAGAAAAGGCTTTGACTGCTTGGCAATGATCAAAACCATCAGTGTTTTACCACCACCATTTCCATCCCAAATCCAAAACATAGCACTACTCTGTCCTGACTGAAACCATGACAGCAACTTCTCAATTTTTCCAAAAAGTTTAAATGTACATTAGACCCAGGTTATGGTAAGGTGTTTTTAACCAGCCTTTTTTGGGGGGTAGCAGATGAAAAGTAAAAAAAAAAGAGAAACAATTCAAAACTTTGGCAAGTTGCATCCTGCTATCCCATGTCTTGTTACATTAGCTTGTATTTTATGGGATATGATTTGATATACATTAGAATAATTCAGCAAAATGTGATTTAAAATGGTGTGGCATGGTGGAAATTTGGAAAGGAAAAAAAAAAAAAGGCACCAGAAAAATTTCTTTGCCTAGGGGATAATGGACCACCTCCTTCTCCTTTCTAAACTACTTGCTAGATCACTAACTTTTCAAATCACTGCAGAATTACAACATATTGATAGCGTAATGATAATCACAAAAACTCAGCAAGACATCATCCTCAACACAAGAAGAGCAAAGAGTGTAAAAAAGAGGCACATGGCTCTTTATCAATTTCACAACGCAGCTCTGCACAAACATAATCACATACTTGAATGTTCCTAACATTACTGTTATGGATCAAAAGAAACGTGTAATTGTAGCAAAGGTGCTACAGGACAAATGCACTGTTCCCATAAAAATGGCAGCATGTTGTAACTGATTAGCTACAGGTGTTTGATAAGGTTGGGGGCTCAAAGCATGAAAACTTACAATCTAGTGCAGAGATAAGATCTCAATCAATGTCAAAGGAAGAAAAAAAAGCATTCTGGTAGGAATGAAATATATATCACAGACAAAATACATATGAGATGACATTTAGAAATGTAATTGTTCTGTTTTAGATCACCTCAGCATTTTAGAAGATGTGATCTAAAAACCAGTACGGTAAAGCAGATTCTTACTGTCTTTAGTAGAGTTTGAATAAGGCCTAAGCCAAAGAACAGAAACCTTAGACTTACCTTAGGCAAAACTAGTGAAACTGGGAGTCTTTCCACTGATTGCAGAGGAAGTTGGATTAGATCCACAGTAAATTGTCTTTTTACAAAATCCTTCTCTGTAACAAACTGAACAGGACACAGGTTAATTGGATCAAAAGTTGTTTTTGAGCTTTTTGTTGGTTTTGTTTGTTTGTATTTTTTAAACCAGACTTCAATCTGCTTCTGTGACTTAAATACACTTTTTTTTTTTAATTTACTCAGTTTCATTTATATGTAAAACAGAACAGCTTTTCTCCTGTCTTTTGGCAATCAGTGTTTTTTCCACTCAAACAGTCTTGTATTTATTCTGTAAGAAACTATTCACTCATGTGAAAAAAATTCTAGCTCTTCCAATTTTCATTTAATTTGCTTTGGTATCTTGGAGTGATTCAGAGATTCAACTTTTCCAAATGCATCATTTTTAGCTTTACTGCTTGAGTTGTAAGTAACACAGTAAGCAAAGAGCAACAGCTCTTGTTTTGTTTTGTTACCAAAATTAAGATTTGATAAAGTAAAACTTTGTAAGGGAACGTTCCTTAGTGAACCAAGATACAGATATACTACAGGGGTAAATCATCAGTGATATTAATGGTTATCACATTATGAAGCATAAAAGGTCATTCCCAAAAGCAATGTTGATAATTGGTCCTATTTTCCCATTTTCCAACCTTCTTATTAATTTAGAAAGGGAAAATGAATGTAACACAGATTACACTTCAATTGCACTGCAATTTTATGCAGTTAACACCTGTATATCATTTGCTTTTAGCTCTCTTGAGATATTTCATCTCTGGTCAGATAATTAGAATTAATTTTGAAGTCATCTTTAGTGATCGACCCACATCCAAACAGTAAACCTACCAACACCGCCCTGTTGCATTTCACTATGATGCAGAAGACTCTCCTCACCCATGCATGGGCTCTGACTTGTATGCCACCCGCTTTCCAGCCTATCTATTAAAAATTATCAGCATTCATAATGAATTAGACCATTAAAAATTCCTCATTCCTGTTTTTCTGTTGGCAATTTTTCTTTTTGCATGGCTGAAAGTATCAAAGACAAGTAGGAGATGCAAATAGTCCATAACTAATTAATAAGACAGAATTAACAGACTGAAGACCCGTCAGAGGGTGTCTCATAACACCTTGGATATTTTTAGGGTGAGAACTGTTGTCCTTTAGATGTTTGCCTCTTTATTTTCCCACTCCCCCCTTTCCTTTCTTGGCTGTACAAGTGCCTAAACAATTAACTTGAGATAGCTAAATTGAAGTGAGATCAATGTCTCCCTAAAGGTCAGTGGAAAAATCCCATTGAGGACCACTAAAAGGCAGACTGAATTGTGTCCTGATTTGATTTTAAAGGACCTTCACAAAACATAAATTATAATATCGTGGTTACTAATCTCACGATTGTATCTCTACAGACTTTATGAAGTTCTTTTCCAAAACTTGACAGATATTCCCTTGAAAACTGTTTTTGAAGAAAAGAGGTGAAAATTTTTTTTTTTCATAATTTTCAGCTGTTTTCCTGAAGCTGTTAAGTTCAGACCATTTCCTATTTTCCCCCAAAATAACAAATATGTATTAGAATAGAAATGTCATCAAGTCTAGAACAATGTTCCTGCTATGTTTTCTGAAGAGACATAAGTATGGAAAGTCAGAAAGGTGGATTTTTAAAGATATATTGCCACCAATGAGATTAAAATCAGGGAAAAGGGAGTATTGAGAAAGAAGGAGTAGTGGTAAAGAGGCAAAGAAATGGAGATTTGATTCTATCTCTACACATGGAACCATGAAGTCCTAACAACAAAGCAGTGGGAACTGAGCATATGACTTGGCTATGACATGAGTGGTCCAAACAAAGTGAAAAATTAAAAACAAATGTGCAAACTGCAGTTAGAATATAAACACAGTGCATGAACAGAATAACAGATGTTCCAGGATTTGTCTCCCTTTTTCTGTAAGATGGATATATGTCCTACTTCAATCAAATTATATATGTCTGTATGAGTCTATTACCCTCCCATAATCTCCATCTTGTACTTTTGTTAGCCTCTATGATACCAAAATGTCCTTATTTTCTTTATTCCCTAAATTATTGTTCTTCTATGATGCTGATGTTCTCTGGGGCTTCTTTTCTGTCCTCTCGGGAATGATCTTGGTGGTCTGTGTGGCAAAGGGTTTTTCCTGTCTTCCTACTGTAGAAGTACAGCTTTAACGGATCTATCAGATATGTTCATTTCAAACAGCCCTTGCTTCTGATGCTTCTGAATTTTTAGGGACTTACTTTTACAGACTATTTCTTAAGGTATATCTCTTCAAAACAAACTTTCCAGTTCTTTTTCGGGTTGCTTCTTTGAGGTATGTGGTCAAGGCACAGAGAGAAAGGAAAGACTGAGACCATCGTTTGCAGCATTGTGCTGTCCAGTGGCAAACAGCAAAGCTTCAGATTCGCTCTTTTCAGCACAAGTTCTCTGATGCCTGGGGAGATCTGCAGACAAGGAAGGAACTGTAACAGGTAACATTTTGTACCTTACTCTCCAACAAACAAAACAGCAAGGGCTTCAGAAACTATTCCTTGGTGTCCTGAATAAAATGTTGATGATATTAGCTCTTTCTATCTGTCTTTATCAGTCTCTTATTCCCCAAGCACACTCACAAAAGTTTCATGGTGTTTCTGCTAGCTGGGGAACTTTTTGTGAGTAGAATGAGACAGGTGGTGTGAATGGGAAATCACATTTGAGGCTACAGTCTTTCATTTCTGACATTTTGCAAGGAAAAAAGTCCCTTTGGCTAAGTTTTTACAGCTTCATGTATGACATTTTGTCATTAAATTTGACTTGAGATTGGGTGCTATTTCTACCAGGAAAAAAAGAGAAGCATACATGGGAACAGCTCTCTGTTCTAAGGCATGTTTAAACGCTGTTCTTGTCAATGCTGAAGATTGAAACCCACAGAATCAAAACAGACTATAGAGATTACTATCACCTTTTAAAATAAGCATTGCACCATATACTGTTGGAGGGTGTTTTTTTTTTTCTGTCTAACTCCATGTTTTTTAGATAAAACAGTCTATGAATGAAGATCAACAGAAGACTAAAAGTAGTAAAAAATAAAAACTGTAACATAAAAAGTCATCTGTTCTTCAAGTGAAATGTATTTTCTGGTGCTAAGAATCACAAATTTGATAAAAAAGTCCTGATAAATGAATTTTGGTGAACTAGGACTAAATAATTGAGGTAAAAAGGAGAAGTGTAACCGCTCAAAGGATTGCTAAGGACAAACTGGACCAGATTTTGCATCTCCCCTTGGATCATAAAGGCCAGCAAAACAGAAAATATTGTGCTGTGCTCATTTCATTGATCCCAAAGCAGGTGGCCTCACTTGGCCCTAAGAATAACTGAGATAAAACAGAAAGCCGGCGAAGTGCTTTTAAGATGTTCACCTGCACAGTAATGTAAAATTATTTATTATTTTCCCCCTTACCAATAACTAGGCAAATATATAGATTTTTCAGAGGCTAAGTAGGCATATTAATGAGATCTTAGTGTCCTGAACATGATTTTAGTTTTACCTCAAAGGATAAAACAGCTCAATATGTGTGTACCAATGTCTGGATTTTGGAACTTCTACTTGTCAACCTGCATTTGTAAAAGACCAAGAGGTGGTCTTGTCTTTCAGAACTGAGACAATCAGAATTGTTTCTTCATACAGTAGCCCTGTGGTCGATGCAGTCACTGAGACTGTGGGAGATTCACATTCAATTCCCTCATTCTCCTGAAGAGATTTGAATCCCTGTGAAAAACCACTTACTTGACTGTTTTAGCCATCAGGCTAGATAGAAGGTGCACTGGGATGGGTAAACGGATGATGTTTGTGGCATGTTTTCATTCTTGCCTGGAGTAATGATACACATCATTTTGCATGCATGGCTAAAGTATTTTCATTGGGAGCAAAATGATGCATGGGATTCAGTCATTGGAGGTTTGTGCTTGTTCCTGAAGAATTTTGTTTATTCTTCCCTGCATCTGATGGACTGCATTCTTGTGGCTTATTTTGGAAATCAGGATAGGTAGGAAAAAAAAGAGTAAATAAATTTCATCTGTCTGATCCATCTATCCTCTTTTTTTTTTTTGCTTGATTATCAAAAAACTAAAACTATACATATATGCACAAGTCCTGCAATGTGTGCAATAGCACTTTGATATTTATAATCATCCTTTGATGTTTACTGGGTGCATTCTGGAAACGAACGAGATGTTACAGTTTCTGTTAAATATGTATTAAATGCCACAGTTTGTATTTTAAGTCTGAAGGCCTTAAAACTATACATAGTTGAAGAAGACTGCATGTTTGTGTACAGACATCAAGCCTGTTCAGCCTCTGAGTGTTGCCATAATAAGTTTAATACATCACTTTCCATTTTATTTTTAATTATATATATATATATATTACTCAGGGACATTTGGTAACCAAGATAAGTCCTTGGAGTAGAGGCATGGGGGAAGGTATCAGACAGAAACGGTATCAATGCACAGATGGCTGTGTCACTTGGCCTTCAGCTTTAAACCTAATAGGCCACCTGAGGCAAGATGACACACATCCTGTCATATCGCATGGCTTAATTGCAAGAAGCGTTATCACAAAGAAGCATGGATTTTTAGCATGAGCCAGTGATTATACTGAGAATAGCAATTTCCATGGGCATGGCCGGTGCTGTTGAAATGAGGAGGTAGGTGTGTCTGTTTACCAAGTCAGAGAGAAAGGATTACCTCTTGTCTGGTAAGGTCTTTTATAAAGGGAGTTTATGGTAATAAAATGCATGGAGAGTATATATAAATTGAATCCATCACCAAGACTCAGGTGTCAGCCACTGTAAATTTAGATTTATGTTCCTTTTAACTGACTGTTAGCATAAGCAATTCATTTCACCAAATTCGGAAATCTTCTGGCAGCAGTACATATACAACTTACATTTTAATTTGCCTTCCAACATACAGCTGAGAATAAAATCGTGTTCTGAGCAAAAGAAATAAATGCAGAATTCTTTTGATCTTTAGAAAAAAATAATTTTTATCATTGAAGTGTGAACAACATGTATTATTTTTGTCAGTCTCCAAACAATCAACGTGTACATTGATTTCTATTAAACGTTATTGGAAATATATATGAAAAATCCATTATTCTGTAGGCATGGGCCTTCTGTCCTCAGTGTTTGATTTTCAGTGTGACATTTGGAAATAAGAGCTAGTAGTCACTGAAAAATGTGTTTAATTTAAATGATTCCTAATGTGAAATTGACTTTTTTGTAGAAAATTCAACCAAGCTACAAACAGTATTCTCTAAACATAACTCTTAACAGATATAACAAGTTAAACTTTTTTTGTTCGCATTTGTTAACAGAAGTTTGTCTTCTTTTTTTTTTTTATTAAAATGGTGCCTCTGAAAACTGTTCCGTTATCTTTTGTACAGAGAAATGAGGAGTGCTATTTTCTTGTACCCAAGCTGTGTAACTGATCACTTCATCTACCTATAGACCAGGATTGCCAATAAAATTTTATGAAAGAATTGTTCCTGGAATTGCTTTCTGCATTGAATGCTGCAAGGGTGTCCTTCACTGCTGCAGATGCTGCTGCTCTTTGGAGAATACTTAGATATCTGTGAATATCTAAAGCTGCAATTGTCATATATATTTCCAGTCAAGCTCTGAACATATTGATGTAACCTGAACTGAAATGGGATGTGACCTTCCTAACTTAAAAATTTTTTGGAAAACTGCTTTTGGTGCTTCACTGGTTAGACACACCTTGGAACACTTCCGAATTTCTTCAGTGAAAGTCTGTGAAACAGTGAAACAGCCTCAGAAGGTGTTATAAAAAGAGAGTAATGATTTAATAAGACATTAGTACATCAATAAAAATCCCACTATATCCGAATTGTCTTTAACTAAGGAACAGCTTCAACCAATATGTGAACACGTCTAGGCTCTGTCTAAAATCTATCCAGATACTGCTTTTCCTTTAATATAAACTGCAGGATAACTTCCAGAAAACATTTACTCAATATTCAGTTGGAAGAGACAATACCCAAAGCTGAAATATAAAGCTCTCTTTGATTCAATACCCTGACACCTAAGTTCAAATCCTTATGTATACCAGTTGGCTCCATTTTACAAAGATTCCCTAAATGCAAATATGAAACTATACTGATTTTCACAACTAAGATTTTTGTCATATCCTCCAGGCGAGCAACATCAGTCTAATAATATTTTTTGACATTTGGATATTAGAAACAGGAGAGTCATATAAATCTGGGGGAGTATTTCTGGAATAACAGGCAAGGATTGCTTTAGAAAAAAATCCTGCAGTGCAAACCTTGCCACCTTTGTCCTTCTTTCACCTACAGTATATTCCTGCATCTCTTTCAATGGAAAAAGGTGCATTAACCCTATCACCACTCTGGTAGAAATCCCAGAGACAAAGATGACGTTGCTCATAATATAGGAAAGTCTTTATATTACAGAGGATCCTTACAAAATAAAATGGCAAAATGTTGCCCCTGCTGAAGACAATGAAGCAATGCCTTTGACATTTGGTGGTTCAGGACTTGTCCAGTAAGTCTTAGATCTGCTGGTGCAAAAGGCAGCTTCATATTATAGGAATAAATGAAGCCAGTCCATTTTAGTTCAGAATCATGTATATACTATTGATGAAACTGTATGCCATCTTAGAAGTTCTTATGCACAGTTGAATAATACTATATTATCCTCTGATTTCAATGAAGTATTAAAAATTTAATAAAACCTGATGTGAAAGGTATTTCCTTTCACTATGCCCAGATCATATAATGTTTTTCTCCAAATCTAAGAAAGATAGACTATGTCTTGTTAAACAAGTTTGTATGACTGTACAACAGCATTAGCTACGCAGCCAAAGAAAGTTGAGTAATGTGCCAAACTGACAAGACCTGATTTTGTCTGACTGCCTCAGTAACACTTACCAATTGTGTCTAGAATTTCCATCTGTTTAACCAGGAAAAAAATACAGATTTCTGCCAATAAACTGATTTTTTCCCTGATAAAATGTCTTTAGTGGCCAAGTAGTTTGAATGCTGAAATGACAAAGGAGAGGAGAAAAAGTAAAAAACCCAAACCAAACAAAAGAAGTTCTTGTTTGGTTGTAGCCAGAGCATTGTAAAACTATATTATAGATGTTTAAGTACATAAAATAAAGCAAAGCTGGCTGGAAAAGTGAAATCTAGACAAGATTGTTGAATATCTGTTTGAATTCATTAAAACTGACAGGTCACATTCATTCTTACAAACAATCTGCTACGTTCAGTAGTACTATTTCAGGCACATTCTCCTCTGCAAATACTATTTTTGCAGATATAATAACTCTCACAATGACCAATAACCATTGTCACAGTAAACAGAGAACAAATATGAAAATATGTAATATATTCTTCAATTTCATTATCTTACTTCCTAAAAGAGTCTGGTTCACTTATAGCTCTTCCAGTGTTGTAACATCTGACCAGTGCATGACAAAGCCGTTCAGAAGTATGTTAAACATGATGCAGGTCCAGCAGCCCCTGTCCTTTGCATCAGAGGTGTAAGGAGAGAAGACAGGAAACCTAGAGACCGTCTGAGTGTGGCACACCAGCTCTCTGGCACCGACATGGCTAACCTAGAGTCAGGGAGCAGCAGGGTAGCCAGTGAAGGGTTTGGAGACCTGGGAGTATTGTTGCAATGCCCTCACCCATGCAGGATGCAGCCCCAAGGTACCCCAGCAAGAAGAGCAGAGCAGGTCAGACACAGCTCAGATCTCCAGGCAGGTCCGGGACAAGGTCAGCAAGGGGTAGTCAGACAGGGAGTAAAGGCAAGGACCTGAGCAGCTCCCAAAAGAAGTGGGGAGGCCCTAGAAGAGCTTCTGAGAGCTCTTTCTCACAACGTAGCTGTTTTCACAGCAGCCTGATCCAAGGTCACAGCTGCACTGCAGCAGAGCTGACCTTGCATACCAGCTGCCAGCATCCCAGGAAGGCGGTGAGGCTGCAAAGCCTGCTGGTGCCCTCAACACCTGTACACAACCTGGCACACCTGGACCTGTGTGCTGTTTGGAAACAGGTCATGAGAAAAGAAGGACCTTTATAGTAACAGGAAGACTGCTGGCAATGTGAGAAATTGAACATGAGTGAGCAATGTGCCCTTGCCATAAATGAGGCTAAAGGTATACTGGGCTGCATTAGACAAAGTATTACCAGCAGGTCAAGGGAGGTGATCCTTCCCATCTACTCAGCACTGACGTGTTCACACCTGTAATACTGTGTCCAGTTCTGGGCTCCAGCACAATAGAGATATGGGCATACTCAAGAGAGTCCCATGAAGGGCCACGAAGATGATGAAGGGACTGGAGTAGATTTCCTATGATGAAAGGCTGAGCCATGTGAGACTGGTTAGCCTCGAGAAGAGAAGGTTCAGGGTGGATCTTAATATTAAAAAATGAGTACATAAACAATATATATATTATATATAACATATATATATTATAATAAATACATAAATACCTGAAGGAAGGATGCAAAGAGGATGGAGCCAGGCTCTTTTCAGCAGTGCCTAATGACAGGATGAGAGGCAATGACCACAGATTGAAACACAGGCTTCTCTCTGTATATCAGTAAACACTCTTTTACTGTGAGAGTGATGGAGCATTGGCACAGGTTGCCCAGAGGTTGTGGAGGTATTCAAAAGCCATCTGGACGTGGTCCTGGGCTCTAGGTAGCCTTGCCTGAACTGGGGATGTGGACCAGATGACCTCCAGAGGTCCCTTCTGACTTCAACCACTCTGTCATTCCATGATTTTGTGACTGCCCCTCCTTCAGGATGAGGACAGCCAACTTAATCAGCCACAGCAGCATAATTAGGGCTGCCTGAACCCTCGGCTCACTTCCTTCTTCTGAGTGGGCTGGGTACCATGTTTGCAGACTGCCTGAGAACTGCTCTCTTTCTCTCTCCAAAGCACAGGACAGTTTGAATGACCAACTTCATGACTCAGTAAGGAATGAGAGAGGTGGGGAGTGCTCCCATATCCCCGCTAAGTTAAACATCCTCCTGAAAAATGTCAGTTTCAGTGTTTTGGGGCTGGGTCAGACAGTGAATGCAGGCTCCTATCAAGCTTTGCTTAATACGCTACAGTGGGTAATTACTTTAATACATAAAACAAGGAAGAAGACAGGAGGGTAATAGGGTTCGTCTTTTCCACCTCAATCTGTGATTTCAAGTAGCAGGTCTTACTACTTTTTGAAGGGAGCCTGAATCTGCCAGTGAGATTTGGGCATGCTCCCCAATACTCCAGTGGTTCAAGCACCTACACCTCATTGGAGTCACCTGTGTTGAAAATGAGGCGTTTCTGCAGAAGTCACTCAGGGGGCTAAACCATTAACTGCAGCTCATATGGAACTGAAGTTCCTTTATAAGTTAGCTGATTTCAGGTTCATGACTTTACATTCATAGTACCCACCTATGTTTAATTTATTTTGGTTTTTAAGTCTTCATCTTTTTAAATTTGAATACATCATCACACTTTTATAATTTTAAATAGTTACCTTCTTTTTTTTAAATCATTCATCAGCACCCATCTCCAGTCTGCTGCCTTGCAGTTAACAGGATCATTTTGTGACTAAGTGTCTGATTGAGTGAAAATTTGGAATTTAGCTCAGATCGTTAAGAGGGCACCATATTGGAGTGGTACTATATTTAGGATTAATTTGGATGGCTGGCAAAAGTAGATGATTTAGACATCATCTGTTGCTGATGGTCATTTGCATTATTATTATGCTGTTTTTTGTGGCACTGTAATGAAAGTCATGAAGAGCGTACTAAGGAGAAGATTTAACATCCTAAACATCAGATTTTGAGTACAGACATTTTCTGAAATAGGTCTAGATCACATTTCTCATTAACTTACCTTGTATTTTTCTCATGTGGCTTTACATATGTCTGCTTCTAATGCCATTTAAACTGGTGACTGTCTAGAAGCCAGATGAGATGCATTGCATTTAAAATCCCAGAATAAGTATTTGGTCAAATTTCTTCTCTTTCCCCTCTGTAAGGCAGTGACTTGTTCATTCATTGACTCTTCACCTATATGGAAAAAAGATGAGTACATGCGTTTCAAGAGTATGCCATGCACTGGTTCTGTCTCTATTTAGAAGATGCTTTAGAAAATGGACCCATGATCTGAGGTCACTTCCCCATATAAAGGTAGGAGTTGCAGGTAACTTGTAGCAGAGGAAGATGTAACAAAGGAAATGCAACTGCTAAAGCAAGAGTCACCACAGCCAAATAACTTCACTGATACTCTTTCCCATCACTAAAGAATAACCTATTTCTGCTGTAGTCACCCATGTCTTATTTTGCCCAAAAAAAGAACAAATAGCGTGGATCAGATTAATACGTCATTGAAATTTTTCGCAAAGAAACTGTAGAAATGAAAATAAAGAGCAATAACCTTAATGTAACACTGCACTCCAAAGAATTCATATCACAGATATAGCTCTAAATGGCTAGTAGTGAGTACCGTAGTGAGGCGTTCACATAATACCAAACATATATATATATATGTATTTATATCATGAAATAGAAGCAGATAATTTTTCTTTCTGTCACCAAAATGGTTTTAATAGCTTACTTGTCCCTTAAGTCAACATGAATTATAGTCTTGCTTACCTATATTCCTGAATATGGCAGTTGAATATAAATCTAGTACATAGAGGTCTGTCAGGTTTATTGGTTTATTAATTAACTATCCTACTACATGTAAGTATATACATATTCAAGGATAATAAACAAACTAACCATACAGAGTTTGACGTGGTGAGATAACTGCTCATATTTTCTGGGAGACCAAGAAGCCTATCAAACAGCCAGAAAACCAGTGACCAATGCAGTAACATCCATAGGAAGTTATATTATGTCTATTATGTTAAAAAACATTGAACAAAAGATTTATAGTTCCTGTGATACTCCACCATTTGGAAGTCTATAGGGCTGATAATATAGGGCTGATAAAGATATGTAGAATAGTTCATATCAGCTAAGTCAACACGCGTAGCGTGAAGGAAAAATAAATGCTTGTCCAGCCATGACTTTTCAAATATGATGGAGAGTGGCTTAGCAACTACATCTGCCAATTCCCTCAGGACCCTGGGAAGAGCAATGCATCAATGTAATATGTCCAATATTTCATCCAGCTCCCTTGGTTGTGTTAATGTCTTTATTTCAGCCCCTTTCCACTTAAATAGAACATAAACTTAGATGCACAATCAGTAAGGAAAACTGCCTAAAATGAGAAGAAAGAAGTGATGAGCAGGTGTTGGATTAGGAAAAAAAGAGAAGACTCCTTTCTACATGCAGTAATGAGGCCAAACAAAGGAAATCTTCTCTAGCACCTGCACGTGTGGAGAATCATTTTCAAAGGTTTTCCATCCACATTTCAACCACTCCCTGTTGCCTCTTCTAACCTTGTTTTTTAATGACAAAGAGGGCAAAAGCACAAGTACCTTGAGATTTACAAGTGCTTTCTCTCTAACCTGCTACTCCCACGTGCAGATTAAGTGAACCTGCTCTGATGTTTTCTCTGTTTACTGTGCACTGTGCAATGAGTTTCTGAATCAAGACCTCACTGCAGAGGATTATGCCTACAGCATAACCTTTCTTATGTTCAGATAAAGCAGTAACTCACACTGGGGTTGAAATTTAACGACATTGTGTTCCCTGCTGTGCTCTGTACAAAGACTTGCAGAAAGAAGGCTCTGCTGCACATAAACAGTAATACATTTAACATGCTAATAATTTAATCAAATTATTTAATAACATACCAAAGAGAAATGAAGAGACACATTTTCACTGACCTTTTTTGGTGAGGGATCTGAAACTAGTTAACTAATTTATTTCTTTAAAATGATTCAATTTATGTTACAGTATTATCTAAATTCCCTACCCTGAGTGAGAACGATACTGTGAAAACACACTGTACTTTATAGTCCCTGCCCCAGTCCCAAAGGGCTTACAATGCAAACTGACAACATATACAATGAGTCAAAGGCGGCACATCCAAAAACTGACAGAAGAGCAATGATCCTCTGATATTAGAAGTTAGTAAGTTAGTGGTGGGTATCCATTCTACTACTTCATGCTGCCTTAAACATATTACAAACAAAGCAAAATGAAACAAAAATATTAAAAAAAATGCTCCCATAAATTCTTCTTCTCCATGCTCACTGTTTCATCCCTAATGCTGAAAAGCCAATGTAACCGTTTTGCTTTCAAAAATGAGAAAGTAATCCTTTTTGACCCAGACTCCTCCTAGCTGTGACTTTAGGAAACTAACATTTAGTAGCAGCTGTGGTGAGCTTTGCAGACAGTTGTGAGAAACCCAGAAATGTGCCAGAACAATAATTACAGTATCTTTAGCTTCAGAACAACACAAATATTTTTTACACGTTTATGTAAAACACACTGGTACAGTAAAATGATGACAGCAGCATAATTTTAGTGTACTAAACAGCTGATTTACAAAAGCTGCATAACATTTTTGGTTATTTAGCAGGCTCTGCCATACTCTCCTCATGGGTTTGGCCAGATTTTGTGGGTACATATACTGGAGAGCACAGGTGCACGCTGAGCTCTGGGGTCTGAATGGGTGTCCCAGCCTTCTGCTGAATCCATCATGGGGCCGAGGGCTGGGGGTAAGTGTATATGTGTACGTCTGTTTTCTATAAATAAGAAATTCGGGCATAAAGTTAGCTTGCCCTCACAGCTGTCTGTGAGACAAAAAAAATGGTATTGACATGTTTGAAGTCAGAACAGAAATACTGAAGAGACTATGCAATTTAATCAATAACAAAAATGTTTGTTATAGAACTATGGGTAAATGATAATGTCTTTTATGCATAGGATTTTGGCTTTGCTTTCTTGTGCCTTGTAAAGTGAACAGGAAGAATCCTGAAGTTTTCAACCCAAAAGATAATTATCTTTTTAAGTCTGAATTTATTTTTTTTTAAACTTTTAAAACTTATGGTTGTTATTTATGAATCCAACATTTTGAAAAGTAATGAGTCATTTCTCCAACATTTCTTGAAGACATACAGATATGCTGTACTGGAGTTAATTGATCATTCATATTTCACAGGGTTTTGGTTTTTTTCCTCACAGAGCCATTCCTGATCAAGTGTCTCTTGAACTCCTTATAATGAAGTCAAAAAGACACAAGCCTCATAAGCAGAGAGTTGTCAAAATAATTCATATGAATTAATAGAGGTTGCTACCTCTGAGTAAGTAATAAAAACCTGGATGACTCTTGTGTTAACATTTGGGAGTGTGCACCGAAAATTAATCTTTGCTGGCCATAGTGTTTTAACAATGCAGTGGAAAGAGCATTTACCTAGTAATCAGTATTATTTCCTTTAAGAAGCAGGCTGGAAAATAAGCATTTAAGCCATATATTAAACATAATCTAAAAAATTCATGACAATGATAAATCCAGAAGCTAATTACAGCAATCGCTCAAACATGCAATCATTTGAGACCAAGCCCACTGACTCTAAATATGCAGTTTCTGGGTGTTAATCACAACAGGTGTTTTGGCTGAGTGTGCTTTGTCATTGATAGGAAGGCAGAGCAATGTTGTCTTTATTACACTTTTAGGTTGTAACTAATTGGGTAAGGTAAAAAGAAGCAGAATCTCCAACAAAGAAGAAATGTTGTCCTGATTCTGTATTTAGGCTGGTAAAGAAAGTCACAAGTCCCTTTGGCATAAGAAAGGGCATTCAACTCATCAAAGATTAAGCTTGTCTCCTTAGATTCATTTCCTGTCACCAGAGAAGGGAGACAGCTTCCTGCCAGGGGTGATGCAGAGCATATACTGTAGGTATGTATGCTGAAATGCTCCTTGAGGACATACCTTTCATGCGAGGACACACCTTTCATGAGCGGACACACCTTTCTACAGAGTAATTCCGTAGAGAGCCTTTCAAAATTAATCTGAGCTACACAGCACACATTATCAACATGCCTCCTCCAGTGCATCTGCATTGTGAATTTGGTAAATTATTACACATAATCTGTTCAGTGTATGTTAACTACAGGGAAATCCACTTTATGAAAGAGGATTCTTGATACTACTTCACTATTCCTTTGTCACATATTAATTGCATAACAGACATGAGAGGAAGAAAGGGAAGGAAGGAAGGAAGGAAGGAAGGAAGGAAGGAAGGAAGGAAGGAAGGAAGGAAGGAAGGAAGGAAGTATTCCAACAGCATCCCTGTACTTTTCCTGGTAGATCTGCTGTTAGCTGGCATAACCTTGTTGCAAGCTTTCTCCCTTGGCGTTTCAGCACTGCTGTGGGCAAGAAAGCAGAAAGCAACCCTTATGCTCTTAAACTATAGATAGGGATTGAGGCATATATCTATGCATGTACATAACAATATATATTCATGAATGGCAGCAGATCACATTACCAAATGCCAGATGAAATTTTTTCAACCTTCACCGTATCCTTTGAACATCTAACTTCACCTCATATTGTAACATTTCAGTAAATAACATCCTCTAGTCCTTACACTAATATACTTTTTTCTTTTCAATAGTAATTTTAATTAATTCATCCTTTCTGACATTTGCATTTGTCTTTAAATGCCACTAGATAACAGGGTTTTAATCATTCCAAATAGCTTTTTAATTATAGACCTAATTACTTTTGCAGAAGGTTAAGCTGCACAAACAGGAATAAAACTGTTTGCTTGTGCTCTGTGTTAAGAATGATGTAGTGTTTTCTCATTAGGTATTCTGTAAACTTACTCGGTCAGTTTTATGTGACATTTGGAAAAAAAATAATCCAAACTGTATATCAGAAGGTTGGAATTAGATTCTAGGACAGCTTAACACCCAGCTGCGTGAAACAGTCATTGATCTTTTAATTAATTATGAAATCAAAGTTAGGCATCCTTTTCCATTGCAGTGGTCATTTTGGGCTCTGTATTTGAAATTGTAAAGGTACAGGGGAACATATAATCTTCCTGCTGGATAAAAGGTTTCTTCTTTGTAAACATTTCTACTCATGCATCTTTTTTTTTCTCTGAAAGTTTTCCACCACTGATGATATCCTGCTGGGTCAATGGAAAAACATTTCTTACTGGATAAATTCTGTGGACGGTAGCCAGTTTGCATTAACAAAAACAAGAGTTAATTTGCACATCACCCTTGTCATATATTCTTCTTGAAGGATAGTTCATCCTTTGTGGGTAAAGAAGGTCTGAATAAGGCCTGTGTAGGCAGGAGTTCTTTAATTCTTGTTGAAAAACATGCCAGGTACATTTATATTTTACGGTGTTACTATTGTACTAGAACAGCTGTCTAATTGCATAGCTTAATTTCTACATCAGCTGCCATATACAGTATTTTTAAAAAATCACAGAGCTAAATTTAGCTCGGAAAACTGAAACTTATACATATTGCTCCTCCTTCTCTAGTCGAAAAAGGCTAATTAGAATTGGAAAGCCAAAATATATTCCACACCTATTGGCTTGATTCCCATGGACTCCTGCCCCTTGTCCAACTTCCATTGATGTACTGAGCATAACGCCTATGATATGGAATATTCCTTTGGCCAGCTTGTCCTGTCTATGTTCCCTCTTACCTTCTATGGGAAGCTGAAAAAGTCCTTGACTAATGTAAACATCACTTAGCAACAACTAAAATAATACGTATCAGCGGTGTTCTCATACGAAATCCAAAACACAGCAGCTACTAAACGAAAATGAACTCTATCCCAGCTGAATTCAGGACATGGTGTTATCTTTCCTTTCCCCCCGTCTCCCCGCTAGAGTCAGCTTCTGTCAAAGCCAAGAATCTGTGTCTGTAAGAAGCATGAGGTCAAAGAAGCAAATTCTCCTTAAGTGGCTGATGGACTGGACTCATTTATGCCTATCAAATCTACTGCTTTTTACATTTCAGATGTTAGGCTTTATGACAAGGTTCTGAACTTGTAAAGGGAGTCACTTGCTTGAATGTAGAAATATGAACATAATTGCTTATGATTAGATACTGAATTTCTAAGCTAGTTTTGTTGTACTGAAAAAAAATTAGTTTTAAAATAGCTTTATAGTGCAAGAAGAAAGTGCCTTGAGTCATAATGACATTGCAGCTACAAAAGTACTACCCTAAGACTCCCAAAACTGACACACTTTTTGGGTTGTCTATATTTTTTCATTCTAAAAGAACCTATAACAGCACTTTCCAAAAACATAATTCTTACATCACAGTTCCTATTGCTTTTATAGATTGTTGCATTTCTCTCTATGCTGTAAGTTATAAAGAGATGGGTAGGCCAGGTATAATAAAGCTGTCTTGTTTTGTGGTGAATCTGTGTGCTAAAAGCATGCAGTTAGCTGCTAGATATCTCTTGACCTTGCCCTTATTTGCTCCTACTCAAGGTTTAATTTGGTAGCCACATAACTGAAGTCTCATTAATGCAAGATCAGGTTCTCCTTTGCTGTCCTATGCTTATAATTTTTTTTTCTGTCTACTTACAACATTATAGTCAGGTTGTATGGCAAAAGACAAAGCAAAATGTCTCACAGCTATTCTGATCACTCAGAAACAAAAAATAAGAGGTGGCTGTAAGATTATCTCATATGACTATATCTCCCTATTCTAAGAAGTTCTTGTCTCCTCATTTTGTTGCCAAAGGAGGATAGGTTAAGTTTAATTGTGCAAAGGAAGTAGAGCAACAAAATATTTTATAGCAGCATGAGCTAGATAACAAGCCAAAAATTCATGTGGGTGATGCATGGAAAGAGGGAGGAAAAAAGGAATCATGGGCACAGAATTGTAAGCAATATAGTTTAATTGTTTTATTTGCTTTCTTGGATAGTTGCAAGTCAAAAATTTTTGTTCCTGATTAAATCATTTATACACAGACATCCAGTGCCATCTGAGACTCACTAGTGTATAGATGAACTTACGACTCTTCTCCAGCTCTCATTCCGGAGATTTGTGAGTTGAATGTATGACTTGTCATGTCAGCCAGACTGAGGCAGACTTCTCAGATATGTAAAAGAAATCAAGCAGTACTGGATGTCTAAGTGTATGCAAATGACAGGTCTTTGGTCAGTAAAGCTAGAGGACCACAGAGTTTATTCAACTGGTCAAGTAGTAATATCTTCTTTGAGTTAAGCAGCTTTTTAATAGCAATGGACTGTATTTGCCATAAATAGCTAGTGCGTAATTTAAACTCAACACTTTATCAGGAGGCCAGGCTGTACCCTCCTGGCATCTTAGATCATACTAGAGATTCAAGTGGAGGCAAGTAAACTCACCTTTTTTTTTCCTCTCTGTTGGGGATTTGCACACATGGAATGGGATTCAGATGCCTAAAAGCAGGGCATTTTGTGTCATTTTTTGGTGCTGGGGCAGTACTGCACTTGTTTTTCAGTTCCTGCTACAGAAGCCTGCAGTCATGCATCATACCGTACCAATGCACTGGAACAGGATGCCCAGAGTTTCCTTCCGGAGTTTCCTTCTCTGGAGATATTCAAAATCTGCTAAGATGTGTTCCTGTCCAACCTGCTGTAGGTGAACCTGCTTTGGGACTGGGGACGGGTTGGGCTAGATGATCTCCAAACGTCCCTTCCAAACCCTACCATGCTGTGATTTTATGATTCTGTGGTACCTGATATACTGTATACCCTAGTGCATCCCAGAAAGTGTAAGATGCTTGTATTTAGGCAAGTGATTTCCTCTCATGGTGGGAATTACATTTTGGTGTGCTAATCTGAAGCTAAATCTGACACAAATTTGTTCATAAGCGAATTTGGTTTAGTTAATTTATTTTGTTTACACAGATAAACTCAACAAATACTATTGATTTCATTCTCAAATTATATTCATTATACTGAACTACACGTTGAATGAAAAGTAATAGTTCAGCTGCAGTTTAACATTCCTAAATATATGAAAAATTCTTGAGTGTTCTTGACCTCATCTCATTTCAGGACTGTTTTAGTAGTAGGCAGCAAATTCCTTGTCTCACTGAAAGATATCATGTGGGTGATAAGTGATGCAGGAACTTTGCAATGTCTTTATTTTATAATCAGATCTAAATTTATTCACAATAGTACTGTCCAAAGATATCTTTTGTCTTCACCAGTGGCAGCTACAAATCAATAGCAGCAACAACTATTATTTGTTCTTATGAAAAATTATGTACCTAAGAACTCCGTGCTCCTCATATTTTAAGAAAATGTGATCATCCCAGTGAGTTAGTTCATACAATAAAGAAAACTGATTATACTGCATGCTCATCTTAACTTGTGCTCATTTGGATTTCAGTTAGAAAAAATAAAACAGCCTATCTCACCATGGATTTTAGAGAAATGGAGTTTGTGAACGTGGAAAACATTGGCATTTTACAGAAATTACAAATAGCTTTCAATCATTGCAACATGACTACTTCATTTCTGTTGATGCACTCTTATCTCTACTTGTAAGACCTAGATCTAACAAGTTTCTGCACCACTCCTAAATACAAAAGTCACTGATGTTATGGGTGTTGATATGATCGTTCTTCATACACTGGGGACATAATCCTAAAAATATAATTGACTCATATATTGCTGACACAGTAAATCCTTGCCTGGTCTGGTCTAAATCATAAAATGGTATTGTCCAATGGTAGACAAACTTTACATTTATAAAAATAAAGACATAAACAGCTCTCCTGTGGAGAAATATTAAAATGTTTCCTTAATATATTTTACGAGAATGAAAAACCTTCTGGGTGTTATTATGCTTAGAGTGATATTCCTTTCAAATTAATATAATTTAGAGTGTGGAGATGTTAAAATCCTTCTAGAACTATCTTTTTCTCCTTTAAATATCTATAAGACAATGTTGGAAATTAGTAACATAATTATACTGAGTAGGAATAAGAACTCCACTTGTTAAACTTCAACATTCTTAGAAATAGTTGGTTTTTAACATGTCTATTTAGTTCCCACACCCTCAAAAAACTCTTTTTGAGAGTTTTTTGAGTGATCTTAGACTCAGGTGCCTTTTTCACACCTTTTCAATATTAAGCACTCTCTGCATGAAGTAGTAATGTATTTGTTGGGTGTCCTCTCACCTGGGATTTAAGAGTTGGTCTCTGAATAGAAGTAAATTTTAATTCACATAAAATATTAATATTCTAGCATGTTTCAATTAGATGTATTGCTAACCGTTATAGATTTGTACTTTAAATTTTATTGTCTGGATGTGTATGCAAGGTATAAACAAAAGAAGTACTAAAATGGATGCCAATAAGTAATTAGAATATTAGTCTGTTTTAAGAGGATATAGCAATGAATAGTAGTGATTCACATTTGCAATCCTGTGTAAAGGGGATGAGGCCCAACAAAGTAAAACTTTCCAACGAGTACCACACTGAAATGTTTCTAAAATTGAATTGTTTGAACATGATTCAGCTTTGTAGTTAGACTAAAGGGTAAAGCCAGTGGATCTGCCTGAAGTGAGGCTAATTCCTACCTGGGTACTGTGTGTCTGAACTTATTCTGGGTCAGTGATCAAGAGTTTTAAAAGGGAAATGCTGGCTAAAATGTCAGAAGCAAAGGCAAGTTCTAGTAGCAAAACATTTATCTGAAACAAATGCCAAAGGTTGCCATGACATCTAATTAGGTGGATAAAGAACCTCTTCAGCTTGATTTATTAATAGACAAATCTCATTTTCTACGTATCACCAATGATGCACTTAAAGTGGACCAAATATACAGAAAAAGTTATAGGTCTGAGTTCAGGAAATAAGTAAAATATACCTAACTGATAGAACCAAACTAAAGCAGAGCTCTAGTTTGGGGGACAGAATGATTCTATTGAAAGTCACTCACAGTTTAAGTGGGGACAGACTATAAATACATATAATTATATCCGATCATAGCAGTAAAAGAATGGAAAACTATGTTTTCAAAGTGAGTATTATTTTTACGACTACCATTTAATCTTGGATTTGGTAACATCCAAATCTGAAGAGATGTAATTGTTAACACTGTACAAAGCTGACCTGGGGTGTACGAAAATCAGGCCGTTCCCCAGGACAGCAGTATGCTCAAAGAGTCACAGCTCTGCTGCCTGTTCTGCCTGTACCAGAAGACTCAAGTAATTTCATTCACAGAATGAACATTACCGAAGTAGTGAGCCCCTGCCTTCCTACCTAGAGAGCAGGGTGAATGGGGCTGTGGCTGTTCTCTTTGGAAACGAGGGATGACAATGAACGCTTCCAGCATCAGCTGTCCTCTTTGATCATTTTTTGATGCTCTGCAGCATCATGGGCAGGAAGCATTACTCTGGGTTCCTCATTCAGCAACAACGATTGACCATCCTTTCCCAAATGCTTTCCATCACGCCCACACTTTGACAGAAACAACTCAGGACACATAGCATAGTTTTAATGACATGGGATTGGTTGTACAAGAAAAGACAGAGGAAGGAACTCCTGATGGACTTCTTGAGGTGAAGGGAGGGTGGGCTGGCGTCACAGATGTATGGGGAAAGAGCTCAGTGGGTCACATCCTTGAAAGGAACTAGGGACAGGGGTTCAGTGCTTCAGGTAAGTTTGAAAAGCAGAGGATTGGGTAAAGGAATAGATGAAGGCAAATATCAGACATATTTTGTGCATGACGACCCAATTTAACATATACTATGAGTTATATATGAAGTCACCATATTGCTTTCATTTTCAAAAAATCCATCAGCTAGATTGTTGCAATCAATCTGTTCCTTGACAGTATGGAGAATCATTATGAAAGCCTTCAACTTACACAATTGATACTGGCATAAAAGAGAGAAAACGTGTAATTAGTCGAGATAAGGACTGGAGCTGGAGTCAGTATTCCCAAACAGCAGAGCTAATTAGTTATCTGGTGCCAAGAGGTCGCATGAGCATCTTGTTTTCAGAATAGGCTAATGCATATGACATATTTCTACAGTTAATACCATGCCAGCGTTTTGCTTCTCAGTGAATCGAAGTGACATGGCCCATGTTAAAAAGTAAAACTTTGCTTATATAGTTCTAAGAAATGAACAAATTACATTCTGTTGTTTTAAAGTGAAAACATTGTTGCCACTTAGCAAAACATGTAATTTCAATTTCACCATGTTCCACCAGGAAATCAAGCTGTTGGCAGATTTCCCATTTAGCTTCAAGAACATCCCAGGATAAACCAGATAACAGACGAAACTGGGGGAGAAAGGACAAACAAATGTGGTAAGTACAGGGCATTACAATGTTGCCAGATCTAATAGCTAAGAGTTAAGGATTTATAATTGTAATTAATGTGTAACTGAGCAAGGGATGTCACCAGAGAAATGAAGTTTTCCTACTGACAGATTTTCATACTCAAGATTAAATGAAATTAAAGGCCTATTTCACAAAGTCTCTCATGTGGAAGTTGTCTTTTGTTTCACTGATTTTCTGATATGGAAATTTTCCAGACTACTGTGTCTTTTCAGATAGGTCTTTCTATCTTTATAGATACAGTGTATTTGGCTAGCTCTTCGTTCCCTGGTGAGAGTATAGAAGTTCTTAAGATGGGTTGCTGTTTATCAGATGTTACTATGCTCTTTGCAGTGAAATTTCAATGAGGAGTCTTCTTAGACCTCTCATGAATTGTCAGTGTGAATTGTTCAGTTTTCAAAGACATCAAATTCCTTGTTTTAGTTGTCTGAATCTCTTTACAATTCAGTAAAAGGTTGGCCATTTTGGTACCTCAGTACCATCTTGATTGATAGATTCTTGCAGCACTGTCCAAAGCAACCATAAAACATTTGAAGTGGACAACTGTACAACTTTCTTATTTTTCATTTTTACACTGACTCTTATTATTTACTGACAGTTTTGTTTTTTTTTTTTTTTAAAGAAGCAAATAGAAAAAGCCTTTTAAAATACATAAATTATATAAACTGGAGGAGTGCTTACAACAAAGTAACAAATTTGTTTAAATATCTATAATAAATAAATTTATTAGAGAAAAGGTAAGATTTTAGTTACACGTACAAGATATAAATTCAGGGAGATGCTAGTGACTTTGAGCTAATAAATATAAGCTTTCTTTGAAGAGAAAGAGCTCTGAATTTGGCCCATAGACCTCACATAGCCCTCAACTGAGAAATGACAGCAGCTGATATGTTGACTGATTACTTAATGCCTTTTGAAAACCAAATGTTATAGTGTTTACTAAAAATTAGAGGGAATTGCATATTTACTAGATGTAGATGAATAATTCATGGCAAATAATTTATTCACTGAATTTCACTTCTTTTTCAAATTGAGTAGATTGTAATTTTCTTGAATATATATTCATTAATTGAACAGCTTCAGTGAATAACTCCGTCCATTCTCTCAACAGGAGCATGACACAGGGACTATTCAGAAAACAAAATAGGTTAGTTTTAATTCAGAGAAATAGATAATGTTTCTCATCTGCTGTATTCCTATTAAAATATTTCTTAGAACACTTCCAATTGAAATGAGAACTGAACAAAATTATTTCTGACAGTAGCCATCAACTTTTCTTGAAAGTTCCTTGCTTCTGTGAACATGAATGTACTTGTTACCACTTCTACACTTAGAGCTGCCCTGAATATGAATTACACTTTCTTTTTTTCTTGTCAGGTTTTCATAATGAATTCTAGTTCCTGGGTACCAAGCTAAGGATTTAATCTTCTGGAAGACAAAGGATTAAAATTATTATATAACAATGTAGCAACTCAGATAGATTATGTAGCTGGTTGGTTTTTTGCAACAGAGATGCACCTGAATATTTACTTTTCTTTATCTAGTACCCAGTTTCTGTTGCTTTCTTGGGCACGGTATTAATTTTTTCAGCCCAATTCCATTTTCATCTCCACATTCTATCCTCTACAGGTCATCACATGTAACTTAATCCATTGTTTTAGCTGACTTGGTAAAATTTGTTGTTGATCTTTTGTAGCATCGTCATTATTGTAACATTGTCTTTATGCCTACCTAGTTGCTGATGCTTGAAGCAAGCAGCTCATGATATATGTAACAAAATGTAATCCTTCATTGTCTGCAATCTTTTCCAAAAGTTCTAAAACTTAAGAAAATATATGGCCTTGGAATTTGTTGCTCAGTAATTTTCAGGGGACAGAAAGTAGGGGATGATTTTGTTTTCCTCCTGAACATGACTAGATTTAGGGATTACTTTGAATCCAAAGCCATTAGGCAGTCTAAATAGAATAGACTTGCAGTAGAAATCTGAGCTTTCTACTTCAAAAAAAAGCTCCTATAAGTGTCAAATAATTGATTTTTATGTTTTAAGGTTTTTTCAGTTTAGTTGCTGAATGAATCCTAATTCTGTTCAGATATAACCTAATTTACTTGCTGGGTTTGCTGTACTGGGAAACACAAAAAAAAACCCCACAACACTGTGTCATGTTAAACTACAAGTTTCGTTCTGTATAAATCATTTCATTTTCAAATGAAAAGAAAAATCAATGAATAACAAACTAGATACACAGAGCAAGTGAGAGCAGTCCTCTAGGAAGTTATTGGAGATTATCAATAGGATGAAAAAAAAAACTGGGGTCCTTTCTTTTAAGTAGGGCAAGAAAGTATGAGATAAGAAATGCTTAGTGGGAAATAAGTACCCACTAAGCATCCTAGTATGGAAACTAGAATGGAAATATCAGTCTTTCTGGACAAATCGGGTCTGTTGGATTATATACTGACTAGTACTATCAAACTTTTTTCTAAATGTATGGCATTTGTGTTCCATGGTGGCCCCTGAAGTTTGATGTCCTTTTCCAGAGGTAGGGGAGCAGATCACAGGTCCTTTGTTGCCCACACATCCAGGTTTTATTTCAACTGAAATCAGGACACAAGGAGATGTTGCTGATGCAGGTTTCATTGCAATATACAAGGAAATAGTTCCCCGGTTCCCCAACAGGAGTACATGCTCTGAGATGTGAGGGAGACTGTTCAGCCAAGTTTATGGAAACAAGCTTCTATTAGAGTATCTAAGATCTTGACTCTATTGCAGTGAATGTTTAAAGACTTAGTAAAAAGGGAATATGTGTGATGCCTGCACATGGATGGATGTGACGGATATGTTGATGTACATCCATATCTCCTGTCACCTTTGGTATGACGCTGAATGCACAATTCCAGTGAGGTTAAAAAAAAAAAAAAAAAAAACAAAGTTTCATTACACAGGGATGAATAAATCTCTCTCGTACCAGCATAAAAACCCTCAGTCATAAAAATGAGGCATCCCGTGGGGGTAAAAAAAAAAAAAAAAAAAGGATGGGAAATTCCACCTCTCACATCCCCAGTGAAAAGGGTAGCTTCCAGATTATATTGCTGTGATAATAAGTATTTCCTTCATACTCTGAAGTATAACAGGTGAAAGACTGGACTAAAACACATATATTCTTCTTAAGTTATCCTCAATACAATTGAAGGTGATGAAGGGGCAGAAAGAGGACACAGCTGTTGTGGCTCACAGTGGCCATAACCTCTTAAAGTTGCTTTTACTCCAATGGGCTGCTCTGACTACTCATGTTTACTTCAGAAAGTAAATTCAGAACTGAGTTACAAACTATCTGTCTTCTCTGGTTTTTCAACAGAGCAGTACAAAAGAACCTGACGGATGCATAGTGTGAGCTCATGACTTCTCCCAGAATTGAGCTGCTGTATCAAAAACAGGATTATCACCACAATTCACAGTCACAGCAGAGAGACCAAAGAAAGTTGATGGCTTGGAGACTGATGCTCCCTCAAGTACATGGCTCATTCACACAAGAGTATTAGCAGTGCAGTACACCACTGACTCTTCCATGAATATTTAGTAAGTAGTCACTATGGCATTTTGAGGCAGAAACAAATCCTTTTCTTCCAGCAATCCTCTTCCTCTGTGAATCTTTAAAGTTCTTCTTATTCATTTTTAAACACATCATAATGGATAGGCTTGATGATCTTAAAGTCCTTTTCCAACCTAAATGTTTATATGAGTCTATAACTACAATAAAAATCTATCTTTGATGGGGCCGATTTGCCTTGTTTAACATGTTTGTTTTGCAGCATCCATTGAGTGCAGTGCTAATATTCATGAGCTAACCTGCAGCAGGGAGCCTGGAACAATTACTCATTGCAAATTTCTCATGGATTTCAGTGGTTTTCGTCTACAGAGCAGACACACTTGGGTACAAAGCAAGATATCTACTATGCTATTGAGTAATGTGTAAGACCTTATGAAGAAACTGCTACTCGTCTCTCTGCCCTTCTAGAAGAGTATTTTCTCTCCCTTTTAGAGAGAGAGAGAAGGGATTGGATTAACACTGTGAGCCAATTAAAAATGTGTATTTTAGGTGTATGTCCCACTGTGTAGCACCTAACCTCAGCAACCCCAGGATTTAACTAGAAATTATAGAGAAGGGAAATGTTATTAAGTCTATTTTCAGAACAAGAGTGCAACAGAAAAACTGAGCACAGAATAAGAAGGGACTTAAAACACAGAAGCACAAAGGCTTTCAAGTCTTCTGTAAATGTACACTGCTCCCTTAACTTTGAAGTCATTTATTGGCCTAGCAACATGAAATAAAACATAAAATGAAAAAGGGTAGATTTGGATTAGACATTGGGAAGAAATTTTTTACTGTGAGGGTGGTGAGACACTGGAACAGGTTGCCCAGCTCCATCCCTGGAAGTGTTCATGCCCAGGCTGGATGGGGCTTCAAGCAACCTGGTCTAGTGGGAGGTGTCCCTGCCCATGGCACGGGGTTGGAACTATATGTTATCTTTAAGGTCCCTTTCAACCCAAACCATTCTATGATTAATTTTAAAAGAAAATCTAGAGAAGCGCTGAATGGCCAGGCTACATAATTTTACATACATTTAATGAGTCTTGAAATGGGTTTGCTGTATTTTCAAATAATTTTAAGTGTGTGAAGTGAAACTTGAATAAAAAAATAAATTGTATTTTGAATTCTGAGCTCATACAGAGGATTGTGTTTTCTTTGCTTAGTCTTTTGTTTACTTCTCATAAGATAATTTAATGTGGTTAACATTAAATTAAATGTATTTCTGAAATAAAACAGGAAGATTTATGATTGGCAGAAGAAGGATGAGGCAGCAGTGGGAGAACAGCTGCTTTCTCTGTGTATTTTTCTTTTATGATGTCTATTACCTTAAGATGTCGCTTTCTATTTCATCGTTGGGTATGGGTTGTCACAAAAGCTTTATGTAACCAAAACTTGCAATGAAGCTGCACCATATGTATGCCTTCTCTTCATGCAAAGCCACAGCACCAAAGGTGACATCTCACTGCTTCTTGGCTCTGAAGAGAGACCTCTGTCTTCCAAAAGTCTCTGGACATCAGTGGGGTATACCCACATGCCTTCAACCTCTACTGGGCAAATTATTTTAGGAAGGAATAATTCCTTCTTCTTCCTCATGGCTGAGCAGAAAGGACAAAGGATGCCCTTGTTTATGTTAAGAGTGCCAGTACAGAAAGGGGGATTTTTGTTATACTTTTAAATGAGCGATTGATTACATTTTGCATAGCAGATGGTCTCTTGGTATGGAACTACCTGTTAAACTGAATGCAACTGAACACAGAGATAAGGGACATAAATACTTTAATACTTTAAACATCAAGAGGTACTTTTATTTTTTATTTTTTTTATTTTTTTATTTTTTTTATTCTGACTGTGATCTGACTACCTTAGTGCAGAAATATATCTTCATGCATATAACTGTGTTGTTCAATACCAAATTGCACGCTAATTGCATCTGCTTTCATTTTGAATATATTAAACTAGCTATTTAAAACCCAACGAATCCTCTCTACCCTTCCAGAAGCATAAGTTGCAGTCTCTGAGGGAAGACAGCAGGCTGTGCCCATATGCTGCTCCCGCCATAGATGGTTAGATGACCTCAGTGACTCTGCCTCAGTGACTAATCTGGAACATACCTGAATTAATTTGGTCAGATTTCTCCCGTAACTTCAGCAACAGTGACAGGATCTTTCTGAGGTGTTTCAGACAAAAATATTCACGTCTACAGCAGTTTGCATTTCCCATTAACAACTTTGCCATGATAGATGACTATTAAAGGCAGATACAGTCTGGTTTTCTTCCTTGAAGAAACAGAAAATTTGATGTATTTGCATTCAGGAAAGGAACAGAGAGCTCAAAGAGAGTACTGAGGCATTTTTTATTTCATCAGTTTTAGACTGTCTTCCAATCTGTCTGCCAATCAGTGCAGGGCGGTATGACTTGCCTCTGTTATAGACTAGCAACCAGGAGGCAATTACATCTCAGAGACTGGTACCTGGATCTCTCAGGGTGGTTTGTCACATACACTATTCCTTGCTCACGGCTGTGCTTACAAGCACAATTTAGCTTACAGGTATTTGAGTTGTCTACTGGGCTGTCTGGTCCTCTCCTGCGCCAACAGAAGAGGGCTCCCTTTCATATAATCCAAAATGCCTTGTCCATTTCCTTTTTGAACTTGACAAGGCAAATTACTTCCTCAATTTTGCACACAGTTCTGGTCAGAGTAATGAACATTTCACTTTTCAGTCAGTCCTCATTTGGATGCAAACTCTGCTCTCAAGATGTGCATGGCTGATCTTGATTAAGATATTCTTCTCTTTTTTACATACATAATCCTTTGAAGTTCCATGCATATGGGGAAAGAATAATATTGAAGTGGAGATCTGCCTTGCAGATCTGAGAGGAAAATTCCAACCTTTTGATTAGGATCATCCTTTTCGAACATGACATAAGCAATTCAGTAACCTCTATTGTATCTTCTACAATAAGGGACAAATTTTGCAGTCACTCTTATGGGATTGGAAAGATTCTTTCATGCCTAGACTGCCTGAACCCTACTTACTTGATTCAAAATTACTGTTTATAAAGTAAATTATTTCATAAAAACAGAAATAACATGAGCTGGCTCACTGACTCACTCAGATTATGCATTCATATACACAAAAATGGATGTGATATTTTAAGGGCTGATTTCAGTGTGTGCTTATGTGTGTGAGAGGGGAACAGAAACAGAGAGGAGCCTGCTGAAGCTGTAAAACATGGGACAGATATTTAATCCATTAAGAAATTCTGAACTCTGCTCAGTCTTTCTATTCAGCTTGGGAATTTCATGAACCCATTTAGCTGAGGTGAATCGGCTGCAAAAGGATATTGAAAAGGCCAGGTAAAAATATCTCCCACACTAACAATCGTCAGTTACCTCCATGTATGTATCAGAATGAACATTTCAGCATAGTTATATCCAAAATATCTTCATGTTGCCAAGAAAAAGAATCATGTCACACTTTCTAGAATATGCTGAAAGCAGGTACAAGTTAATTAATAATTTTTAAGATTGTTAATCACATTTAATAATAGTCTATTCTGTGTTGTCAATATTTAATATAAAAAAGATAGTCTTGGTTTAGTGAAATGTGGACTTCTGATGGCATTCAAGAAATATTAAAAATTGCTGTGCCTCCTTCTAAATCATAACAAACCACACTGTCTCTTTTAAAAAGAAGGCTTTTGGAATCTAAAGGACAATATCAGCACACTGTCCCTCTCACGAGAACAATACCAGCTTTTCATCATTTTCTCATATTGACGGAAGGAAAGCTTTGGGAGCTGTAGAAGTTGTTATCCTGCTCCAGGAACTCAACACATGGCATTTTCATCTGAGTCTGGACATGAGACTGGTTGCTGCTCACTCTCTCAAGGCTGTGAATGAGGACAGGGGAAGCTCCAGCAATCCAATCCTTTGCCTCCAGCGTGCCAAGGCACAGAACTCTGAGTAGGATCTCCTTTACCACAGTGGTTTCTAGCAAATATGTGATCTACTATAACCAGTTTTTTCTCACCCCTAGGCAAGTTCAGAGAAATGCAACTAACTGCTATCACTTTCACCATAGTAAAAAAAATATTATTGAATAAAGAAATCAGTAAAATCAAACCAGCAAAGCTTTTGATTCATTAAAAAAAAAAGCCACCACTTTTCCTTTTCTTCAAACATAGCCGTTTTTATAATCAGCATGTGGGAGAGAGATATTTTGTATCTTATACAGATAGTCACAGCCTCATCAGTAAACAAAAGATAAGGCTCTTACAGATCTTCAAGTTTCAAACACTTCATGTCCATCTATCATCTTACCAGAGGTTCACAGGATTCAGAAGAGAAACCCCTATTTCCCATTCTCATAAAAAATAATTTCTCTGAAAATTCAATCTCAAATTCAAAGGATCTAGAGGGGATGCTGAGGGATGCTTTCACATCACTTCTGTGGGCATAAAGATGAGATTATATTCTGCAAGAATTCCAGTAAGCAGGAGTTCATCTATGGAACATTTGGTAATAGCCCTTTTCCAAAACAGAGTCAGGAACAGTACTCATACAAAACTATAAAAATAAATCCAGAATATACAAAGGATTTTATCACAAGTTCCATGTATGGTTTAGTCTGTGTTTATCACTGATAAGGCTGCCCAATACCATATTTTCAGCATTCATCTGTAAATGGTAGAATAAAAAAATAGCTGGGTTATGTGCTGCTTGGGTGAAGAAAAAGAATTTTCATGTATCGCTTTTCCCTCAGTTGTGAAGAAAAGCCTAAAATCTTCAAGAAAAACTCATAAATCCTGTATTTTTACATGTGTGGTTACACTGACCTTGTTTCTTTACACTTTTTAACTGCACTTGAATAAATAACAGTGATGCCATTTATATAAGGCATTATAATGAAATTTGAATATGTTTCCATTTCCCTTGCTCATCAGTGTTTTACAGCTGAAATCACTGGAATAAACTGGCTGTTTTCCAGCTATTAGTAAAATCCCTCCAGCAACCTCACTTCATACAGACCTTGAAAACAGCTTCTGTACATGTTCTGGGATATAAATCTATTGCTACGTAAAGAAAGATGCTGGGGTTATTTCACTATCTTGAATGCTAATGACCACAACAATTAAAATGCTGCACACAACACACATTATGCATAAGTCCGCTCCACAAACAGACACAAGACTTATTTGTGAATCACAGTCACTAGTTTCCTAGCAAGCCAATATGCAAATAAAGTAAAAATGAATTATTTATCTGATGTTTGCCAAGCCAGGTAGGGAAATGTAATTTACAGTATTGAATCCCAGATATGGACTCTTTTAACTGACAATCACAATTAAATTATATTATTCCCCTCATTTAAGTAGCCAGAAATGGTTTGTTTCCATATTTCAAAATGGCTGAAATATAGTTGTTCTTTTTTTTTTTATTCTCTGTGTAACACTAAACCAGCGCAATAATAATGTTTAAGAACATTTTTAAAGGTGAAAATTTCATTAAATACATGTTCTCCATTAGTATATTAAGAACATTCCTCTGTCATTGTTCTGCATTAAAAGCTTTCATGCGCTTGCTGTCAGAGAGGAACCGAGGCAGAAGGCAGCAGCTGGATTTCTTTACGCTGTCGGTTTGCTCAGTGTACTAAATTCCACAGGCAAAAAAGTACTTTAATTGCCCGTTTCCAGTAGTACTATATAGTTTTTATTGACTTAGGTGTGATTCTTTGGGAGCACTACAGACAGTGGGAAAACCAGTGTGCTGTGGGGTGATTATTTACATGTTGTTTTTTTTTAATTTTCCCAACAAAGTGACCATGAAATGGCACGTGATCCCTACTGATCCCCTTCTCCTCTGAGGATCTAGACCTCAAAGCAGACTTTACTAGCCCAAAAGAAACAAAAATCTCCTCAATTTGGACTTCACAGAAGAACATGATTATTTTAACATCTAAACAAACGATGTCATTTTCAACAAGCTCCGAGAATTTCCCAGAAAAGCTGACCTGAAAGAGCATTACCTTCTATGGGTTTCAGTTTCTGTTGCTGTCATCTTATGTTGTTGGGTTTTCCCCTACAGTGAACTGTTTCATGTACAGGACTCTTAGATATGGTAGCATAACAGCCTGTCTGCAATTTAACTGTTTGTCTCTAATTCATCAGCTTCATCTTTTTAATCCATTTATTTAATGGATTTTTTTTAAGATTAGAAACTGAGACTTTAAGGAGTGTACAGCTCAGTATCTGGGTTCCAGCTCCAATACTAACTTCATAAAGTCATGAAGTTCATGAAGAAGAAAAAAAGATCAAGCAAATGTCCTATTTATTTTCAGAGTAAATTTTGCAAATCAGAACACGAGATGTCCATACAAAAAACCTTATTACCCAACAGCACTTCATTTTAAACAATTATCCTTGTGCACTGCAGCCAACATGGCCATTAGTGAAAAAAGGGATCTTAAAAATGACAAGCTAATTGGTTTGTGGGGTTTTTTTTATCTGACCACTGTACAGGCCTTGATGTAGACAAGCAGTTAAGCAAATATTTATTTTCATCATGGTAATCCTTAAGTAACCCTTTCAATATGGACTGCTTACCTCTTTTCCTCAAATAACTCCTCAAAGATTTAAGATCAAGGTTTCAATGGGATGTGTTACATTAACAAATCATACTTTTAAAAAATGTGTAGGATTACTTTTTTGTTATTCTAATGATTTATCTTTATTTTAATTTTGGTTTAATTTCTCTTTGATGCTAGTTGCTGCCTTTTAGCCCTGCTCTTTTGAGTGCCTCTGCTTTGTGACTTGGAGCACTGCTGATTAGAAGAGCAGGAAAGAGGGAAATGTGGAAAATGAAATCGCTTGACACAACAGGATAAATTAATTCAAGGTGAATTTAAGTACTGACCTTCGATTTCAACTCATTCAACAGCAATGTGCATATTATAATTTCTTAGTGGCAAAACCAGGCAGACAAGAATAGTGCCATCTGTTAGAGTAAGAAATCATGGTTTTATTCTTTTCTCCTTCCCCAATGTTAAATGATTTTGGTTGTTCCTTTGGAGCTCTGAAAAGGTTTCGGACTGCTCCGTACCAGCTTCTCTCATACAGGAATTCAAATCAAACCTACTCATTAATTGCTTTTGAAAACCCAGATCAGATCTTTTTTCCACTTTTTTTTTTTCTTTTAAATTATTTTGTGACAAAAATCCTTTCCATGACAGGCAGGTTTTCATACACTAAAAGCAAAAAGGTTGGAAGTTCAGTTTTGTTTTGTTTTTTTTTTTTTAATTTTAGATGTTTTTAAAAGGAGTGCCACTGAAGAAGAGGAAAGGAAAATTTCCCTGTTATTACTTTTTGATTGACATTTTTTTGCAAGGCTCTGTTCATTAAAACTTGAAAAAACATGGGCTCCCTAAAACAGCTATAGAAGTTAAAGAACTGTTTGGAAACCCTGTAATTGGAAGTGTCTGTAGGTTTCAGAATATGCTGCTCAGCTATCACTGAGGTTTGCTGCTTTCATTGTACTTTAGTCTGCCAGCTGTATCTGATCCAAAAAGTACAGAAACAGACTTGTTTAAACTCAGCCATTGTGTAGTGTTTGTGATGTGTGCATAATGAACTCTGAATGCAAATATATGCTGTACAGTGAAATACTGAAAACCTGTATGACAAGCAGTAGAGCTGCACAACACAAAATATGGTTTTATAGCATAAATATTCACTTGTGTCAAATATATAGGAGTTGTTCAAAACAGAGCATTCTAATTATGCACAGTTTGTTACTCACTCAGTCTCAGTTATTTGAACTCCTTCCTTTGAAGCATTTGACCTTAGCTGCAAGAACAAAACAGAAAGAGTAAATATGTGACTTGTAAGAGTCACACCCCAATTCTGTAGCAGCAGAATATTTTCCATTTAATTTTTGAAAATTTGACTTCCTGAAATCATTTGGAGGCAATCGGGAATTTATTTGTGGTTTTTGTTTGTCCATGTTTTTTTGTTGTTGTTGTTTTTATTGTTTTGGGTTTTTTTGTTTGATTGGTTTTGGGTTTTTTGTTTGTTTGTGTTTGTTGTTTTTTTTTAAAATCTGGATCAAGTAAAAATGCCAGTCCCTGAAAATGAAACAGTGTTTCACATCTGTAGGAACATGAGCAGCACTTATCCCAGGCTGATTGATAATGTAAGCTAAGCAATTGTACAGGAAAAGGCAGTTAGACACATAAGGCTACAGTTTGTGTGAACAACTCTGTAATTTAATATGCAAGAGAGCCTAAACATTATTAGAGCCTCAAATAACCGTTTCTTCTCTCTTGGATTGGTAGACATACTGTGGGTGCAACTGATGTGATATAATTTTCTAGCTACTTGACTGCCACTGTGGCATCCCTCTGCATTGCTAACGTGCACCAGTTGTGCCTACAGTTGTTTGCAGCTTCAGATCTTGAGCTTCAAATTCAGGCCCTATAGGTATTTTATGTTACTTTCTGAAAAAAAAAAAAAAAAAGAAAAAGAAAAAAAAAGCGGGGGGAAGTTCAGTTGATCTATTCAACTGTACGTAAATATGAAAGGAAGTAACAACTCACCTGCTTTTTGATTATAAATGGCCTTTAGTTTAAGAAGTGTCACACAATAATGTGTCAATTCAGCTGGAGATGCAGTTCTTAAAGAAAATGGAAACGGACATCAATATTTGAGAGTCTGACTGAAACGCAACCTGCAGAATATCCCGGAGATAACAGAAAAATCAAAACAAGAAAATAAGAGCGCAGTGTTGGTCTGCAGTTCATTCAGTACAATGCAAGTACATTCAGTTCAAACGCCATGAGTAACCTCAGCTTTTTATCCCTCTTTGCAATTAACAAGCTAGAAAGAAATGGAAACAAAGCCTGTCTGGTTGTTAAACGACCGACAGACAGACAGACACACACACTCCCTAGCAATTATCTGCAATCAATGACACACAGCAGACATACAGGTTCGGATTCTGCCAGGTATTTATGTACAGAGATACCTTCAGGGTTATGCTGTTGTGTTTCAGGGTGTGACAGTAGCTACTCCAGCATTTTGTTGAGTGCCTCCCACAGGGCAAGAGTATGCCCACCGGAATACACAATGTCTCTTTGCTTCCTGAGGCTTTAAGGCTATGGAGCTAAGTATGGGTGGACCAGACACTATGAAAATTATACCCACATTTACATTTCTAGAAAATAAATAAAGAAGTGAACCCCAAAAAACCCACCAGCCAATTACATGCTTAAATATTGGCGAAGTTGACAGTTTTTCAATGTTGTGCCTAATTTTCTGGGTGGTTAACTACTAAGCAGGTTTTAGGTACAGTTGGCACATAGAAGAACAGAAGTCCATTTTAAATGAGTTTGAAGGTGTTAATGTCAAAACATGCAAACTCACTTTCTGAGATACAGGTTCTTAAAAATAGATAAATGACATATAAAATTCAATCTGTAGCTATAATTTACTGGGGGAAAAAGGCTTCTTATCCACTAGAAAGCAAAATCATCTTATCTTTTATCACACCCTCAGAAACAGAAAAATATGTTGGAAATGAAAGAGACTGTGTTATATATGTTGACAGTCAGGAAAGTCATCTCTAATGAGTCCTCTGAAGGAGGCACTGTGATATATAAGCCTTTCTCAGAAAACAATGTTTCCCAAGAATTTACCAAATTCCAGTAATTCCAAACCCTTCTTGTACATATTACATAGTGAGCGTGGAGTGCTGGAGTAAGACTTAGAAAAGGTAAACGCTAAACATTTCAGTGAATTTGATAACTAAAACGTCGTGATATGATTACATGCCTGGACAATTTTGAGTAGGATTAATATATAGGTATGGAACATACCCAGCCAATGGAATTGTTGTCTATATTGTCTCAGATGTCTATACCCTATGCATCAGACTTAGATGATCACGACCACAGAATGAACTTTTCTAATTGAACAATTTCCAAATTGTTTGCGAATGATGTGCTCAGTTCTAATTGTAGATGTTATACTGCTTCTGCACTAAAACACATACTTAAGTCTTCAAAACTGTCAGACTTAGACTCTTTTCCTGAAAATTAAATTCATTGAAAAATACGATAACTTTAAAAAAAAAAAATTGAAATGCCAACCAAACCTCACATTTAATGCTGCACTTTATGCTTCTCTCCCCCTGTTAAGGAGCTGAAACCGCAGAAAACATTCAGGAATCGCTCATGTGGATATTATGTCTACATTCAGCGTTTTGCTGTAAGTTAAATCTACTTATTCTAGATAAGGACTGCAGAACAAGGCTCTGGGTGTAACACAGTTTTTTTCCCAATGCACACAGTGATATAGTGATTTTACACCATCAAATACTCTCCTTTGGAAATGCTCACTTTTCAGAGGCTACATTAGAAACTCAAATCATCCATTTTCCTAGCAATTTCTCCCCAATTTTACTTTTACTCTTTTGCTTTCCAGGCACATATTTTCTTTAGGCTTGATTTAACACATCAGGGTGTGTGAAACCTTGTGTTGATACCAACGCACTCCAGTCAGAGAATGGGACTTGAAATTCTATTTATGGTACATGCTTTCTCTCATCTTTCACAACAGTTCCCAGTGACATACTATCTCATTTTCTCTTACAGTCTGTTTTTTTGGTCATAGGAAGCATTCAACCACAGGGCATTTTGCCCTCTTTCAGCATAACTGACACATTCCTTTCCTAGCAGGTCGTCTATTCGTCTATTCCAAAATTTCTCATTATGTATTCGTTCCTCTCATTTATTAATTTATTTATAAACCTGGAATATTTTGGCATCATCTTAGTACAATTTTTTTTTTCATTTTTCCTCCAGAAAATTCAACAGTTTATGACCTTTTCCTCCTTTCCTGTCCCTGATGCCTTCCCAGACAAAGACATTTTTCACTGTTTCCCAGTGATACCTACTTGATTTTTGTAATTTTCCTTTCATTTTCTCTACGGATGCTTACTGTATTTTTTGTCATGCCAGCTTACACCCATACAAGTATTTACAAGCCTTTTTTTTGCACATTTCAAATTTCTTTTTTTGTAATTTTAAATCATTTTAACATCTTACTATAATTAATATATAATATAATTATATAAACAATTAATATATACTATAATTGCATGTTTTTTTTAAACAGCTTATTTGCATTACCAGTACTTTTCACCTTATTGTCTCATTATTATGATAGTCATAATAATATGTTATATTTGTTGTATTTGTATTTCATTCAGCATATCCACTGGGTTTCCCTCTACTAGTCTGTGCACTTTCTATTCCTCTTCTGTTTTGTATGAAGAAAAATAGTTATTGCTGTTGGAATTCTGTTCTAGAAATGAGTACAGGTTATTGGAACAGAATTACTTCTAATTTATTTTGAGTAGAATATCTCCTCCTGCTGCTAAGCCTCCTCTTTATCATCTGCAACTGGTAAAGTATATTTTGAGTTTTTTATGGAATTGGCAATGGTGTTAGTCAGTATTTTCATCTGTGTAATGGAGATTGGACTCTATCCTTAAACCTTAACAGTACATTATGTGTTCATCTCTTACATTCAGTGCATTTTCCCCAAGACATTAGCTGCCCTCTTTTCTCTTTTACTTATTGCATCCTATTTCTTTTACTTCTGTAAAAAAATTGTATAATACAAAAAAAATTTGTATTTTACTTGGCATATGGCTTTGGATATTGATTATTTGTAAGATTTTCAGCTTTAAAATTCTTTCTCTCAGTCCTATGCCTAATGAAAGCAAGTGATTATTTAAACTTGCTATCAAGATGTACAGGCCATAGTTTTCAATTGCTTCTTTACAAACTAGATAGCACTGCCCATGACTGTTTTTCAGAACCTTCATTTTGGAAATGCTTTAATCAGACCTATGGGTTACACTATGCTGCACACAATAATCTTACTGCAGTCAGCCATATCTTAACCATTGTCCAGAAAATGCTCTGTGATTCCAACATTTTATCCAGAAGAAAAGGCTGACTCAGAAAAGGAAATGCAATATCTTATTTGTTTACAAAGCAAATGCCAAGCAGTTATACATGTGACACAGAGCTCAAACAGAAAAGTCAATTTGCCTAACCCATATATAGGAACATGGACATGGGAGAGTGTTAGAGGGCAACATGAAGGACATAGCAAATTCCTGCATCAGTTGGCCCAGACACTCCTGTAGGATAAAAACAAATGAAAAATAAAAATCTGAATTATCCACAGCAATGGAATGGGAATGAGAGTCTTGATGTATGGAATACAGAACAGGTAATGGTGAATTGTGGAACAATATTTCTATTGGGTGGTTCTAGTGAAAGTGTGAACTGTGCAAGTGAAAATGTAATTCCCAATATGCTTATCTTTTTTGTCTTACATAATTCATGGCTCCAGCAACATCCAAGCTGCAGGACATTTGCATTTTCTTCTGTTTGACTAGAGGACAGGACAAATACATGAAAATCAATGTTCTTTTTTGGTTTATTTCTGTTCTCTTTCTATTCATTTGTCATGAAGTTAAATAGGTTGACATTCTGATAGCTGACATTATATTCTGATGGGCACAAGTCAACTGATAAAAAAAAAATCATACCTGACTTTCACAATCTTTCAGTTAAGATTGCTTCTAGAATAAATAAAGCCATGACAGTAGATTCTTACAATTTCTACAGATGAACTTACTCCGATATTATTCAGGAATTATGCAATGTCATTCCTGTAAATGCCAATATTTTCTCATGTTGTTTATGCTATGATTCCTCTCCTTTGAAAAAGGTTCAGTTGTCTCCTAATTGTATTACAAATTTTGCCTGGAGATGGTTTGCAAATACAAGTTAGTTTTGCTAAGTAGTTTTGTTTGAGAAAAGATTGCGAGGTGCAAAACTCACAGAATTGATATGTGTTATAATATCACACACGTTAAAAAAATCATTTTGGGTGTAGCAGAGAGATTCCTTTTGGATGAGAGACACCTGGACTGAAAAACTAGTTCAAGATCCATATTCCACAACAATACTGTAAGTACTGGGCTGGAAACTGTTCCTACCTTCATGTATATTCAAATATTCTTGCCAAGACATCTTTGTCATAAGCTCCAAAGCTGTACCTACACATCATTTTATGACACAATGCATCTTTGAGGAGCCTCTGGGTTTGCTGAGGAGAAGCAATTTTTTTGTAGTTACACCTTTCTGCCCATACAAAGTGTTCCCAGATCTTATCTTGACCCTGTGCAGGGATGTGGTGGTGGGCAAGCATGTAGTTCTGGGAAATTAGAAACCTTCTTGTATCTCCCAGCAGAGGAATAAACCCCTTTTGCTAAGCGTGATAACCCTCTTATCCCCGCCCTGTTACACAACTGAGAGGTCTTAATCCATTCTTTCCTGGCCTTATCCTTCCAGGATACGCTGAGGTGGGGATGCTGTCAATATCTATTTCGTGTAAGGACTTACTGAGTCAGAGAGAGAAAACAATTGTGATTAGGATGTTGTAGGGTGTATCTGAGATGGTATAAATTCTCAAGTGCCCTACTCCAAGGAAGAAGTTGTGTAATCATAAGAAGTAGTCATTTAAAAATATATAAAACATTTGGGAAAACACAGAACATCTTGCTTAAAGATTCAGAAGATACATAAAGCTTCAGTTTCTTTCTTCTGTTGTGAAATTTATTTTTTAATTAAATTCAGTTTGAACTAAACTGATTCTTTCCCCTCCATTTTTCAATTTCATAGCTCAAACACAAAATTAGTTATTCACAGGATTTAGTCAGAAATTATTAACCAGGAATAAGGTAGTTCAAACCTGACTGATTTTGCAACCTGGTGTAATTTCTCTTGTACTAATTGCTTCTTCCTCCCTTCCTTTCTGATCTCTCATCCTTTTCCCTTGAGCTTGTCTCATTTTACTTCTCGTATATTCTTATGTAGCCTATACAATCATTACAGATTTTGTAACACAGCAGAATCTCAGTATCTTCTCCCTTCCAGCCCTGTGCAATTGATTTTTTTTTAATCTCTTTTCTCTTCTTTTGCTCACCCAAGTTTCCCTTTCCTCTCCTTCTGGTTCTTCGCTTTCTTTATCTCTTATTTATTTTCCCTCCCCTGCTGCTCTTCATCCTCTCTGGTTACCCACTTTCACTTTCTCATCACTCTTATCGTTCCACTGATTTCTACCTCATTCTCCATCCCACTCCTTCCCTGTTTTTTTTTTAAGTTGCTTTCTGCAATGCCTCCTGGTGTGCCCTGTAGCTCCTCTGCTTTAAATTCTTCTCCTCTGCTGTCTACTTTCCAGACTTTTAAAAAGTGATCCTAAAACCCTGCAGCCTTTATAAAATAGAGCATTTTTCAACAGAGTTTCTTTTTTGTATTCCCTTTTAGAACTGTCTTCTCAAAATCAGTGCTTTGAGGGAGCAACGAAACAAGTTTCACTGCAGCTACCAAATATAGAGTAAACTCACACAGCCTGAAAGAATTACCCCAAATCTCTTGTTACTTTTTCATCTCTGAGAAAACAATTGCCCATAGTCATTAGAATTAAAAAGGAAAATAATTATACCTTTTTATTAATTTTTTTCATTCGTACCAAATCTTAGTCTAAAAAAAAATTTTTGACAGTAGACCAAAAAAAAATATTAGAAACCAAGCATCCTCTTTCTCTTATTAGCACAGCCAAGATACAAAAGATATTATTCTTGTTGTTGGCACTGATATGAATAATTACATGTGAAGACGGATCTGTTCACTCCAGGTCATTCCAATAGAGACATTGATTGTCCAAGTCATCACAAAATAATGCTATTCATTACTATTCCTAATCTTTATTAGAGCTTGTACAGCAATAGCTTAATGTAAATATACAGTACCAACAGTGTAAACAGACTGCAAGCAGTGTCAATACCGTATTCAAGTACGGCTCCCCAACACATGGAGAGTCAGCAAAATAGGAAGTTGAACTTGTAAAACTGAGTAATTAATCTCTCAGAACTGGAATATACAAAGGCGAACAATTCCCACTTTCTCTTCATCTCCTGCCTCTCCCTGAAACATTTTCTGTCTCCTGCTTTACCCATTAAAAGTTAATTTTTTTAGGCTTTAAGGCGAGCAAAGGTTCACCCTTACTCTCTGGGGGTCTGTTGTCATTTACGCTGTGGGATATTGCGTTGCTTACAGAGCATAAAGTGCATCTTCAGTCACAGCAAATACTTTTGTCAAAATCCTGAATCTGCACATTTCTGAGAGTTTCTACTGTAAAAACACAGTGATTTGGAGAACAGAATTTTCACGCAGGCTTCCTTGATGCCTGATAGGCACCCATTAGTAAAATTTTAAACAAACAGTAGTGGTGGCAAAACAAAGAGAAATATTCATGATACCAGCAACAGATCCTTGCAGCAAGGTAGCATTGCTGCTGGGTAAAATGAACCAATTTCAGAAAGCCCTGGCCATCCCCATGACAACCTATGCCTCTTAAAGCAGTGGAATTCTGCACTTATTCTTTTGTTTCCACTAGGGGTGACTATTCTCCTCATAAGAAAAGCCTGTTAGTCCTACATGGCAACGTAGCATTCAGACTCCTGATAGACAATCTGAAAATCAGAAAACTAGATAACTTTACTGTAAAAGCAGAAGAAAAAAAAAAAAAGCAAAAAACCCCCAAAGTTTCATCACTAGTCTTGGTCACTGAACACTAAAAGTTTATTTTTGAAATAGGGTATAAAGTTATTGGAATATAAACCTATTAGATGGGGGGGGGGGGGGGAAGGGTGGTCATTGGGGGTTTTTTGAGGCTATCAACCACACACATTCTTTAGTAAAATCAGCTTTATCTTGTCTCCATATTAATTCTGATCCATGTATCTTAGTAGAGTGCAATGATCTTTTTATGTGTGTTTTGTAATCAGAGGCAGGCTACACTTTAGAAATTGAGTTTTAGCTATTTGGGATCTTGTCTGAACCTGAAACAACAATCATTCACTTCCTAAATCTGTGATTTACTTAGTTTCCCAGTTAAATCTCTGGTTGGGCTGACACATTGCACAGGAGTATCTGTCTGGGAAGCAGATGTCTATGTGTTACCTTACGTGCATGACTAATTGTAGAATCAAAGAATAGTTTGGGTTGGAAGGGACCTTCAAAGGTCATCTAGTTCAACATTCCCTTCAACGAGCATGGACGCCTTCAACTAGATCAGGTTGCTCAGAGCCCTATACAATCTGACCTTGAAGGTTGCCATGGATGGCACATCTACAGACTCTCTGGGCAACTTGTTCCAGTGTTTAATCACCCTCATTATAAAAAATTTCTTTCTAATATCTAAAGTCTAAATAGTCCCTCTTTTAGTTTAAAGCCATTACCCCTTATTCGGTCACAGATTCACTTCAACTAGATCAGGTTGCTCAGAGCCCTATACAATCTGACCTTGAAGGTTGCCATGGATGGCACATCTACAGACTCTCTGGGCAACTTGTTCCAGTGTTTAATCACCCTCATTATAAAAAATTTCTTTCTAATATCTAAAGTCTAAATAGTCCCTCTTTTAGTTTAAAGCCATTACCCCTTATTCGGTCACAGATTCACGGATTTGACAGTGTTGGAAGGGACCTCTAGAGATCATGTAGTCCAATTATCCTGCTAATGCAGGAACACCTAGAGCACATCACTCAGGACTGCATCAAGGCGGGTCTTGAAAATCTCCAGAGAAGAGGACTCCACAACCTCTCTCGGCAGCCTGTTCCAGGGCTCTGTCACCCTCACCATAAAGAAGTTCTTCCTCATATTTGAGTGGAACTTCCTATGTTCCAGGTTATGCCCATTGCCCCTTGTCCTATTGCTGGAAACCACTGAAAAGAGTCTGGCTCCATCATCCTTCAACCCACCTTTTAGGAACTTGTAAACATAGATGAGGTCTCCCCTCAGTCTTCTCTTCTTGAGGCTAAAGAGTCCCCACTCTTTGAGCTTTTCATTGTTAGGAGAGGTGCTCTAATCCCTTAATCATTTTTGTTGCCCTACATTGAACTCTCTCCAGTAGTTCCCTGTCCCTCTTGAACTAGGAGCCCAAAACTGGACGCAGTATTCCAGTTGTGGTCTCACCAGTGCAGAATAGAGGGGGAGAATGACCTTCTTCAACCTGCTGGCCACACTTCTGCTTATGCAGCCCAGGATTCCATTGGTCCTCTTGGCAACAAGGACACATTGCTGGCTCATGGAGATCCTGCCATCCACCAGGACTCCCAGATCTTTTTCCTCAGTCGTACTTCCCAGAAGATCCACGCCTAACCTATATTGGTACCTGGGGTTCTTCATTCCCAGGTGGAGGACCTTACATTTGCCCTTGTTGAACCTCATTAGGTTCTTCTCTGCCCAGCTCTCCAGCCTGTTCAGGTTGCACTAGATGGCAGCACAGCCCTCTAGAGTGTTGGCCAGCCCTCCCAGTTTGGTATAATCAGTGACCTTGCTGAGGATACACTCTGTCCCCTTGTCCAGGTCATTCTTTTGCTCAACAACTTCTCCATCCTCCTGGTTATTATGCATAAGATGAGAGAACAGCTGGCTCCAGCATTATCTGTTTTAGAAAGAGACAACCCTCTTCCATTGTGAATTTTATTTCAGGATAGAACAAGGTAGAGTAAATCCTAAAGGGAGAAAGGCATCTAATAATAGCTATCATATCCTTCACCTTCATAATATCCCCTATATCTTCAAAAGATGGAAGGGATCTTCAAAGGATCATTTTAGGATCGTTTTCTGGATGTATCCATCTCCGATAACATCTCGGATAATTGAGGTCACCCAATTCTCTCTCCCCTAATACAAGAACAGACAAATTTTAGTCTAAGCAATGGATCCCATTTTTCTCTTGACCCACATATAAAATGTCAATTTCTTATAGTTTTTTTTTGTCTTAAAATAGCAATTTCAGAGTATTCAGTGGTATTGTGCTTAAGAGATAACACATTAGGATTCTGCCCACGTTTTTCAGAATCAATATTAATTGATCAATATTGATTCTTGATGGGTTAACAAAATAACAAATATACCAAACTATTTTTAAGTCATTTATATGACTGATAGAAGGACAATTTAGTACAAAGATATATATTCTTGCATTTGTTTCGAAGAGTTGTGACATCTGGATTAAACCACTCACATCTTCCAGTTTAAGTGGAAAGATAAAATATGTCCAAGCCTAGATAGAAAGGGGTTACCTTTCCTTTTTTTTTACAGGCATAGGTCATAGCATTAAATACTTGGTGGTATTAGAGCCACTGAAAAAGATCCAGACTCTAGGTAGCTCTCTCTCAGAAACAAAAATAACCATGATTTTATAGGCGACGTAATTAGTTCATGATCATGTAGGTTATAGAAAAAGCATAGGCTCCTCTCAGTGAGAACTATCAAAGATTTGGCTGTCAAAAAATTACTAAAAGAGTTGTTCCCTGTTAATTAAACTAAATGAAGACCATATCATATTAGTAATAAGAACTTTAAATTATTGAAATATTGTCTCTTTTATGTTACAAATATTATTGCCATTTTAATTACATATTGACATTAATAAATTACAAAAAGGAACACTTAAGACTTGGAGTTAATGTGTTTTTTTCCAGCTTTTGAGTTTCTGCACATTTTATATCTGTATCAAGGTCATCAGCTCTCAGATAATGTAGCTAAAAATTGATTTCTGAATAGTCTCCTGCTGTGCTTGATGTCATTTTCTGTCCTTATAAAAGACAAGAAACTCCAGGAAGAAGGTAAAATTTCTTTTTTTCACAAGACTTTTTCTTTTTATGTCCTATTGTTACCATTTTTTTTAACTTGTGGATTCGTTTATCTGATGGTACGCCAAGGAAAAAATTAATTATTCTTGAATTTAATGTTCCTTTCTAGAAATCTAAAATACATATATCTGACAATACCTTTTAACATTAGGAGCTTCATGTACCAAGCAAGAAAATTTTCAAAAACTTTTTGAGACTTTGCTTTTCCATTTTATTGTATTGTTTTGGTGAAAATATTTCTTTATGGTTTGGTGTTTCTTGTCTCCAAAGAAAACAAAAAATCTCTGTGGTAAAAAGGGCTTGATCCCCAAAGGCTTATAACAACAACATTTGAATTTTGGTTGGTCAGGAAGCCAAAAAATAATGCATAAAGATTTTTAAAGGACTGTTAATTTTTATGCTTAAAAAGAACAAGTCAAAAGCTTATACAGACACTGCCTTTATTCTTTTGTCCTCTTCCTGCTGCAAGAAATGTAAAATTGCTATATTTCTTTCATTACATTAATCATTGTAGCATCTTGCTGCCAATAAACTTGCACATACTCTCCTGCAGAGAGATGGAATCAGCTGCAAATATCGTGGAACAAGCCTAGTTTGAATCAATGTCTGAAAAATGTTTATTTCACAAGTTATTCTTGTTGCTAGTTAAAAAAGTTAACCTAAAAGGGCTAGGAGTCCTGGGGAAGGGCACCTACAGTAAAATGGCCATATGACAAGAAATAAATGTAAAAATCTTGTTCTTGTCTAGGAAGGAGAGTGAAAGTGATATTATTCCTTTTCAGAGAAAATAGTGAGAAGTGAAGAAAGAATTTTTTACATTAGATTATATTTACTATTGTGGTTTTTTCTCCGTAATATTAACTAATCAGTCGAAAATGTACCACTATTCTTAAAATCTGAAACAGCGTTTATGATTAAAAAGACCAACGAAGATCAAAAATGCTACATATTAATTCACTAGATAATGGACCTCCTGACTCTGTAGGCAAATACAGGGATTCATATGGTCTGTATGGATACAGGACCATACTAGGACAAGAATGAATAAACTTATTAATAAGAATAAAAATAAAACTGGAAAGGGTGAGCAATTTTTTTTCCCCTCCATGTTATCTATATGTAGAATCATGTTGAGAGAATTCAAACAAAACCAGAAGGGAATGTCTGCTGAATATGAAGAATGAGAAACAGGACAAGTGAACAGCACTAGCATCATAAGGAACTTCACTCAATAATTTGGGCAATCATTCAACATTTATTTCTAAGCTTCACCAAGCCAATTGGGATTTGGTGAGGTTTGACAGGCTATGCCTGAGAATGTTTGAGATGGGATTTCCATTACATTTACACAAACCATGAGTTTTATTGCAGTCAGAGTGCAATGATAAAAGTGACGGGCAAAAGTGGTGGGATCAAACTACATAGAATCATAAAATCATATGGGGTTGGAAGGGACCTCTGGAGATCATCTAGTCCAGCCTCCCTGCCGGACTGATCTCTAACTTGGTCCTCCTCCACTGAGGGAAGATCTTCCTTTGTCCAGACTTTCTCTGATTCATCCAAAGTCCATGGCTCCTGGCGGTTGGCCCAAGCAGTAAAGACTGAGGCAAAGAAGGCATTCAGCAACTCCGCCTTCCCTGCCATGGCACCTGACTCATTCAACAGCAGGCCCACATTTTCTTTATATTCCTGGCTGCGCGGCCTTTCCAGCAGATATCTGGGTGATTGAAGTCCCCCACAAGAACCAAGGCCTGCGATTGCGAGGCTACTTGGAGCTGGTTGTAAAAGGCCTCATCAACTTCTCCATCCTCATCAGGTGGTCTGTAATAAACACCCACAATAGTGTCCCTCATATTGACCTGCCCCTTAATCCTCACCTACAGGCTCTCAACTCTCTCATCTGACACCATGGAGGGTTTTAGGGATATCTCCTCACTCTATATGCATTCCTTGATATGAAGGGCAACACCTCTACCCCTCTTTCCTTACCGGTCTCTTCTGAACAACCTGTAGCCCTCAATAGAAACACTCCAGTCGTGGGATTCATCCCACCAGGTTTCGGTGATGGCCACTATATCATATCTTTCCAGCAGCACAGTAGCTTCCAACTCCTGTTTGTTGTCCATGTTGTGTGCATTGGTGTAGAGGCACTTCAGCTGGGCTGCTGGCTGTGCTGCCTTCTTAGGGGAATACCCCCTGGAGTGTCTCTCAGGTGTTTCTCTGTGCACTACATCTACCACGGGAGCTGCTGGCTCATCTCCATAAGACTTTGATTGTAGTGAAGGGTCACCAGCTTGGCTCAGGGAGCCAGGCTGAAGGTCCTTACTAGCACCCTGTCCCTCTGACCCTGGTGTGGTACTCCAAAGCTTATCACCTCCTCCCCACTCCCATCTAGTTTAAAGCCCTGTCAATCAAACCTGCGATCTCTTTAGCAAGAACCCCCTTCCCTCTTTGAGAGAAGCACCTCCTATTAGATGTTAACAAGCCTGGTGTTGTACAGGCAAATCTATTGTCAAAGAACTCAAACTTATGGCAGTGGCACCAGCAGTTTGTAGTTTCTTCTGTACCTACCTGGAAAATCAATAATGGATAGTAGTCTGAAGGACGCACTAAGCCAGGAAGTTTCCTGGTGATGTCCTTAATCCAGGCTCCAGGGAGACAACAAACCTCCCTCTGTGGAGGGTCCACCCGGTATACTGGGCCTTCCATCCCCCTTAGGATGGAGTCACCCACAACTATAACTCTCCTTTTTCCCTTTGTGGGTGTGGAAGTGATCTGAGGTGTACATTTTTTTGACTGTATTGTAGGTTGCTTTTCATCTACATTTTCACTCAGCTGACCTTCCTCGACCAGAGCCTCATATCTGTTTTTGAGAGGCACTGGGCAGGGTGCAGTGGTCAAGGGGGGAGTTCCTCTGCTCCCCTGAGCATGAACTTTATTCCATTCATTGTTATTACCTAGGCTTCCATTTTTAACCTGGCTGGGGCTGGATACAGGATCCTCTTCCTCTAGTGGAGCCTCCCCCTGTTTCTTTTTCCCTAATGACGGGATTACCTCTTTGCATTCCCTATTACCCCTCAGTCTTTCTATTTCCTCCTTAAGCTCAGCCACTACATAGTGTAATGGCAGTGTGTATATGATTATATATTCAACATGGCGATAGGTACGTAAACAACAGAGTTAGGAAGTTTGTGTAGTTTTACTTTTTTACTTGAGAAATTGTGCAATTTATCAAAACAGATTTTATTTGAATTTGCAACCACATTTTCAAAGGCCAAAAACATTTACTACAAGTAAAGCCCAGCAGTAGTGATGGAATGGGAAAGCTTGAACAGGAGGAAGGGCTTTGTACCTTTGTTCAGACTTTGACTTAGATAGTTCATATAGAGTAAACATTTGAAAAAGATTAAACATGACAAGAATATCTATGGCATATGTACTGAGAAGCTGGAAAAGCAGACATGATCTCAAGAACAAAAATTGCTTTTCAAAGGCAGTAGCTTGGGCACCAACTGTATACGTTTGTGAGACTTGCAACCTTAGAGAAGGGAAAGAACCAGTGGTCAGGAAAACATGAAATCAAACTTTCTTTGGAAATGTGCTTGGAAATTAAGGTATCTTAGAGAAAGTATTCATTCAAAGATGTATAGGAAGAACAAAAAGGAAGAGAAGACTAATGATCGCTTGGAGATAAAGGAGATAGAGAAATTGGTTGGATGTTCAGGTAAACAAATTTAGCAAGGAACAGGTAAATGTTACTTGTGCAATCAAACTGTATGTGCCACTGACTCTCAAGTTAGGGACAACCACATGTAATAACAAAATAATAGAAATTCAAAACAGCACTGTGGAAGTCATGCCAAAAGTCTCAGTTTTCAGGGAGGGTATTTTGTTTTAGAAATATCCATCTTACAGGTGTGATACTTAAAGTTTCTGGGTACCAGTGTCATGATTCCCATAGCTGACATAAAAAAAAAAAAAAAGAAAAAAAAAAGTTAACAAGGCAAATTTTCAGTACAAACAACCTAAAATGAGACATCAGAAATGAAGGAAGAGATCTGGGGTTTTTGTTTGTTTATTTATTTAAAACAAATAACACTCTACCAACAGAATCTGATTCTCTGAGAAAGGGTAAAATGTTAATTGGCATGGTAATCTGGAGAAAGAAAGAAAAAAAAAAACTGATAAAGTTAAATGTATTGCAGAACAACCCACTTTGAGTTTAAAAATCTTTTCTTGATTGGTCACAAGGACAGAGGCGAGCATGTGCCCAAACTACACATCTGGATTAAGTAGGACTTCTCATGTAGTAAATCCATTAAATTTTATAACAATAGTAGAAATTCATCTTAGAGCATCTTGATTTTTTCTTTTTCACTAAAGAAAATGACAGAATTATTTTTTTTTTAATTCAGCCAAGAAAATTCTACTCTTTCTACATAACAGGTTTGATTGTGTGACCAGAACTGCATTTATTCCACTTCAGTTTTGATCTTGTAGTTTTAAAAAAGGTGTGTTAAAAGCAGCAACCCTTGAATGAGGTACCATTTATAAGTAGTTACATTTAGAAGATAACAAAAAGCCTCTTCTGTGCTTTTTCACAGCAGACTCAAATAGACCAGCATCTCAGGAGAAGAGTACTCTGTCTCCATGACACCTTGAAATATCCAGTTACCATAGTACCCACAATTTTAAAGGATTGGATATTCCAAACAGATTAGTAGAAGTATGAAGGAACCAATCCAGAATGCATTTAAATGCTCCAGTGTCCTATTTTTCCAGGTAATAGCAAATTTTTACCAGATAGCAAAGGCTTTGTTTAATAGCTTTGTCGATTACTGTTCCCTTTGTAGTATCATGTATGAAAAAAACTGAATTACAGGATGAAAAAGATAAGTACTAAGTTCTCTTTGAGGATATTTATAGGTACAGTTTTTAAAGCTCATCAGCTCAAAAAACCAAAATAAAAATTCTTTTTTATCTGTTAAATTCTACTCTAACAAATATTTTAAAGTGTCTGTCTACACAACCTTTTACAGATAGCTATAAGCAAATTGAGTGCATCTCTCAGTCAATCTCAGAGTATTTCCAAAGTTTTCTATCCTAGTTGGAGCTGCTAATTTTCAGATTCAATCAGAATTATTTAATTAATTCATTCATTATTAGATACTTTATGCTTTTTACTTCAGTCCCCATAGTAACATCTTACAGGATAAGCTATTTAATGGAGAAGAATATGGGATATCCTTCAGAATGGTGATTTGAAGTTGAGAAGCGATAACTCTGAGCAACTCCCTAGCAAAATGAAAATAGGATCCTCCAGACTTGGAGACAAAGGACAATCAATAGGAATAGAAATAGGAATAGAAAAAAAAGATCCAATAAAATATACTGAATGGTTGAAACTGGTGAAAGTAGTGAAATAATGGTCTGCCATCCATATTTTAAGCACCATGATGAAAAAGCAAACTAAGTGAAGAAAAGGCATTGATGGATAATGTGCTGGCTTAAAGAAAATATTTACAGTAAAAGCTGTAGAAAGCTTAATATGTCTAAATTATCAAAGTAAAGAGAAATCTCAAATGGTTTAAATCAATATCTCCACAGGTATTTCATCAACAATGATTATTTAAAGGAGTTCAAGAGATTTTAATTGGTAGAAATTAAACTGGGACAGATTCAAATTTTGTGACAAGATACATATTTTTCATAGAGCAGACTGGCAATTGTTGCAGTATCTGCCAAGGGAAATAGCAATTTCTTTATTTTTTGATAGCTCCAAGTCAACAGGGACGTTATTTGTTAGTGTAGTCTTTTGCCCCACAGAAGTCATTGGGCACATTTTCCATAACATCTGAAGAATGACATATTAAAGGTGCTACTAAAGTTTTATTTTTTGTTAAAAATAAAGATCTTGAGTTAGATTGTGGAATCTTATAGATGGGCACTATTACTGGCCTTGATCTTACAAAAGCTCACACAAACACTTTATTTTACACATTTTGTAATTAATTGGTCTACTTACAATATATGCAGAGATTAAGAGCTGCTGAAGGAAATTCTGCAGTAATATTTAACTGAACTGATGACCAATTTACTTCACTTAATTAAGTGATAGAAAGATAAGGCTGAACTTTTTAACCTAGCTGTCCCTACAAAGAGCTGGGGTTACAATGCAAAGTTATGTGTAAATATTTGTTGACCTAGGATGGTAAGATGTAATGGACTCAAGCTTATGGCTTCTGTCTGAGTTTTCAGATGAATGTTCATCTCCAGGTACTGCAGAATATCAAATATATCTGACTCCATCTTGCCACATGAAAAAGTGAATGCCATCATATTTTCAGACTCTGCCCTGCAAAAAACCTGTAATTCCTTTTTTTTCTTTTTTTTCAAAACAACTACCAAGCTAGGAAAAAAATTGACTATGTTACAGAAATAAAGAATTCACGTAATTCTTAGTGTCCAACTACCCAGGCGTAGTTTTATTTAAAATGCACAGCCCCAAATAGTCACGTAATTCTTAGTGTCCAACTACCCAGGCATAGTTTTATTTAAACTGCACAGCCCCAAATAGTGTGTAGAAGACAAGAAAACATTTATTCCCACAGCAATTGAGAGCAAGAAAGGGTTATAAATTACCAGGGACTGTTGTCTTAGGCATGACATAAATGATAAAGATCTTCCTCACTAGAGGCGGGGGTGCCGAGATCTGCAACTGACCCTTTAACTTCTGGTTGGATAGATTGTAGGGCGCATTAGCAAAGACAATTTGTACTGGGAAGTGTATGTTTAATTTGATTCTGATTTAAAGCAAAATAATTGCATGTAAGCTCATAGTATTATATCATCCATGCATAATAATTAAAGAGCTAGTTATGCAGAAAGTTCAATTGTTAGTTTAGAGCTTTTGGATTGCCTAACTGAAACTGGGTTTATTACATGCAGAACACTCCTGACCAAGCATGCATGAATGTCTTGGCATGCCTCTTACACAGAAGAAATATAAAATGTGTGGGTTTTGCCATAACCTATTCAAAACCTAATTGAAATATTAGGCAGGAAATAAAATAGCCTTTCTCCTTTACGGCTACTGGACATGAAAAGTAAAGACCTGGGGGTTCTAATTGACAAACGGCTGAATATGAGCCGGCAGTGTGCCCAGGTGGCCAAGAAAGCCAATGGCATTCTGGCTCGTATCAAGAATAGTGTGACCAGCAGAAGTAGGGAGGTGATTATGCCCCTGTACTCAGCACTGGTGAGGCCACACCTCGAGTATTGTGTCCAGTTTTGGGCACCTCAATACAAGAGAGATATCGAGGTGCTGGAGCGAGTGCAGAGGAGGGCAACGAAACTAGTGAAGGGCCTAGAAGACAAATCATACGAAGAGCGGCTGAAGGAGCTGGGGCTGTTCAGTATGAGGAAGAGGAGGCTGAGGGGAGACCTCATCACTCTCTACAACTACTTGAAAGGACACTGTAGAGAGGTTGGGGCTGGTCTCTTCTCACAGGTAATTAACAATGGAACGAGAGGGAACGGCTTCAAGCTCCAACAGGGGAGGTTTAGATTGAACATTAGGAAGGAATTCTTCACAGAGAGAGTGGTTGGGCATTGGAACAGGCTGCCCAGGGAGGGGGTTGAGTCACCATCCCTGGCTGTGTTTAAGGGACGTTTAGATGCGGTACTGAGGGATATGGTGTAGGGGAGGACTTTGTAGAGGAGGGGAGATGGTTGGACTCGATGATCCCAAGGGACTCTTCCAACCTCAATGATTCTATGATTCTATGATTCTAAGTTACCAGAAAATTACTTTACTTGACCCCACAATTTTCAAATTCATAACTACAATTGAAATAAAAAATCCTGCTGTGCAATCAAGGCACAGAGTCTGAAATCAGAGTACCTGGCAGGTGAGCTTCCAAGGATCTGCCTGGCTTTTCAGATAAATGAAAGAAATCTATGGGTTTTCTCATGCTCTTGCCACTTGGCACTAGTTCCTAATGGGATATTCTCTTGATCTGGAATTGCAGCAACACAGAAGCTTTAAACCCACAAATAACTCCTCACAAAAATCCACACCATGACTACTATCTTTCTGGATAAGGCAAGAAGCCAAGTGTGTACTGCTGGCTCAAGTCTGTTCTCCCCACTATAAGCATCTAACATGTTAATGTGCCTTAAAATTACAGTAACCTCATAACTCCTTTTTGACATACTATGAGTTACCAAAACCCCCCATTATTCCAGAAGCCTAAATTCAATAGAGCTCAGTTTTTCTTCATGAGGTGTTTTCAAATCTGATATCACAAACATCAGCACGTTTGACTGATAGTTACCTGAAAGAAGAGTCACCAGTAGTATAAACTGGATAGCAATTAGTGAGGACTGGCAGATGGCAACTGAGCACAGGACTGGCAGCAGAAAACCGCAGAGCAGACAGCAATGCTTACAGTGATGACAGATTGCCTGACTGGAAAAAAGCTTGATTACTCTTGTGTTGTTTTCCCCAGTGTTGTAATGGTTGACACAGAAGTTCAAATTTAGATTTGCATGCATCTTTTGGAGCTATCATCTAAATTGGACACAATATGTACATTGTCTTTATATGTATTTTTCTATTATCAAAATATAGCCCCTTCTGCTATAACTCTGATGCTTAAACAAAATCTGCAATGACACAGGGAGTCAACACAGTGGGGAGTACAACCCTGCTGTGGGTACTTCTAAAAATTAGAAGCCAATTACAATACATAAAAGAAATTAGTACATTAAAAATTATTTTCTAAGAAAATCCTTTATTCCCTAAAAGTGTAATTCACTGATAAGAGTTATATTTTCTTCACCAGCAGGCCTCATTTGACTGCTTATTCCACATAAACTTAAGTCAGTCCTGGACTCCATCCTCCCAAGTTCTTTTGAGATGTAAGTTCATTCATAATATCTATGTATGGACTGAAGAAAGAGACTCCAAGACTTCTCATAGTTGCCCAGTTGACTTTATTAACATTACAGTACTTCTCAGCATTTGTCATTTCAATAGGAAATTAGTTACACCACTAATGTTTCTTCTCTTTCTTTTTAAAAAAATGAGTTCATGCTCTCTCTAATCTTATGAATTCTTATGTGATGAAAGCCTCAAACTGACCTTTGTTGTTTCCAAAACTAAGTGGAAAAACAGCAGCAGTTCAGGTAGTTCAGTGAGTATTGAGCCATGAAATCTGTCAGCCATTATATTTGATTTCTCTTTATCAAAGTTCAGGTGATATCAAGTAGTCTTTAGTGCTGATCTTAAAAAGTGCTTTCATGTTCCGATACAGGTCCATTTTCACTCTCCAAAACCTGTAATCTAATCTTTGCATTGTTTTTCATTTCTCATTTCTATTGAATAGCTGAATTACAAAACTTTGCTACCAATTTTCTTGGCTAAACAACAGATGATTCAAGTCATGGCTGCTTCTTAGGCAGATTTTGCTCTCTCCCTCCTATAATATATGATTTTTTTTACCTTTGATACTGGTAGTTTAATATCCTTGAATTCAAATACAAATGGCTCAGTTGTTTTTCTCTGACTTTCTTAAATACCTTGCCATTCAGAAACAGAGTTTCACTAATTATATTGTCTCTGTAAATGTTACTGTCATCAATACTACAATTGTTTGTTGTCCATTCTGCTTATTTATGCCACTTTAGCCAATGCTATATATTCTTAAGTGGACATATACTTCTATATAAACTAAAATACAGTGTAAACAGAAAAAAAAATATACTATTTTTAAATTATTGGTGAATAGCTACTGCAGTAATGAGTTTATAAATTATACTTATTGTTTATTAGATGCATTTTTAATGGTTTTCATTTAGCAGAAGATTTGTGGCATGTTTGTATTTTTTAATTAAATGAATTCAAATAAGATTTCTGTAAACATAAAGCTTAGGAATTCGAAATCTGATTTCTGTTAATTTGTTCATGGTTCACAATTTCTGTCATAAATCAACTGTGCAAAACTGTTTCAGAAGGAAACAAGGAAAAAGTTGTTGAAAGCAGAAAGAAAAGTTAGTCTCCAGGATGGAAAAAAAACCACACCAAAACTTGAATTATCACAAAAATATATTTTGCTGGGAAAAAAGCCTCTATTCATTGAATTATTTTTTATGAGCAAATGATGATTCTATGATGTAGAAGAACAAGAGAGGTATGACCTCTCAGTTAGTTTGGTTTGAATTTTCATTCATATATTATATTTAAACAGCAAGCTACATAAGCAAGACACATTCCTGGCCTACTTGTACATTTACATCTAACTCATGTTAAGTGGTTTTGTAAAGGCACACAAATTGATCTGTTATATCTATAAATTCTGTAGACACCTAGTATCTCATGTAGATGTGGCTTTTCATCTTCATTTTCTGTCTGTTAAGAAATCCTATGTTTTAAAGAAAAGCTTTAAAACATCCAAACAATTTATGTTTGAAAGAACAATTATATTCAAGTCAATGTTGACTCCAAGTTTGCATCACGTCTTTGACAGCTGTCATCCCTGAAAAATAAATAGTTATGTAACCAAATAATTTCTGTTTATTGTAAATGCACAAAACCTTGTGCATGTGGAGATCTCTGTATCTCAGTTTTTCCTTGGATTTTCTCCCAGAAGAAAGATATACACCTACATTGCTCTTGTAACCATATGCCCAAAATCAAATGCTTCACCTTAATTAAGAACAGAAAAGAGCAGAATGATGAAACACAACCCTAATATCATTATAATCTAGTATTAGAGATTGCATATATAGTACTAGAGATTTTCACTCTGACTTTTACTAAAATGCTGTTGGTCATCTTTATAACAACATAATATATGGACAACTTAGAAAGGAAATGGGTGGAAATAACTAGGTATGATCACTGATAAAAATTATAGTTACTGGAAACAGCTGTAGTATGGATCATGCTGAGAAAGAGAGAGACATAAAGTTTACCTTCAGGGTGATGAGTAGATAGGTAGCAAGGCCATTAGGAACAGAAAGACCTACTTGTTGACTATTCAGCAAGGAAGACATACCCTTCCTCAGCCCTGGTTTGGGTTATTTTAAGCCTTTCCTCTCCACATTAACTTTTCTGTAGCTTCCAGGCAATTCAAGGTATAAATTAAACTGTTCAGTGCAACCTATGGTGAAATTTCATATCAGAAATGTACCAGGCTGACTCATCTCTGTGAAGGAGATAAAAATTAGTATATTTCCATTTTATTAGATGCCACATTGCACTTTTGGGAGCTTGATGACTTCCTTATTCTTCATTTTTGCACTTTAATATTAGTTTTGTTTGTACACTGCTTCGAGTTTTCTTTTTGACTACCATTATTATTTTTAGTTTTTTTCTTTTTGCTGCTTATTCCCTTGCTGCACAAACATTCAGCATTTGGGAAATAAAGAGACACTGGAGCTTCAAATCTTAATAAAAGCTTCAGATTAACAATACCAAAATAACAATAGTATATTAACAAACAACTTGTTAGAATGCACCAAAGTTGTGCTCCCATTGTGTGTTTCTTCTTCTACTGCATTTTTTTTCTCTTGTTTTCTTTTTCTAGGATACTGACACATAATTTTCCCTTCCCTCATTCTCCCACATTCATTTCCAGTTCTTAAATTAAAGATGCAGCTGTGTGGTGTTACTCTCGTACCCAGGGGGTTTTATATGGCCATCTTCATTCAGCTGCAGATTGGCAGAAGATGATAAGGCAATCTGGGGAAACACTGCAACATTCTCACCCTACTTTGCCTTAAAAACCCCATTTCTGGTAAGGATCTGCTTGAGCAGATAAACCTTGAGTTCATCTGAGCCCTTTGTGTGTTCTTGTGTCTTGTCCTGGAAATACAAATCCTCCTCAAAAGTACATGACATCATCACCCTATATTTCATTACTGTGGTGGGATAAACCATATGCTGCCAGATTCTCTTTTATCTGCACAAATTTGCAAATAGACTTTATGATGTATCTGAAAAGTGAAATGGGTTGAGCTCTATTAGATATTCCCTCCTCTCTTATCTGCAAACTTTGAACCACAGTTGCTTTGAGTTTCTGTAACTTGTTTTGATTAGGAAAAAAGAGTATTATACTTTTACTCTTTTATATAAGTGCAAAAAAATCTTCTGGAAGGTCACTGGATTTATAGGCATTTGTGGAGAATAACTGATGAGAGAGATAGAGTGGAGGTGACGAGAGAAGTCAGTCTGTCATGCCTAAGAGTCATAGAAGAGAAGCCGAATGTCACTGCAGTCCTCAAGAAGCATGGTAAAGGGCCAGCTATTTTACCAAAGGCAGAGTTCCTCTTGAAACTTCTTATATAATTTTGTGGAAATATATTTAAATATTTTTAAAATAAGCAACTGGTCTTTTACAGTTATTCCTCTTCTGGTCACTGTGGGAATATCTTATCACTCACCTCACCCCTTCATGCTTACGAAGAAATAATAGCCTTGCAATGTATGTCTTCAGTGTAATAAGGTTTACTTTACAGTGGAGAGCAGCAAGTTTTTATAAACAGAAAAAAATTCTTTTGGAATAGCTAATGCTATTTCCATCATCATCATTCTGCATTGAATGATCCCCACATTTATTTGTTATTCCTTTGTCATACTGGCCACCTTCATGTAAAAGTAGCACAGAGAACAGCTTTCACTACTGGGAAATCACCGAATTTCCAGAGGAAACATGCTGTGTTCTTAACTCTATAAATATGCATAAATTTTCCACACAAAGTTTGCTCAGGTCATAAAAGAAAATGAGTAAACCAGGTATTACTGGCTTCCAGAGTCAATACAAGGTTATACACCAAATAAAAACCTTTGGTTTCTTTTAGGGTGATCTTATATGTTTGTTACAGTCTAAAGAATATGGATTTTTACAGTATTTAACTATTTTTTATTTCGCTGTCAGTATAATTTCTCTGTAACTGTGTTCAGAGGTAAAAATATAACCAGAGTACAATCAGACTTCATAGTTTTTAAAGGTGTCACTAATTCTAAACATTAAAACAGCTTTGCTCATTAAATGTTATAACTATGTCACAAACAGAAGCAGAGAAACGCTCATTTTTTCTCATGTATGTTTCCAGAAAAAAATTCAAGCTGATATAATGTAATATGCTTTTTTGCAATGATTAGGGGTCCACTTCACTGAGACTTCCTTACAAAAATGTAGTGCAGAAGCAATTAGAAGTCTTTATTTTCTTACCAAATGGTCTCTCACTATCTGACTTACAGCAGCTGACCGCATATTTTCTCTAAGTGTGCCACATTAAGCTTAAGTTGCAAATATGTTTTGTTCTTAAGTGTAATAGAGACAGCAGAAACTGCAGTCTAATATATAAAAAAGCCCAACCAACCAAACAAATGGAATTCTCAGATTACCTAAGCAACAACTGAGTCTGTAACTACTTTGAAAGTATATATGGAAAAAAAATTAAATATCTATATACCAGTGATTTAGGGAGAAGCAGCAGCAGCTGATTGGAGGGAACTCAGAAAAGAAGAGGGAGCTGTGAGAAGCTTATTTGCCTGCAGATTGATTAGTTTCCACCACAGTAATAGCTGAAATCTTATTGTCTGAATAATTTTAAACCAGACTTCAAATATCACTGTAAAATGCACAAACATATACTGGCAGGAAGGTGGACTGACCACACAAGTCTTTTCTATCTCTACATTTTCATTTCTATGAATATCACAGTCAATTGGAATTGCATAGGGAAATCTAAGAAAGACTGCTGATAAAGAAATTGTCAAACAACTGATGCCTCATATACATATTTTAAGGCATCATTATGTAATATTAGAATACAATCAAAAATTTATTATCTATTATTTAGATTCCTTCCATTTGTGAGACAAATGCTCTGCTTGCATAAAGTATGCTGGGAGCAGGGGGTGATTTAATCATTCTAAGTTTTCCATTAGAATTAGAAACAGTCCAAATAATAACATCCTAAAATTCTCATATCAGTCCCTGAGGGATTTTGTAATTCTCTCAACACTCAAGGCAGAAACAGAGGTAAATATTGAAATAACAATAGGAAGGAGCAGACAATCTAAGTTTTCCAACTTTTTGCGTGTCTGTCAGTTCTGGGGCAGCATCACAGGCTCTTCTCTGGATTCAGTGGTGCATCTGCTTATGCCAATGCCATTTATTGTACATTGGTGGACTTGTCTGCAGGCTGTACTTGGAACCCTGAATGGACCACTTTGGTGAAAAGAGAAGACTGCTGATGTAGTGCAGTGATCAGGAATGCTGAATCATGGGATGTTTCTGAGGAAATCAGAGGCTCTAAGAAGATAACTGAGGGAACGTACAGAAAAGATCTCCAGCACAGCATGTGAAGCAATGAAAAAACCAACAGAGAGTCAGCAGTGACAAAACTTACACTCATTTAAACCTGAGGAACCCTCCAGAAGCTCTTAAAACTGTGATACAAGGACTACTTGTGGAGTATGAACTACGGTAAAATTTAAAGAATGAAGAAAGAGCCTGTGTGGATAAAAAATTATAATGATGTTACCCAGGTCTTGCCAGTTGTGATGCAGTAGCTATTATAGCTGGAGAACTGTTGGAAAGGTGGAGGCCTTGTGAAAGGCTTTGTGGAGGCAGAGCATGAATTCTCATTTGCTATGTACTGGCACCAGAGAAACCCACTGTGTAGACGCCTTAGAAGTGGGATTGTGTATAGACTTAATTTTATCTCAATGTTTAGTAATTCTGTGCTAAGAGATAAGAGTTACTGTTGATGGGATAAGAGCATGCATGACATTTTATTTTTCAGACTTTATACAAAGTTTTATATTGAGAAAATACAGATACAGTGAAGTCTTTGGGTAGCACCATTAACATTGAATGTGACAACAAAATAGTGTTGCTGTTGTGTTTTCCTGGCATGCATTCTCATTGCATATATACTGTTATGCATTACAATATATATCAAAAAAATAAAAAATAACATATTTTTGGCTACTTCTCATAAATGTTCAATTTACATCCCAAGTACGAACATCTGTTTCAAAAATATTTTTGGATGTAATTATCATTTTAATAAGCCAATGTTTAAGGATTTCTTAATATCTGTTATTTTGCTCTTCTTCAGCATTTTTCTCTAGAGAGGGAATGTTTGGGTCCTAGAAAATTTCATGCGAAAGTATGGACACAAATTTAGAACAAGATCTGCCAATCCATATTGACATAAAAGAATCACTTCCCAGAAGCCTGAAACCTAGAAAATGCATTGGGGTTTATCCTTCACATCAACTGGAAGTGAGTACCTAAGTATTTGGCAGTGTGAAAAGCAGACTATGACATTTAAAGTAAGTTTACTGTTGATCACACCTTATATCAACACTACAATACAAGACATGGTTCTGAATAATTCACCAATGGTGAGGACACTTTTAACATGAACAAAGATCCAAAAACTCACCATACCAAACCTTAGCATGTCAGTCACATGATTAATGTCTGTAAAGTACATACTTACACGACAGCCCTTAAGGATATTTCCCAAAGCTCCTTACACTTCGCAGAACAGTAAAGGAAAAGCCAGAGCAAATCCTTAACATGCTTCTGGGTTTTGGAATGTCATACTCCAAAACAGAGAGAAACTGATCCTGTATTTTTTTAAGAGGGTAAACAGAAACTTTTACGAGGTCCTTTCCAGCACTGTTTTCTGTGCTTTCTGTTCTTTCTGTGCAGAGGGAAAAGTGGTGCCTCGTATTTTCAATCCATGTTCCAAGCATATTCAGCACTACACCATGGAAGCACCCTTGGGGAAGAAGCTCGGACTGAGAATACTGTTTTGAGGTATGTGAAGGGAGAAATAAGATAAGATGCAGCAGTACCAACTGACTGGAGCAGACAGTTTCACTTTGAAAAAGGAGTGGAGGATTCCCCATCACTTCAAATTTACAGATCAAAATGTACTTTCTTTTCTAAAGATCTGCTTTTCTTGTAGTAAAGTTCTATGGTATATTCTTCAAGTTTTGTTATTTTAAACTGTAGAGGGTTTTTTGTTGTTTTTTTTTTTTTTTCTTTTTAAGAAATCACAGATAATAACAGATAATAATAGAGAAAAGCATACTTTCAGCTTAGAGGCATTGTGAGTAGTTATGTGAATCCTGTACAATCTATTAAAGGTATCTCAGACTTACAGGAAAATTATACCCATTTAGCCCAGCTAAGAGCAATATAGATATAAGGAGTTAGTTACAGACTATGAGAAGCATCAAAGGCTTGATGCAAAGTCAACCAAGACAAATAGGAAACTTTCCAGTTATTCAGTATGCCAGGTGCTGGCAGAAAAATCTGTATAAGGCCGCCCTTCCATCTTTCTAGCCACACGTATATTTCTAGCCAGTGTCAGGGACATCATGAGGTAATGAGGAAAGTAGCTCTGGTATACTCTGAGATCAAATATCAGTATCCAGATCACTGAAGTCTGCTGCAACACTAGCAAAACCAGAAGAGCTATTGTATTATCCTGTATTATTCTGCATTATTAATATTATTTTATTATCCAGGTGTATTATCCTGATACGGCAAAAAGAGTGTGACAAAATCAAAACCAATTAAACTGCAAGTTACTGCTTCGTAACTGCAAAGTCCCTGCTCGTGGTTGTGTGCCTGTGTGTGTCAGGCTGCCCTACTCAGCCACAAAAAGTATTTCATTTTAACTACCATCACACTTCTAGCTTATGTACTGTCACTTAATCCCTTAGCTACAGCTAGAAGTTGATATTTTACCCATGGATCTTGTACTTTTGTGAGTGCTTTGTAGAGAAATATTCCATTTTATTATGATACTGTTTATTACTCCTCAAAAAAAGAATCGTTAATCATTAGGATGGAAATCCTGATTTGACAGAACTATGGCAACCATTTAGCCCTGTAATACAGTATTTCCATTGCTATTAACAGGCCATAGTTCCAAATTTGCAAGGCTTTGGGACTGAGGCTAGTCAGGCTTCCTCTACTTGAACTTCTAAGCTCCTGGAAACTTTGCTTTGTTCAGCTTAGTTATGACAACAATTTTTCTAATTAAACTCTGGTTATTTGTTTTCCTTTTGTTTATCTTTGTGTGGTACAAAAAATGCTTTATGTAGATTGCAGTTAAGCTATGTAGAAAGAGATATTTGGAACAGGTTGCCCAGAGAAGTTGCAGATGTCCCATCCCTGGAAGTGTTCGAGGCCATGCTGGATGGGGCTTTGAGCATACCTGCTTTATACTTATGTCAGGGGGGTTGGAACTAGATGATCTTTAAGGTGCCTACCAACTCGAACCATTCTGTAATTCTGTGACTCTGGAGAGTCAGGGCACTGAAGCACCCACAGCTATGAACAGCTCTCCAATGGCTAATCAAAGAAATGCAGGCCTGGAACTGGGCACAGATAGTTTCAGGGCTAAAAAAGAGAGCAAAGAAATAGTATCTTCCACACTTAAAAGGCACTGTATATAGCAAATTCAGATGTCATGTGGAGCTGTAGATGAGTGAAGGAACAAAAGTGTAAAAGCATATTAAAAAATGTCTAAAAATGACTCCAAGTGGATCCTAGAAGGAGGGAGAAAAAGCTATCAGCACGAATATCATGTTCCTCCTGGTGAAGGACTCAGTTGCTCATAGTAACACCCCCCGACCTTCAGCACCAGAGTGGAACCACCAACCATACAATGCAGAGGAGCAGGGAGAGAGTAGGCATAAACCCAGAAAAAGTTGTGGAAACTAAGCATGTAAACTGCATTGTTAGTCTTTCTTTTTCTGTAACAATTAAATCTGCAGTTATAGTGATTAAACTTTTCAGGTTTCAGTTATACTAACAGTAAATTCTTGGCTTTACTTGTCTGTAAGGTATGCTTCTACTTTGCCTGTAAACAAGATGTTGAGCATAATACTGTATTGCCTCAGGGTAATTCAAATGAGTCACCAATCGTGGGCCTTAATCATGTTGTGCAGAAGTAAAGAAAGCAGTCGTTCCAAATTACTTACTTATATGACTTCACAATCTGTTGCCTATTATGATCTCGTCTAGTTTTGGGAAGCAGCTTGTCAATGCAGATACTTTTTCTTCCAGAGATGCTGTGTATCCACAGGATGACAAAACACTCTGACAAGATTGGAGGAGGAATGAGAGCAAGGAGGTTAGGCTATTTTTACTTGGGATTTCTGGAGAATTAGAACTTAGGGGATAGAGGAAACAAACAGATGTTGAGACAATAGTAGGGGTTTTGGCAAACATACAATGTCCAGGGGAAAAAAAGATAGAATAAATAAAAAAAAAAGGAGGTTTGAAGGCAAAAGCTTTAAGTGTAAAGTAGGGCAAAGTTTTTAGCCAACCGGGACGAGTTCTGGGAAGATAGACTCTGTATGGAGTGGTGAATTCTATATCTAGGACCTGAACTTGTTGTAGTTCATACTATTACATTACTTGCACATCCCCACCACAACTTTAGCCTGTGTCAGTGAGCATTCTTACAAACAACAAGCACTGATCAGGAAACAGCAAAGAAAAACCACTGTTCCCAGGAGGTAGAATGGATCAGGCCACTCTGCCTGGAGGAAGATGACAACAGAAAGGCCAGGTTGAGGCATATGATAGTATGCTCTGACACATGGTCCCCAGCACAGAGAAGCAGCTTAGACTTAGTTCTTTTTTGTGTACTAGTCTAGATTCAGCCAGACGTGTTAGCTGAGTCTCCTGAGAGTGAAAAAAAAAAATAAAATATTTTGCTTTGTGTTCCTCAGAAGGGCAGATATTACAATGGGTTGCACAGAATAATGCATATTTTAAAAAGTACCTGGGAATACTAGCGTACAGCTGTGGCTTGCAGAAAGTTAAATTTGACAAAGGTCATACAGTACTAGCTCACACAGATCTAGGAGTAGATACTGTTTGTTCCATGATGCAAAATTTGTTTAGATGTCCAGAGCAAGTCAGAGTTATCTCAGATGACCTTTTCTAAGGAGAATGGATCACATCATACAAGCACATTTGGATTTGCAGCTGTGTAACTTGGAACTGTATGTACCAGAACACTGATTTTTATTCTTTCTGTGATTTTCACAAAGCATAATATTCATGAAAACCACAATGCAGCTTCAAAAGAATTAGATGCCAGTTTAATATACTGTAATAAGAAGACTGCGGAAATCTGTCAGGATTTTCTAATATGAGTGAACACTTGTTATAACAGATGATGAAGTGCAGAAAAATACTTAAACAACAACTATTATTTTTTTCCAAAATTATAATCTTGGGAGGAGGGAAAGAAAAAGTGTTGACTCTATAAATTAAGCTCCGTGATTTGATTAGCCTTTATTTTTCACTAGAATCTGTATTGCTTATGCAGTGCCCATTTGATTTTGTCAAATAAATTTCATTTTGCCTTTTTTAGATGATCCCAATTTTTTTAGATTACTATGTATTTGAAAAATAATTTTAACATATTACTTAAAATGAAAAATCCTGAAGGACAGCATTGTATGTCACATTATGAGTGGTGATGGTGACTTTTATCTCACTAATATCACTAACAAGTTCATTCCATGATTCCTTTCTTAATTAGCAGAATGAAAGCTACAGTCTTATACTAAAACAGGCAAGGAGGCAGGGCATTTTGTTTTGAAGGGAAGTTACGTATCTTGGAGTTCCAGGTTGGGACAAATTCTGGAGGTTTTCATCCTATGTAAAATATTGCTCACTTATTTTCTTTTTTTCAATCAAAAAAAAATTTCAGGCTGAAAGAAAACATTTTAAAAAAATTATTTAGTACAATTACTTTTGTATTTGATTTGGAGGTTAAAATGCTTCAAGTATCAAAACAAGGAACTGGATGGAATTTTAAATTTTTCTTATTGCGCAATTATAGAATAGAAAATATCAGAAATACAGTAATCAGCTAAAGCTGATAGTGAATCTTTCATGGAACCAAAATATGCTTTTAGTATAGAAGTAAAAAGTCCTGTGGAAAAAGGCTGATTAAAACTTAATGTTGAGACTTAATGTATTTCTAAATTAAAAAAAAAACCAAACAAACCTCCAAAACATTCTCTCTTGACTCATCTATTTTTAAGGTGCAAACTAGAAGCTATTTTTCATAATGAAAATGCAAACAAGATCTTCTTCAGAGGTGTCTACAAGGAGACGTGTCTATTAAATAGACTGGGATAGTAAATATAGTAGCCATACCTAAAAACATATTAATGCACCAATTTTAAATAAAATATTTATACTTTGATGGCCACAACCTGGTAAAACTAAGCTTGTGTCACATGTGCCAGTATCACTATGCAGAGTTTCCAGCAGTTTAAAAATAGATGGGTTCTGATTCTTGTTTAATGTTCCAACACAACCAAGAGAGCAGCAGAATAGAAGGTCCTGCGTGAAACTCTTCTCCGCAAAACTAGCCCTCTAAATTCCAAACAGAGCAGGCATGCATGAGGTCAAGAGTGGTGGGAAGCACTGGGAGTGATAGACTATCAGGGGTGATTTGACATGAAGGTTCAAGGACAAGCTCTGAAAGTCTACTGATACATGTTCAGTGCTCTGGAGGTTTTAGCAGATTAGGGAGCTACAGCACTCTCACTTCTGGTTCCAGAGCTATTTTCGTCTCCCTTAAAGTGGTGATGGTTTCTTGAAGCTCTGTGGCATCAACTATCAACAACACTTTCACCTCTTACAAAGCCTTTGTATGAAGGAAGAACACCCTGGTACGGACAGTAGTTACGTTGTACTTCCAGTCTGGAAGCCTGATCTCAAAATTTAAACTGTTTACTTTTGCATATCTGTACACTATGTACATCATTTCTACAGACTGAAGTGGATGCCACGCTTCAAAAAGCTGACTTTCCCTTATATATATGCGTAAACGATTCAACCACAACACCAAAACATTGGCATTATTTTCTTTCCTTACGTGAGCTTTGTAAAGCATTCAGAACTTTTAATAGAAATGTCGGTTTAATGCTTGATGTATATCAGTACATAAATATGATACTCTATAAACCATCAATGATAAATCGACATTCCTAAATGGCAATTATTACGTTGAACTGTTGTCCAATGTACTATTTCGTTATCATTAAGGATAACTTTTTATAAGAGGGAAGGAGAAAGGAAATTCAGGTAGAGCTCTTTACAAGAAAGCCAACCATGTCCTGGGCTACATCAAAAGAAGTGTGGCCAGCAGATCAAGGGAGCTGATTCTCTCCCTCTATTCTGCTTTGGTCAGACAGCACCTGGAGTACTGCTTCCAGCTCTTGAGTCCCCAACATAAGAAGGACATGGACCTGTTGGAGCAGGTCCAGAGGAGAGCCATGAAGATGATCAGTGCTGGAGCACAACTCCTAAGCACAGAATTATCAGTCTTTGCATTCAAATCCAATTGCAATCCAGAGGATAAATAATAAGAAATGCTATTGAAATAATAGGAACAACATCTCAAATGAAAAGTCAGACATCCCAGGCATCAGTGTAGTTAATTATTCTTTTGTTCTTTAGGAACAAAAGACTACTGTGCTGTCAGACCATGCAGTGTTTGTTTGATGCACCTTTTTATGGAAGCTGGAAATATAGGTTCAAGTCTGACATTTGTAATCATGATCAATGTGACAAAATACAAAAAAAAGAAGTTAAAAAAATAGGTCCAGAGGAGAGCCATGAAGATGATCAGTGCTGGAGCACAACTCCTAAGCACAGAATTATCAGTCTTTGCATTCAAATCCAATTGCAATCCAGAGGATAAATAATAAGAAATGCTATTGAAATAATAGGAACAACATCTCAAATGAAAAGTCAGACATCCCAGGCATCAGTGTAGTTAATTATTCTTTTGTTCTTTAGGAACAAAAGACTACTGTGCTGTCAGACCATGCAGTGTTTGTTTGATGCACCTTTTTATGGAAGCTGGAAATATAGGTTCAAGTCTGACATTTGTAATCCATCAAAAGAAGACAAAATACAAAAAAAAGAAGTTAAAAAAATATTGATTCATTATGAATGGTGCAGCCATTTTGGTTTTTGTTTCATTTGGACTACAATCCTTAAAATTGGATTCAGATTTTTAAAATATTTTATTGCAAATATTTTTCATTCTGGTCACCATTTTTTCGAAGTTTTCCTAAACCCAAGTTTTTCCCAGAGGGGTTCTCAGTTACTTATTTATCATTGACATAAGTTAATAAGATTTTATTTCAGATTTGTAGCCACATATTGCTAAAATTCAGAAAATTGAATTAATTCATTTATTTGAAGACATTCTACTTCCTTTCTTCCCCTTGACTTGTTCCACCAGTTGTCCAACAAAAGGTTATTGTAGAACTTACTGAGAAAAAGTTGTTACCAGTTGTTCCTTGTTACAGAATCCAAGAATTTGTATTGAAAATTTATACCATCATTAAATTGTAAAACCCAAAGACACATACTTTAATTCTCAAACTAACTAAAAGGAGGTTGACATTAATGGCAGTTGTGCAGCTTAATCCCCTAATCAACTGTGGAAATCTAAATTCAAAAGTCACACTGACAAAATAAATTAAGCAACAACCTACCCATACTTTTCATTTCCTAAAACCCAGAAAAAAGCTTGAGAAAGAAAAAATGAAAATAAAGGGTGATCTTACACTTGAAGCTTAGCAGAGCAGAGGCCAGCATGCTGCTAGGGGCTGCAGCACATAACTTCCCTGGAGCACAATGGCAGCAAACCCAAGTTGTCTGACCAGAGTGGCAAAAAGTAACTGGGGTCTAGTGGGAAGCCTTGCCCTTGTTTCCCTAAAGGCTCACACTGCAAGTGGAAATCACACATAAACAGTCTGATAGTTAGGCTTTAAAAAAAAAAAATTAAGCCTTCAAAATCTATCATCTCCCACACCTGATCTCAGCTACCACTATCAATCTGTCCTTAGCTTTGTTAGACTGTTTGGATGTCTAGTAAGCTTTTCAAGCATCACAGAGCTAAGTAGAATAGGAAGAGACATAAACATGTCATAAATTATACCACAGGCCCAAGTCACTGAAATTATGCCACATGTCACCTAGAACTGTTAGGTGTGTTACTTTAGTTTTATCAGAAAGCATTTATATGCAATTTGTACCACTGCCTATTGTATCATTCAAGTTAGAATCACAGATTATTTTCACTGTTATTGACTAATATATTTCAGTTATGTTAATTATCTACAACCAGTAATTTTGTCACCTAACCTATATGTCTGTAGATTAATCATCTGATATTATTGCATGTGATACAATCAAATAATACCTGTAGTCAGGCTATGGAGAAATGGTTTAAAGCTGTTTCCCTTTACCTAAATTAGAGTACACATTTTTGTTTTCCTGCATTTTAAATTTCATGTTCCTATTTGACATAATCCTCAAGATACAGATGTTGACTCTTAGAAAAAAGTCCTTCAGTCCCAAGAGTTTGTTTTTTCCAATGTTCCAAGAGCAATGTGGGTCTAATTCATCAAAACCCATCAGTCTCAGTGACTCTTCATCTCTTTCAGTGAAAAAATCAAAGTTACTGTCTTCACCTTTGAAATAATATATAGCTATTCCATGCTACATTCATCTTTTTCCTAATTCATTTTCTGTCGGTGTATTTTTTTTTTTCATTAAGACCTTTTTTTTCTTCTTTCTTTTTTTTTTCTTTTTTTTTATATAAATCCCCTAATCAACTGTGGAAATCTAAATTCAAAAGTCACACTGACAAAATAAATTAAGCAACAACCTACCCATACTTTTCATTTCCTAAAACCCAGAAAAAAGCTTGAGAAAGAAAAAATGAAAATAAAGGGTGATCTTACACTTGAAGCTTAGCAGAGCAGAGGCCAGCATGCTGCTAGGGGCTGCAGCACATAACTTCCCTGGAGCACAATGGCAGCAAACCCAAGTTGTCTGACCAGAGTGGCAAAAAGTAACTGGGGTCTAGTGGGAAGCCTTGCCCTTGTTTCCCTAAAGGCTCACACTGCAAGTGGAAATCACACATAAACAGTCTGATAGTTAGGCTTTAAAAAAAAAAAATTAAGCCTTCAAAATCTATCATCTCCCACACCTGATCTCAGCTACCACTATCAATCTGTCCTTAGCTTTGTTAGACTGTTTGGATGTCTAGTAAGCTTTTCAAGCATCACAGAGCTAAGTAGAATAGGAAGAGACATAAACATGTCATAAATTATACCACAGGCCCAAGTCACTGAAATTATGCCACATGTCACCTAGAACTGTTAGGTGTGTTACTTTAGTTTTATCAGAAAGCATTTATATGCAATTTGTACCACTGCCTATTGTATCATTCAAGTTAGAATCACAGATTATTTTCACTGTTATTGACTAATATATTTCAGTTATGTTAATTATCTACAACCAGTAATTTTGTCACCTAACCTATATGTCTGTAGATTAATCATCTGATATTATTGCATGTGATACAATCAAATAATACCTGTAGTCAGGCTATGGAGAAATGGTTTAAAGCTGTTTCCCTTTACCTAAATTAGAGTACACATTTTTGTTTTCCTGCATTTTAAATTTCATGTTCCTATTTGACATAATCCTCAAGATACAGATGTTGACTCTTAGAAAAAAGTCCTTCAGTCCCAAGAGTTTGTTTTTTCCAATGTTCCAAGAGCAATGTGGGTCTAATTCATCAAAACCCATCAGTCTCAGTGACTCTTCATCTCTTTCAGTGAAAAAATCAAAGTTACTGTCTTCACCTTTGAAATAATATATAGCTATTCCATGCTACATTCATCTTTTTCCTAATTCATTTTCTGTCGGTGTATTTTTTTTTTTCATTAAGACCTTTTTATAGAATCATAGAATTGCTTTGGTTGGAAGAAACCTTTAAGATGATCAAGTCCAACCATTAACCTAGCACTACCAAGTTACCACTAAACAATGTCTCCTAAGTACTACATCTACACATCTTTTAAATAACTCCAGGGATGGTGACTCAAACAATTCCCTGTGCAGACTGTTCCAATGCGTGATAACCTTTTTGGTGAAGAAATTTTTCCTAATATCCATCCTAAACCTCCCCTGGCGCAACTCGAGGCTGTTTCCTCTTGTCCTATTGCCTGTTACTTGGGAGAAAAGACTGACCCCTACCTCTGTATAACCTCCTTTCAGGTATCTGTAGAGAGTGATAAGGTCTCCCCTCAGCCTCCTTTTCTCCAGGTTAAACAGCCCTGGCTCCCTCAGCATCTCCTCATAAGACTTTTTCCCTAGACTCCTCACCAGATTTGTTGCATAGGCTACTTTGACTAGGTTTTCTTTTAATGTTATGAATAACTGTTTCTTAATAAGTCAGAAAATTATTTGCAGGATGACATGTATATCACAGAAAAGTGCTTATCAAGCAGCTACCTCTATGTTATGCCCAATCAGTTGTCCTTGACGTATGACTATTTCTCCCATTCTCATTCAAACCCCTCTTCAACTCTATCTTGTTCCATTGTGGTTCTCACTTCAAGCCTAACTCCATTAATACTATTTATGTTTGTGTCAGGAAGGGATGTGAAGGTCAAATATTGGACTGCATCTTTTTATTTGTGTTGGTGGACACCAGCAATTGTGGGGTGCTGAACGAATGAGCACTTTCCCACCATGCTTATCAAATATTGCACAGTATGAACCCATATCTTGACTAAGGCATCTTAGTTTCAGTATCACAAATTGAAAACATATGAAGTGGACAAATTTTCAATTATTTCCTATATCTATCCGTTCTCTGGGCTCTGAATGGAAGATCATGTGGTATAATAACTTCACCTTCAGGTGGTGCCTTAAAAATATATGGTCCCAAGTTGAATCCATAAAGGGATAACTTCTTTGCAAATCACACATTTAATAGTAGATTTTGAACATACATGGAAATCCATTCTTGATGTAAACTCAGATTTCAAAGTTAGGGTATTGGGGTTTTTTTGGTGTTGGTCCTGTTGACCCTGCCCTCCCCTGGGATTTCTTTCTTCTTTCTTTTTTTTTTCTTTTTTTTTATATATATATATATTTTAAGGAGAAAAAAAAAAGCCTTCTTGAAGAATTCAGTGAATACAACAGCAAATCCTTTTAGAGCTCTGCAACCTCATAGACTCTCTCAAACATAGCTGTAACAGTAGTCTGATAAAGATAAATTACCCTTTTTTCCTCAGACTTCACACTACTTACTGTGTGTGCATTAGGCAATTCATAGGAATACCTATTAACTCTGTGGCACCACAACCTTTAACACAGGTTCAGCTGAATTAGACACAAAGGAATAACTGAACTTAATCATATTCTACTTCCTGACTGGACAGTACTTAACACATTATTATCCCAGCCACTGAAAATTAAAGTACACAAAGACCTTGATGCAAGATGAAGAAAACCATTTCATCAGCTAAAAAACCACAGCTGCTCAAAAATCCTTTATCAGAGAATTAGCTGTAGAATCAGAAAGTGTTAACAAATGAAATCACATAAATTTGAAGATGAATAGGTCAATAGTTCCCATCAGTCAAAATAATTTATTTTCTTATCACAAGAGGAACAAGGACATCCGCACATACAAGATATTTGAGGGTCAGAATAGAGGGATTTTATTTTTCTCATCTCTTCCTTTTGCACGGATCAGTAGAAAGTCTAATGAAGAGTTTATCAGTGTAATAATAATCTAAGAGAAGAATCAGTTGTCAGGGATAACATATGTTTATTATATACATCCAGGTACATCAGGCATGCCATTCTAATTAAGTCCTAAAGATTTCATGAAGTTCCTAAACCCTTATTACTGTCCAAAATATGGTAAAGTTATGGGAACATTCTGCGTTGTTCCTACTCTATCTCCAAAAAAAGAAAGGTTTCTATTAGACAGATAAAAAACGTATAGTCTGTAGATCTCACTAGAATGTCACCAATACTGAAAGCAATATTCAAATACATCATAGCAAAATAAACTGAGAAACTGTACACACCCAAGAAAAGAAAAAAGATCTGACTTGAAAGGGAAAATGACAATGACTGAACACTGCAAAAGAACATTTTACAAAAAGATCAATACCACACAGTCCACACCACTGGCCTTATTCATTCTTGTTACTTTGGGTGAACAAACTTCCCTTCTTGCCAGGACTAACTAGACCTGTAGGGAAAACCTGGTGCTTGACAGGATCCCAGGGAAATGCTTACCTTCATGGTAACCTACTTATCACACCTACATACACCTAGGTATTGTACTTTTCTACTGCTTACTAACTCGTCACTGAACAGGCTATTATTCTTCAGATAATCTGAGTGTGTTACCTTGGCATATAAAGAGTGAAACAGTTGCTAGGATCAAGGAGTTAATTTATAATAAGTGACAAAAGCTTGTGTGGCATAGACAAGTGTCTTCTGAATAGAATTTGATTTTAAAATGCTCCTCAAATCCCAGATATTGAACATCTCTGAAGGATAATGAGTAATTTGTTACAAAATGACACTGAAGAAAATGAAGCGGCCATTACAGATGTGCTCAGAAATAGCTCACAGAAAATCTTGGGTATCAGAGTGAGTTTTATAGACAGAAGAGATGCTGTCCACAAGAGTGCTATTATCGCTGACTCTTATCTGAAAATACCTCTTATGATTTTTAGCATACATTTGGATACTTGCCAGAGAGCTTATTTTAAAATGTCACCTAAAGTACAGATAACTGTTCTATCAGTAGAACGCTACAGAGTGCCACTTTGAGACTTGAACCCATGACATTGTGTCAGAAGTAAAAATCATAATAAATGAACCAGAGAGAACTTGGCAGCCTACTTGATAATTTCTTATCTTTACACAAATTGCTATGCCAAAATGCATTGCTTCTTAAAGAGAAATGTTGTTTGCACCCAAACCTGGAATTATAACATCTGGTCTTCATTCAGTTTAAATAGCCAGAGGTTAGGGCTGTGTGTTCTTTAATAAACACTTAGGTTAATACTTCAAAGCAGGAAAGGGACCTATGAATGTTAAATACAATTCTCAAAAGCGACCTTTACTTTTTTCCTTCCCATTTAATTCTGATTGCTGCTACATGTAGTTTCAGAATAGCAATAATTCCCCTTAAAATAATGAATTGCCAATGCAAGATGTACTTCTACTATACTCAATGGCAAAAAATTAAAAAAAAATAATTGGGTAATATCTTACTGTATGTGAATTAATGGCAAAAATCACAAATTCAAAGCCAGGAATTCATGCACATTTTATCAATTACATAGATAACACATTTTGCACTTCTTTTGTCCTGATCCTATTATCTCCCATTTTCTAGTAAAAGATCCAATAGCTGGTAAACACTTCTGTCATTAATGAGATTTTTTCCTTGCATATTACAGACTAGCTTAAGACTTGACCTTATACTTTTTGTGATTGACATATATTTATGCAGCCTTTAATTCCTTCATCTATCAGTTTAAAAATCTGGAATTACTTTAACTAAACACATAGTTATATTTAGGAGTAGTCCATGTCTCTATATAAAAGAAAAGTTTTCCCAAGATAGCTATGTCAGCTGTCTTGGAAAAACACACCTTCCATCTGAAATTGCTATATTGCCAAACTGCTGTATGATAGCACAGCAGAGTTCACTGTTAATGGTTATCTTGAGGTCTTATGTGAGAGTTTAATTCTTATGAATTTTGGAATACCTACCCTTCAAACCAGTGTTAGAAACTGCTAAGCAAATTGTATCACAATTTTTTCCACTTTATAATTTTTTTTTCCTTAAATATATATTTCACATTGCTTATCATCTTTAATGACAAAGCCATACATTTAAGAATATACAGAAAGTTTAGTTACAGTAATAAACAATGATACCATATCACCCTGTGAAACAGTCCTTTCTCTTCCACCACTCACTTCCACAAGGACAGATGACACCCAGGGATTAAAGTTGTTTTGTATATAATTTGCTCCTTCTTTTAGGTACAAGATCTTTTTAAATACAAAACTAAATATTTTGTTATCCCACCAAGCTTCTAAAAGGACTAAAATTCAAAGTAGTCCATTATTCTAAGCCCCATATTTAGTTTATGTTCTGTACAACTATCTATCCATCCAGGTACCTCATTGTAGTACCTAATATAGTGCATGTTTAATACAACCACATACATGTTCACTAATATATGCTGATTATCCAAATATTTTTTCTAGTTTTAAAAAGGAACACCGATGTTTGTAAATGGGTCTGACAGTGGCACCTACATCCTGACACATAAACAATAATTTACAATGCCTGTGATGTTCTAGACAGCATCTTCCTTTTAAATAATAAAAAGTACATCAAGAAATTTTACATTAAAATTCTGAAACCCCTCAAGCTAAAAAATATTTTGAGTAAACAAAGTATGTGCCAGAGTGAAGTATGTGTACTACCTCGTGTCTTGTGAGGCAGTAATCATAGCCTGCATTCCCTTTGCACACATAGTGGTTTCTGTCTTTTGGAAATGTTTTTGTTCTAGTGGAAAATTCTATTTTTAAGCATTTAATTTAATTTTGCATTAACTTCTTCACCATCACAGATTCCTAATGGACAACTTTGGAAACCAAAGCCCTCTCCAATATTATATATACTAGCTGTTGAAAACAAGTGTGGTTTAAATTTTTCCATTATTTACCTCTCAGGGAATACATTATTGCTCGGCAAAGAACCTAAACTTCTAAACGGCAGCCTCAGGGCCTTCACTGTAAAAGAGAAATTTCACTATCCAGGTGTCGTTAAACTAAGTCTGAAAATGGAAGATACATGAGTCAATACAGCATACCTCACTTAAATGGACTTTAGTAACTAGGACTCAGCATAATGATGTATATTTTCTGGAATTTGCTCTGTGTTTATCCACAACTTTGAATCACATTTTGTGAACCAACAATGACTCTGAACCTTACTGAGGGCTGTTTGCCTTGTGCTGTGTTACATGCTTCGCACACGCCCTCAGGATCAGCCAAGAGAAGCAAGAATTAAGGGAAATGTCATGTGAATTTTACGTTGACCCCATTTACAATATAACAGGTATAATAACATGACCAATCTATTTCACATGAGTCACCAAACAGCTTTCAAGTAGCTGTAGCTTTCTGAAAGTAGTGATTCAAGGAATGTCTCAATTTAATTAGGTCATTATTAGACAAATATGAATGACTGATGAATTACCATTAATTCAAGCTTAATCCACGAGAACACAATCTGGACGAATATTCATCCTGTTTAGAATGAAAGCAAAATGGACTATTATTGTCATGGAAACTTCTTTTAGAAATGAGCAGATAGTATCAGTGATTAAAGTTCTGTATTTTTTGTGTGACCTAATAATGGGCAAGGATATGTTTCATGTATCGGATATCTTTTTGTTAAATTTCCTGTAATCCTAGGATTTATCTTCATTATTCTGCCTCAACTTCTGTTCTCTTGAAATGCACCACTCATACTCCTAGATGTGCTCAACCCAGCTCTATTTTTGCTGTAAATTAATCACTTCAGCAACACAATTGTAAGCATTTGGTAATAGCAACTGTAACCAAAAAGGAGTCCATGTACAAGTGAGTCTTTACAAAATCAAGGCTCCACGCATTGATCTGGAAGAATATTCTTCCTAAGGCTCCCTGGTTCAACCCACAAAATGAATTTATAGAAGGGCAGAATTGACAGAAATAAAATACCGGAGGAAAATACATTAAACCCACGTGAGTTTAACAAGTCTCGGTCCTTGTTACAATTAAAAATATAAAAGAAACAAATGTTTAAAATAGGTCTGCATCTTTGCAGACTTGTAACTAATTAACCAAGCAAAAAGGATGCTCAACACTGACATAAGCACATGTACTGCATTTTGGATAAAATAGAGAATATTCCCAAAGGGATAAGAAATGAATGTGAGATTTGATGAAAAATATAACAAAGAAATATTAGATCACTCTGACTGATACAGAATTGAGTAAAAAGAAAAAATTAAAAAAATCAACTCTCTATACCTTTTCTCTCACTGAAATGGTTTATATTGCTCAATTGTTCTTCATTTCCAGTAGAATGGCTTTTTAGGTTACCATAACTCAAATTTAAATTATATCTCCTGTAATGTAAGAAGAAAAGAAAGTGAAATACATTAAATGTGATTCTAAGTGGTAAATTTTAGCATGTGATCCTTCTTGACAGACACTTGTGTGTATTGCGTATCACTTATTTCAGCTTAATACACATTCAGATTCAGACCTCTTTTTTCATACAAATGTGAGTTACTTTCCAGTTTAATGGGACTATTTTCCTGTTGACAGGATTTGATCATGCTTAATAAATTAATATTTTCCTCCACATCTGAGAAGGGAGAAAATAAAAAAAAAATGTTCTTTTGTTCTGCTTCCACATAGTGCATACAACTGTTGGCTATGAACTTAGTGGAGTCCTTGGGCAGCATATTGTAAACAAACAGATATGGAGTATAACATGGTACCCATTTCTTAGATTCAATTTCTGGGAAAAAAAAAAAAAAGAAAAATAGAGAGAATAAATGATTTATACAGTTTTTTAATAATTAGAACACCATAAGGAAAGGCAAAGAATATAATAAGATGAAGCCTAAACTCTCTCTCTCTGCCATCTCCCACGGCAATTATAGCTTCATTGAATTTAGTATGTGCACATGAACAAATTGCTTGTAAACACAATTATTTTGATGGTCAATTTGTGATACTATTTTTTAACTAGTATGAGAGAACGGAAGATTGAGTATTAGTCATTAGTAGAGATTTATATTTAAATTGGTTTTAATCTGCAAAAGTATATGGGCCAATCATAGTGTAGGAAATAAAAGGGAAGCTGGTAAATAAATGATCTATTTTCAAAAGCTGAGAAGGTTACTGAAAGTGTCAAAGACTTGTTTTTTAAAAAAATCTGAAGAAAGTTAAAAAAAAAATGCCATTTTTCTCCCTTTCCTTATCTCCTCTGTCAGTTATTCTAATTTAAAAAATGGAAAATATGTCAGGCGAGGGAGGCACAAGAAGTGTAAAAAGAATGATAAACTGAAAAAAAGAGAACATTTAATGAAATAATGTTTCATTGGTAGACAAGGGGAGAGAAACAGATGTCATCTGCCTGGACTTATGCAAACAGTTTGACACTGTCCCACATGACATCCTGGTCTCAAAAATGGAATCATGGATTTGATGGATGTACCACTTGGCGGATAAGGAACTGGCTGGATGGCCACACTCAAAGAGTTGTGGTCAATGGTTCAACATCCAAGTGGAAGCCAGTGACGAGTGGTGTTCCCCAGGGGTCGGTACTAGGACCAGTGCTGTTTAACATCTTTGTTGGAGACATGGACAGTAGGATAAAGTGAACCCTCAGCAAGTTTGCCAACACCAATATGTGTGGCGTGGTTGACACACTGGAGGGAAGGTATGCCATTTAGGGGGACCTGGACAGGCTTGAGAAGTGAGCCCATGCAAAACTCATGAAGTTCAATGAAGCCAAGTGCAAGGTCCTGCACCTGGGACATGGCAATCACAGGCATAAATACAGATTGGGCAGAGAATGCTGGAAATCAGCCCTGAAAAGAAGGAACTTGGGAGTGCTCGTGGATGAGAACCTCAACATGAGCCATCAATGTGCGCTGGCAACCCAGAAATCCAATCGTGTACTGGGTTGCATCAAGAGAAATGTGGCCAGCAGGTCGAGGGAGGTGATTCTCCCCCTGTGCTCTGTTCTCATGAGACCCCAGCTCAAGCTTATATCACTTCCTATGTGATGTTTTTATGATGTTCTGGCCCTTCCCAAGTGTCGAGGTGAAGATCTCATCTAATTTCCTAAAATATCTATTTGCTAATACTCAGCAAATAATTTAAACGCACCTAAAATGAGATGGAGCAAACAACACATAAAAAAAGGAGACATCTTCCATGTGAGCTTTGTTTGTGTGAAAGAGGCACATCTAGGGCACATTTCTTCTCTATTCATAGGCTTGAGTGTAACTACTTTACTTAAAAGGGCCTGTTTCTCCTGACTAACTACAAATTGACAGCAGGGCAACTTCTCCAGGTGTAGACGTCTATATTGCAGACACTTCCTGCTTGATAAATCCAGCTTTTCATCATTTATCTGTAAATAATTTAAATGAAATTACACATTATCATGTGTATCACAAGTAATATTGTGATATTATTCACTATTTGAAGTTTATGCTGCTTTTACTCTCCATTCCGGGAAATTTTACCTGTCTTTGCCAGTAATTCGTCAAAGGCCAACAAGAAAACAGCTAGGACAAACTTGCAAAAGCGCTATATCAAAGTACTCCAAAAGTGTAAATATAATGTTACTACAGACCAATACAATATTTAGTTTTAGTGCTTTTTTTCCGTCTCCTTCCCAAATAAGGAGAATAACTGAACCAAAACAAAATTTCAGAAACCTTAGCTTTTTCATCCAGAATGTGGGAGGTTCAATATGCAATCTGTAATACAAGCTTCCAAAAACGAATAGCCCCCGTATAAGAGAACAGGCACTCAATGCATTGATCTCTCCTGTGTTCTCACTAACCTGTAACAAGTTTGACCTTCAGTGATTATCTGCCTGAGCAAAGCTGAATTCTTAAAAAAGCAATTCCAAGGAGAGAAATACAGCTCAAATGTTAGTCAGCCATAAATAAGTCAACACTCTAATTATAAATAACCTGCAGATTCTGTGAACATTTTATATTCGAGAGTTATTAGATTTAACATCGCTAAATACATGTGGACAGAGCTATTAACAGTAATGATACTGATCTCTGTAGTACTGACTATATTTTGTGCACACGCTGAAGACATGAAGCAATAAAAATTCCCCTCTGAAAAGGTTTGCAGCCTCCCTTGACAGCATAAACAAGGAAAGAAAAACGTTGAACAACTGAAGTCAGCAGAAGATAAGTGAGAAAGACATGTATGAGTATCATTAGTTTCAAAAACCTCTCACTTGTCTTTGATTTCTCAGTTTTCGAATTTACTTCACACTTTAGAGTTTAGTTATTTACCTATGATTTAGTAAGATTACTCTCTGTCTACTTTTGAGATGATCATTTGCAATTATTTACAATAACTACTACTGGTGGTTTCCAGAGCTTTTAGTTATGAAGCCGCTTTAAAATGGGTTCTATTTCCATCAGAATTATGATCTTAAATACTGGCATGAATAGCAAAGTTTCTGTTAGACAAAAAATCCAATTTGTAACCAGCACAACTCCTCTGGGATCATGACCTCTTGCATAGAACTGCCAGCTCCAGTCATGAATTCACAGAGCACCTGTAGGAATTGACAAGATATATGCATTAAAGATGTGTACTTCAAACAAACATCTCCAGAAAAACTCTGTCTTTAGTAATCTGATCATCTAATCCAAGAAATGCCTCTTTGCTCAGAGATGCATTTTTTAGAAAAAATTAAACACTTTGTATTATCTTTGTGCAAAATGAAGGTCCAAGTCCTATTACTAATAACTGCAGCACTTTCTTGCAAAAAACAGCAAGCCCCTCATCACATATCATTAATGTGATGAGTTCAAAGTCCCAGAAATTACTAGTTTGTGTACTGTAAGCATTAGGCGAACTCATCTTACTTGTGTAGCTGTTCCAGTGTGAGGCAGATCCTGGACTCAGTGTGCCAGCCACACCAGTAAAAACTTCTGAATTAACAACATAATTGCACTCGGCATTCAAGTTCCCGCTATATCAGGCAGTGAACAAAGAGAAGAAAAAGACAATTTGTCTCCAGCACCATAGAGCAGGATTCAACTTTCCTCTTTAAATTTCTACAATGTAGGTGTCATGTATGAGATGGATGTCTAGGCTTCCAACAAATGCAGAGGAGAGTTAATCAAATGCAGTTAATGTAACCGGGAGAGTAATTTATCTCTTCATAATTAGGGAGGCAGGTATAGATTCAATTGCACAAATATGTTTTGAGATGATCTACCATATTTAAGATTTCTCAGGGGTCTTATTCCAGATTGATGTCAAAAAACATCGTATAGGATCTATAGAAAACCTCCCTTCTGGCCCAGCAGCTGAAGTGCAAGTGTCCACTGAACAGTATCTGTATCTTTTTGGTGTAAAAAAAAAAAATAAAATCAAAACCAACAGATAAATAAACAAGAAAATAGTGAGCGAAGCCACCTGTCATTCATTGACATTCTTTTTTATTTATATGTAGGTATACTGCAGGAAAAAATTGAGGGAAAGGGCTTGAAGAACTCAAAGAACTTGATTTAATTCCCTTTAACAAGTTCAGATGAGTTTGCTGTCCAATAAGAAGTCTTTGAACATAGCTTGGGGTCATTAAACCAGTAATTCTTTGGGAATTTGTGTAACCGTACATATATATAAATCTTCATGGGTTATTATAACCAAAGTGAAAGCAATGATCTTCAATCTTAATTTGGAATTTAGATTCTTCTGAGAGGGCTTCAATATCCCATCCGTCCTTTTCAAATAATCAACAATTGATTCATTTCAGCAGCATGATCAGAGCTACAGACATTATGCACCAGCAAACCAGGCTTGGCTGTGGATACTTAAAAAAACATGAAACTACTCTTTTTTTTCCCATTTGTTTTGGAGTAATCCTCTGATTTAAAACATTTGTGCTCATTTCCTTATTGAGGCATTGTCGATAGGAACAAGCAATTTTTGGGGGGTATCAAGTCAAGCCAAGAATGATTACTAAAGGATTTACTGCAAGTAAAAACAGAGAAATCCTAGGTCTATAGCAAAGAACGTTTTAACAAAAAGATTAAGAAGGAGGGGAAGGGGTTGATGAATGTAACACCGCATTAACGCTGTACGTACTTCATGTGTTAGTCATACATTTACAGGGGAGGGTAAAGATAATCCCATTTAAACCCCTTATCTTTTTCAGTATAAATGTCTATTGACTGCAAAATACTGATAAAATAAAAAAAATGGTGTTTTAAAATGCTTTGTGGACAAGCAGCAAAACAAATTCTTTGTAAAATATTGTTCTGAACTGTTGTATTACTTCTCCCCCACAAAACCTCCCCAGCGATCTGACATGCTTCTTTCTTATACATCTTGTTTTGATTGAGATATAAACCACATTTTTCCCACATCACATGGAATTCTTCAAATATGTCATTATTCTTGTTCATATAAAGCAATTTCTTTCATGGCAACACACCAGTTTTCTCTTCTTGTTATTGCGGTGGTTTTTTTCAACCATCATCAAAAGATCAATCTGTTTGCAATACCATGGGCAAATGCAATCCATTTTTAAAATAATTTTCAGTCCCAGCTACTGAAGAAAAATCATGCAGCAATTATATTTCTGAGTTAAAGGGTAATTTATGAGCCTATACTAATTTTGTAACTTCAGGCAAGAAATATCTAATGTTACTTCTTTGCCACATAAAGCGTTTCGAATTGCACCCTGAATCCCATACCTTTGGGACATAAATTTTTCTAGGTCACATTTTAACAGGTCTGCGAAAGCAATGATTCTTTAGGAGAAAAGACTCAGATTTAACAGGGACCCATTGCCAGAGAGACCAACATGAAGGGGTACTGGGGGAGGTAGAATAAGACAGCTGTCAACCATTGTTATAATTTCTCAACTAGTGAAGCCAAATTATGCCTGTTCACAACTCGAAGCTCTACATTGTTTCCTGCAGCAGCCAACCCCAGGGGACTAATCTGGCAGCCAGAACAAGAGCTCTCTGATAGTCAGGGACTGTGGAGCAGATGTGATGCAGTACAAAATTTGTCAGCTCCATAACCTGGGGGGAACCTGCCTGTAAAGGGAATCAAAGCCTGGTTGTTTGAACTAGTTGTGGTCTACTCTGTAGTTCCATTAACATGAAAGGAAAAGATGAGGTTTTGGCCAAATATATAGGAAAAATAATTCTTAGTTCTGATTTATTAACTTTTTACTGTTAGAAATGTGCAAAGAAAAGCTAAATGCTTTGGTGCCTGATGATAAGTTGTTTTTTAGCTTTTAAACTAAATTCTCATAAGTAATTTTATAAAGAAATCTAGATTATGAAGAAAATTCTCATTGTTGAGGAAAAGGCAAAGCACAAAAATTGAAGGCCAAACTGAAACAAGACAAATAGAGTAAGCCTAATTCTAATTTACGTTAGGCAATTTTATACTACACTACTACTGCAGAGAGGTTTGGATATACTTGTAAAAGTAATTTATGCCCACTTGAAATCCCATTTATGCTGCCAGAACTGCAATAACTGAGTCACTGAGCTCCTGAATCACAGAATCATAGAATCATAGAATCATCTAGGTTGGAAGGCACCTTAAAGATCATCTAGTCCAACCATCAACCTAACTCTGAGAGTCACAGCAGTCAACATTGGTCAAAAAATTCCATGTATGCATATATTCATTACCAGTGTCTAAAACTGTTATTCATCATTCACACATCCAAAAAATTACATTCAGCAAATCAGTGAGGAGAAGCTGTCATGTGAGCCAGGCACTCAGTCACAGAGGATCATACTCTGGAATTTTGAAATTGAAAAACTTTCATTAACTTGGATGGCAGGAGAAATAGAGTGCTGATGTGGTCTTAAACTTCCCATTAATAGTGAGCAGAGAACAGTTGGAATGGAATTTATACAACCTGTAGATAGCAAATTATTTGGCAAAAAATATTCAATGTCCATTTATAAATGGCAAATATTGAAGTAAATGCAATTGAGAGCAGGTAAGTAATCAAATCTGTGTTGGTTTAAATGAATGTTATTTATAAAATATGGCTGAACCAGCTCTTCGGAAGAGCAAGTTCAGAAGGAACCATAATTAAAAAAATAATAATATCATGACTAGCAGCAAAAATTGACATGTTTTTCTGATCTAAATTTCTGATGCACGGTCATTTTGCAAAAGTAAACAAAATAAAAAAATAAATAATTAATTTGATGACAATATTTGTGGAAAAAATGCCAGAAACCTAAAGTTACAAGATTTCAATATTTTATAAATAATATAATATATATATATCATATATTGTATATATAATACATATTATTATATATATAATAGAAAATGTAATAATAAATTATATCTTTTTTCAGAGATATCCATCTTGAATTTATCCCTTTCCCTCCCCTGCCTTACCCACTGTTCCAAAAGATCAAAAGTGTTGATTTTTAAAGGCATTTATAGTAGCAAAAATATATTAACCCTCATGTAATACAGCTGGAGAATTACAAAGTGTTCAATTTATAAATGTCACTCTGCAGTAGATTACTTGTTGAAATTGGGAACACTTTTTAAAAAGCCATTCACATCTGAGAGGTAAAGATTCACCATGTAATGATCAAATCCCTGATAGTCATTAAAATTAAGGACCCTGCTGAAGAGCAGCTTCAGATAAAGAGTTGCAGAGAACAAAGTAAAGATTATCACAGACAGACAAACACATGGCACATATGACACTAGCTCCAAAGAAATTACCCCTTTATTCTGCAAGTTAATTCCAGGCATAGCCGGCTAATGAGCAATAGCCCTTGATGTAACCAAGGTAGAATTATTTATTGTTTGTTTGTCTTCACCTTCTGCAATACTAATGTCAATTTGCAATACTAAAAAAAATGCTAACTCACACACTGCAGGCTTGGAAGTTATGATATTCTTACAGTTTGGACAACGTGACAGATTAATTTGGATCTGCATTTTAAATTTCTATCATTTCAAGTATCTTTAAATGCAAGTTAGGTGCAATGTCAATCTTTTGTCTTGGTGACACTAGCACATACCAAACTGATTCTGAAACTGCTTGTGGTAATCAATCTGCACTGCATATGTGAAATAAATACAATAAATTTTCTTATTGTGTTGTTCCATGGGTTTGTTTGCTCTATCCTATGTACTAGATGCAGCAAGAGCCTCCTACTCCTGCTCATCCTTTTCCTCTGGAAGGAATACCACATATGGGCTGTTTATTAAAGAACACCAGAACATACTTGCTAGAAACATGCATCTCAGTATCACAGAAACCAGTTTTGATAAGCCTTCAAAAATTCTACACTCCTTTGAGACCATCTACTTAACAGATAATAGAAACAGCTGACACAGGCATTGAACTATCATTCAGGTTTAAGGAAAAGAGATTTCCTGGATTAATGATTACCAAATGACAGCATTAACTGAGTGGAAGGTTGATGAATCTTTCAGATTCTCCTTATGTATATAACATGACCAGGAGAAGGCTTCTCCCTGCCTGGCTTTAGTACGTTTTACTGAAGAATCTCTTTAAACAAGTGCGATTGAGGAGATAAGAGTCAAGGATTACAGGGCTCAAATGTCAGTAGGTGTGTGGGGACAGACTCAGAAGGGAGACCTTTCTTTGTTATATTGGGTCAAAACTTAGAACCAAAGTTTTGCATTTCAGATGTGCTCCATTCAATTCTTAGTTCTCTGCACATGAAACACTCATGAAAGTCATGGAGTTTCATTTTCAGTTTTTTAGACTCTGAACTCAGGCACACTGTGCACAGCTAATTTTTCTCCTAGGCAAAAGATTAGGAGCAAAAATCAGTGGGCAAAAAATTGTGTAGTACTCAAAGACTTTGAAAATGTGGTGTATTAAATATGTGCTAAATATTACGAGTGTGAACCTCAGAAGTATGGAGCCCTCCAGTGAGATGACAGTGCTTGTTACATGCCCCTGAAATATCCGAAGGTTTCTAGCATGTAGGTCATAAAAGTTTATTCTTACACACCCAAGAACATGACTAACTTCTGTTAACACATAAACAAATTGTTGTGTAATTCATGATTATCCATATTCTAAACAACTAGCTTCCTTGATCAAATCTCTATTGAGTAAATTAGTATTAAAAGCTTGCAAACATTAAATATGTAGAATCTAATTCTTCTACTAGTAAACCCAAATACTATCTTAAGCAAATAACTTCAATTCCATGGTTTTACACAGTAGTAAGTCCAGATTTCATTTGCTTATATTAAAAAACGAAGGAAAAAATTGAGAAACTTTTTGTAGCCCAGCTACTGGAGTATGCAGTTGTTAATTATTGTTCATCAAGGGAAATAATAGACATTGACCAGACATTGTTATTGGAATCATATCTGCAAGGAAGCAGATCAGTGTAAATAAAGACAATTTAGTCTCTGATAGCTGTTGCTAGCATTTTTTTCACTACTTTCAGTCTTAGAGTTGTATCAGTCTTGGTAAAATATCAGTCTACTTCTTTAGTTCCCAATTACAAGTCATATCTGTGGTTCCCTGCTGCTTTGTTACAATCTATAACATCCACAGCTTCCCCTTACTTGACCTATTTCCTCTTTTTCCTTCTGATGTAGCTGTAAAATGGGAATACATGAACTACCACTAGATCATGTCTTATTCTATGTGTGATGAAGAAGCAAATATACATGCTTCTATATACAAATAAATGTCTTCACATAACTGCTGATACGGACTTTTAGTAGTTCTGTATTGCTTCAAGCCTCTAAACAGGGAAAACCTTTTGCTATAGAGCAATCTGTTTTTCACAAAGAGAATTGTAGCTGTCCTGAGAGGTAGTGACACCTTCAGATATAAGACACAAAACTGAAAATGCCATCTGTCTCTTAAAATATACCAGTGCTTATTGTCATCAGTGCCTTTCTATTAACCTTTTTGGTAATAACATTTTTCATTCGTTTATCTTCTTTTTCACTGTTACCACGTCTATTTATGCACTTCTCTGTTGTGGAACCTCTCTGAAAGTATATTGAGAAAATGCATTGATAAATTAACATAAACTGCTAAAATATGATTTTTATATTAATTTAGGTATGCTTTAAACTAGTTTTACTCATATAAGTGGAAAAGGGGCAGTGCTGCAGTGCAGGGTGCGAACAGGGGGAGTTAAAGTATTCCTGAGAATCACTGCATAGCCATAGTCTAAAGCATTACATAAAGTATTGGACCATTTAAGTCCAGTAAAAATTGTGTAGTAATTCAGCAAGGTGTTCAAAAGAATGATCTTTGCTTGAGTGACTTCTGGCCAACAGAGAGGAGCAAGGACTAATTCAGGAGTCAATTTGTATCGTGTGAAGCAGTAGGTAGAATTACAGGTAGTCTTCAGGATTTAGTGGACAACACTGTGGATCTCTGCAGACAGGGATTATTTATTTTCTTAAGAATTCTGTCTACATACATGGATTCATATTTTAGCTCTGTGTGCTATCATATCAGCTTCCCCCATGCTGGGTTTGGTCACCTGTCTTACTCATGTTTGCAAGTATATGCCACTCTGCTGTGTCTACCTTTATTCCACAGCTATAGCTGTAGTTAGTAGTTTTAATCACTGAGAATACCAATATTTCCTTTAGATTCTCTTTAAAGTAGTAATATATCATGTTCTGTACTATTCATGCCATGAGGGTCAAAATAAACCTATTAGGCATTGTTTTTGATGCAGCCTTGTATCAATAGAAAAAGTTGAAATTACCACTTGGGAGACCTGGAATAATTCATCTATTCAATCCTTCTGGCTATCTTTACTTAAATCCAATTTCTTTACAAAATAAAAAGTTAATAAACAAGGGATAAAGAAAAAGTTGAGTGGAATGAGTGAAAAAGAGAAAGGGGTGGGGAGGGAAAAGGATGCAGTGGAAATAAACTGCTTAATTATGCATTAACAACTCTAAATTTTCACCATCACTGAAATATCTCAGATTAGCTAAGAAAGATTCAGGTATGGGTAAATATTAGATTTCTAAAAATAACAATATCTTTGAAAAGTGACAAGTTACAGCAAAACTAAATTGATACAGTCAACATTTGCCTTTTATTGGAAAATTTAATCATTCTTACATTAAAATGTGTTTTCAGGTGTTATCTATTGCTTTTTATCTGACAAGCCTGAGTTCTCTTGGGGTTTTAATCTAACTTTCTTCACAAAATTCTCCACATGCTCATCTGCTTCAGGGCAGCTAAAACAATCCTCTGGTTTGCAGTGAGTGACTGGTAAGTTCAAAGGAATTATCTCAAATGCAAGACAAAATGTAACTAAAAATCTTCTGAGCTTTTTGAAAACTATAATGTCAACCACTTACTGGGGAGATATGAAGAAAAGAAGAAAAAAAATCTTAAGAAGGTTTAATGTCAAAGTGGAAGGCAGTGATGGCAAGAATGGAGGAGTAAACTAAAGAAAATAGGTCTATTTGGGAAGCCCAAATATTTGAGGTCCTCAACATGAAAGAAAACTGGAATGAAAATTTAATATTTTAAAATGAACATAGATCACTGTTTTCCAAGGCAGTGGTATTCATTGCATAAGGCATTGGTTGCTACAACTCCGTGACACACCGACTCTTATCTAGAACATGACAACTGAAATCACCAGATGGCTGATTGCCTTACATCATCAAAGGTGCAAAAATATGCAATATTTTTCAGTGTTGAAGCCCCTTATTGTATTCTTAAGTGATCTTGAGTTATGTCTGGCATATTTGGCATATTTCAAACACTAGATAAGATACAAGCATACTACAGATTTAGATTTCAAATTACAGACTACAGAAAATAAATTCACAATAAGAAGACTTTCAACAAGCAAGATTTTCTTCCAGAATTTCAAGCATCAGTTACATTAGATTAAAAAATAAAAGAATTCAGACGCTTCAGTGGGTCATGTCTGCAATTAGCAGTATTGTTTTTCTACCGTGTTTGCCACAAAAATAAAAAACACCCCACAACTCCAAATAAATTCAGAATACACCATCATTTACAGATAAAATTATAGATTCCAATAAGAACATAAAAAAGGATAATTTTGGCTAAATAGTTGTGACTTGCCAAAAGGAAAAAGACAATACTGATTTAAAGGAAACCAGATGTGCACACACTAGGAGAAAATATTCTCTAACAGATTTCCAGAAATATTCAAAATTTAAAGAGAAGAGACAACTTTTAAGTTTCGTAAAGTTTCTCAGCCTGCAGAGGTGCCATATTTTAGCAGCACAATGTGGCTAGAAGATTTCCCAAAGATACTTCAAACTGAGCAGCATCTAAGAATCAATCTAGGACTGGCAAGCGTGGTGCATCGAAGTCTCCTCATGCACATCCACTTGTGCTTCTCAAAGCTTAGCATGAAACGTAAAAGTTATATTTAAAAAGTCAAAAAGGAGATGGACATCTTTGCTGTACAGAAGTGAATTGAAAAGTAATTCTCTAAAGGAAAGAGTGAATTTAAGTGAACGTCCTGCAACAATGACATTTTAAGTCAGCAGGAGGCTGACAAGAAGGTGTTAGAAAAGAGTCTGAGAAGCAGTATGTAATTGATTTTTAAAAGGGAAGACTGAAAAGATGTGAGAAGCCACAGCCTTAGAATATAAAAGAAGATTGCATGTAAATATAGTCAAAGAGGGAATTAAATAGCTGTTGTAAATGTTCCATAAAAATGAGACAAGCTACTGTCCAGCTACCTTAGCCATGTCTAAGATCAATGTGTATCCTCAAAAAAACTAAGCATCAGTTTTAGCAAACTCAACCTTGTTTCATGGTTTATTTCTCAAGGACTCATGGAAGCTGATGCATATAGCACATAGAATTCTGCTTGTAAAACAATTACACTTTATAGAGCACAAGAGACATAAAGGTGTAGGCAGAATATCAGAACAGCAGTTCATATCTATGCCTCAGCTCATCATCCTCACTTGTTCTTTCTGCTCATATTAGATTTCTTAATGAAATCCAGAGTCATTCTCTTCCATCTTCCATCTCATCTATCACCTCTTTCACCTAATCTTACTTTCTTCTGTTTTATGCGTGAGTTTTTCTTAGTGTGTTTGTTTATTTTGGGTTTCGGGAGTTTGCTGGCTTGGGTTTTTTTACATAGCTCAAAAATAAGTAGAACATAAAGTTTCAACACCTTTCATATTTCTCTTTTATGAAAAGGTAAGGCAGTCCAAGTTCAAAAGCTTGGCTGGATATTTTTAGGGTCTGGGTATGTCAAGCTTTTCCATTTGCACAAGAGTATTTAAATGTTTGGGTTTTTTTGTTTTTTTTTTTGGGGGGGGGGTTGGTTTTGGTTTTAGTATTTTTGTGCCTCTGCCTCTATTATTTTAAAAGGAATGTAGAAAGACTGTTTCCTTCATAACTGTATGATTTGCCATGTTGTCTTCGTTCTCTTGCCCATGCTGATATATTATTTCAGTGTGCAAAGCAATTTTGAATAACACGGTTTGCACTTGTGTGGTGACTGAACCTTTGTTGGCCACCAGGTGCCCACCAAGCCACTCCATGACTCCACTCCTCAGACAGAGAGGGGAGAAAATAAGATTAAAAACCCGTGAGCTTTAATAAAAGCAAAGAGCATGCACAGAAGTAGAAGAAACAAAACCAATGTTGTTCTTTGCTTCCCATAAGCAAGCAATGTTCACCCACTTCCTGGGAAGTAGGGCCTCAGTACGCTTAGTCGTTGCTTTGGAAGACAAACACGTTACTGATTACAGAATCACAGAATCTTCTAGGTTGGAAGGGACCTCAAAGATCATCTTGTCCAACTGTCAACCTAACTGACCAAAATAGACACCCACACAACAAACAAGGAGCATCATCACTAAACCATACCTCCCAGCACTACATCAACCTGTCTTTTGAACACCTCCAGGGATGGTGCCTCAACCACCTCCCTGGGCAGCCCATTCCAATGTCTGATGACCCTTTCAGTGAAAAAATTTTTCCTAATATCCAGCCTGAACCTCCCCTGGCGTAACTTGAGGCCATTTCCTCTTGTCCTGTCGCCTGTGACTTGAGAGCAGAGACCGACCCCCACCTCTCTACAACCTCCTTTCAGGTAGTTGTAGAGAGCAATGAGGTCTCCCCTCAGCCTCCTCTTCTCCAGGCTGAATAACCCCAGTTCCCTCAGCCTCTCCTCATAAGACTTATTCTCCAGACCCCTCACATTAATGCTCCCCCTTCTCCTTTCTCTTAGGTTTTTATTGCTGAGCATAATGTCATATGGTATGGAATATCTCTGGGCAGTTTGAGTCAGCTGTCCTGGATATGTCCCCTCCCAACCTCTTATCCAGTCCTGGCCTTTTGGGGTGGGGTTGGAGAGCTGGGTGAGCAGAGCTCAGCAGCAGCCCAAACACTGCTGTGCTCCCAGCACCCTTTGAGCTACAAATACAAAGCACAGCAGTGTGAAGGCTGCTATGGGGAAAGCTTTCTCCATCCCAGCCAGACCCAACACAACACTCCAACTCTTCGTTCACACGGACCGTTGAGATTGTGTCCTTGTCCCCCTGGGGACAATAATCTAGTGGAGCAGAAAGAAAACACGTTTTGCAACTTGCCCCCGGACTCACAGCTCCAGCCGGAACCCGGAAGCCCGCGGCAACCAATCAGGCGCGGAGAGGGAGCGGCCAGGAGGCACGCGGAGATTTAAAGGCCCTCAGCCGCCCGGCGAGACGCCCGCAGCCTGTCGGGAAGGCGGCGCGCGACAGGGGAGTATGGGTACGCAAACCCGGAAACAGCCAAGGTGGCCGGCACTCGGTCTGGAGCCACAGCCGAGAAGAACAGAGCCTGCCAATCTAACCTACCACAGAAAGATGCTGCGGGGAATGTCTGTCCCTCTTGCTGGAGGACAGCGAAGACAACGCCTGTGTGCGCTGGGAGCAGATCAATGAGCTGCTCAGGCTGGTGGCTGAGCTTAAAGATGAAATAGAAAGGGTGAGGGGCGTTAGGGAATGCAAAGAGGAAATGTCACGATTAGAGAAAAAGAAACAGGGGGAGGCTCCAAGAGAAGAAGTTGATCTGTATCCCGCCCCAGCCTGGCTAAAGATGAAAGCCTAGGTAATAACAATAAATGGAATAAAGTTCATGCTTGGGGGAACAGAGGAACTCCCTTCTTGCCCACTGCACCCTGTCCACTTCCTCTGCAAAACAGATATGGCTCAGCCGCCCGGCGAGGCGCCCGCAGCCTGTCGGGAAGGCGGCGCGCGACAGGGGAGTATGGGTACGCAAACCCGGAAACAGCCAAGATGGCCGCCACTGGGACTGGAGCCACAGCCGAGAAGAACAGAGCCTGCCAAACTAACCTACCACAGAAAGATGCTGCGGGGAATGTCTGTCCCTCTTGCTGGAGGACAGCGAGGACAACGCCTGTGTGCGCTGGGAGCAGATCAATGATCTGCTCAGCCTGGTGGCTGAGCTTAAAGATAAAATAGAAAGGGTGAGGGGCGTTAGGGAATGCAAAGAGGAAATATCACCATTAGAGAAAAAGAAACAGGCTCCAAGAGAAGAAGTTGATCTGTATCCCGCCCCAGCCAGGCTAAAGATGAAAGCCAAGGTAGTAACAATAAATGGAATAAAGGTCATGCTTGGGGGAGCAGAGGAACTCCCCCCTTGACCACTGCACCCTGCCCAGTGCCTCTCAAAAACAGATATGAGGCTCTGGTCGAGGAAGGCCACTTGAGGGAAAATGTAGAAGAAAAGCAGCCAACAACACAAATGCATCAGTCAAAAAAGTGTACGCTCCAGATCACTTCCATACCCACAAAGAAAAAAAAGAGAGTTATAGTTGTGGGTGACTCCTTCCTAAAGGAGACGGAAGGCCCAATATGCTGGGTGGACTCTCCACAGAGGGACGTCTGTTGTCTCCCTGGAGCCTGAGTTAAGGGTGTCACCGGGAAGCTTCCTGGCTTAGTGTGTCCTTCAGATTACTATCCATTATTGATTTTCCAGGTAGGAACAGAACAAGCTACTGGCCTGCAGGTTGAGGGAGGTCATCGTGTCCCTCTACTCTGCCCTGGTGAGGCCCCATCTGAAGTACTGTGCCCAGTTCTGGGCTCACCAGTTCAAGAAGTACGTTAGGGAATGCAAAGAGGAAATATCACCATTAGAGAAAAAGAAACAGGCTCCAAGAGAAGAAGTTGATCTGTATCCCGCCCCAGCCAGGCTAAAGATGAAAGCCAAGGTAGTAACAATAAATGGAATAAAGGTCATGCTTGGGGGAGCAGAGGAACTCCCCCCTTGACCACTGCACCCTGCCCAGTGCCTCTCAAAAACAGATATGAGGCTCTGGTCGAGGAAGGCCACTTGAGGGAAAATGTAGAAGAAAAGCAGCCAACAACACAAATGCATCAGTCAAAAAAGTGTACGCTCCAGATCACTTCCATACCCACAAAGAAAAAAAAGAGAGTTACAGTTGTGGGTGACTTTATCCTAAAGGAGACGGAAGGCCCAATATGCCGGGTGGACCCTCCACAGAGTCTCCCCAGAGCGAGACGCCCGCAGCCTGTCGGGAAGGCGGCGCGCGACAGGGGAGTATGGGTACGCAAACCCGGAAACAGCCAAGGTGGCCGGCACTCGGTCTGGAGCCACAGCCGAGAAGAACAGAGCCTGCCAATCTAACCTACCACAGAAAGATGCTGCGGGGAATGTCTGTCCCTCTTGCTGGAGGACAGCGAAGACAACGCCTGTGTGCGCTGGGAGCAGATCAATGAGCTGCTCAGGCTGGTGGCTGAGCTTAAAGATGAAATAGAAAGGGTGAGGGGCGTTAGGGAATGCAAAGAGGAAATGTCACGATTAGAGAAAAAGAAACAGGGGGAGGCTCCAAGAGAAGAAGTTGATCTGTATCCCGCCCCAGCCTGGCTAAAGATGAAAGCCTAGGTAATAACAATAAATGGAATAAAGTTCATGCTTGGGGGAACAGAGGAACTCCCTTCTTGCCCACTGCACCCTGTCCACTTCCTCTGCAAAACAGATATGGGGCTCTGGTCGAGGAAGGCCACTTGAGGGAAAATGTAGAAGAAAAGCAGCCAACAACACAAACGCATCAATCAAAAAAGTGTACGCTCCAGATCACTTCCATACCCACAAAGAAAAAAAAGAGAGTTATAGTTGTGGGTGACTCCTTCCTAAAGGAGACGGAAGGCCCAATATGCTGGGTGGACTCTCCACAGAGGGACGTCTGTTGTCTCCCTGGAGCCTGAGTTAAGGGTGTCACCGGGAAGCTTCCTGGCTTAGTGTGTCCTTCAGATTACTATCCATTATTGATTTTCCAGGTAGGAACAGAACAAGCTACTGGCCTGCAGGTTGAGGGAGGTCATCGTGTCCCTCTACTCTGCCCTGGTGAGGCCCCATCTGAAGTACTGTGCCCAGTTCTGGGCTCACCAGTTCAAGAAGTACAGGGGACTGCTGGAGAGGGTACAGCAAAGGGCCACAAAGATGATTAAGGGCCTGCAGCATCTCTCCTATGAAGAGAGGCTGAGGGACTTGGGTCTTTTTAGTCTTGAGAAAGCTGAGGGGGGGATCTGATCAATGCTTACAAATACTTACAGGGAGGGTGTCAGGAGGACGGGGCTGGTCTTTTTTCAGTGGTGCCCAGTGACAGGACAAGAGGAAATGGGCACAAACTTGAGTATAAGAAGTTCCACCTAAACACGAGGAGGAACTTCTTTAGTGTGAGAGTGTGGAGCACTGGAACAAGCTGCCCAGAGAGGTGGTGGAGTCCCCTTCTCTGGAGACGTTCAAAAACCGCCTGGACAAGTTCCTGTGCAACCTGCTCTAGGTAGACCCATTTCGATGGGGGGGTTGGACTTGATGATCTCCAGAGGTCCCTTCCAACCCCATATGATTCTATGATTCTATGATTCTAAATCACTTTTAAACTTCATGCTGGGGTTTGAGAAACACCACTGGATGTGTACGTGGAAGCTGCCATGCACTGAAGGTGCACATCCACCCTAGATGGATGATGTTTGTTTTCCCTTGCCATGCATTGAGCTTTGTATTGGCAGTTCAGTGCTATTTTAAAACATCAAGCATCACGGGATGCCACTTATTTCAGTTTTTCACATATTGCAGCAGAGTCTCAGGAAGCAGCAAGAACAGGCTGGGTCACACGGTTGTGGGAGTGGGGACCTGGGGGTGGCAGCAGAGCCAGTAGGGCAGTGCCCTCACCCACGCTGATGCAGTCCATGGTGCCCCAGCAAGAAGAGGCAAGCTCTGCTGTGCCAGTCCTTGTCTCAGGCATAGGGAGCCAGAGATTTAGTGAGAGAGGCTGCAGAGCCAGGCGGTGCAAGCCGGGCTCTGGCTTTGATTAAAAAGATTGATGATGTTTGTTTTCCCTTGCCATGCATTGAGCTTTGTATTGGCAGTTCAGTGCTATTTTAAAACATAAAGCATCACGGGATGCCACTTATTTCAGTTTTTCACATATTGCAGCAGAGTCTCAGGAAGCAGCAAGAACAGGCTGGGCCACACGATTGTGGGAGTGGGGGACCTCACCCACACTGATGCAGTCCATGGTGCCCCAGCAAGAAGAGGCAAGCTCTGCCGTGCCAGTCCTTGTCTCAGGCATAGGGACCCAGAGATTTAGTGGGAGAGGCTGCAGAGCCAGGTGGTGCAAGCCGGGCTCTGGCTTTGATTAAAAAAGAACCTGCAATGATTACAGTACTGTTTGCACCAAAGATAAAACATGAAATGCATGTTCAACTCCAAATAAAGAGGGAATGGTAGAAATCGCATTACAGCATTGGCCCTGAGTTGCATTTCCATCGAGTTAGTCTACAATGCAAGTTATTTGAAGAGAGAAAAGCCTTTTTAATTGCCATGGAACTGTTTATCATATGCAATATCCTACAAAACATGGTTCATTTTTTCATTGAAAGGAAATGAAAGATTTTTTTCCAAGCTTGTATAAATACATTTTTATTTCTATTTTGTCTGTTCTTCTACTCAGTCTTCTCTGCACTTCTAAAACAGAAAATCTGTAATTATTCTCCCATGTTCACAGGCACACATATGTAATATCCCTGAGTGATATTTTTACCTTTCCAAAAGAGTAGCTGCTGAGCCTGTTCAGGCTTGTCCTTCTAGACTTTTAGTCATAGTATTTATACACAAAGATTTTCAGTATCTTGTCAGATCTGATAAACATTGTCATTTCATTGTTTTTTTCAGCACAAGTGTTTTGATTTAGGGTGTAAAAAATCACTGCCCTAATAGACTGTTAAAAAAACCCAAACAGCCAAACAACCAAAAAAACAAATAAAAAAACCCTAGAGTAACTAAAAACCCAAACAGCCAGCCAACCAAAAAAAAAGCAAATAAAAAAACCTTAGAGTAACTGTATCTATATTGGCAGAAAAGGTATTTTCCTAATATATTTGATTTTATTTGAATAACTAGCTTAAGCTAATGCTATACTAGTTTATCTACAGAAGTAATTTCTTTAAGTTTAGCCAAGACCGGATAATTCATATTCCTTTTCTTGTTGAAGGCACATTCTTTAAAAATTCAGTATCAGTCACTTGAGAATAATTACTAATGCCTACTACTTTAAGAATTTACCTGTTTATCATGATGTATTTAAGTATATTTCTAATTCAAGTTCTTTGCCTTCTGCTGTCTTTCCACTAAGAGGTCTATCACGTACGTTTATATCCACTGAGGGAATGCAAGTTAGCACAGCCCCATTCTCTGCCTATAAAGCTAATGTCAGCACCAATTATATAAATTTAAACATGTTAAAAGCTAGTTATATTGACCCTGTTTTTAAAAGTATCATAAAAAAGGGGAAAAAAAGGTTACTAAGTCTTAAAAAAAACCCCAGTTGATATAACGAGAGAAGACATTATGCTTTTAAGAAATAAATAGTAAGATGAACTAACCCTTCTATGAATTATGGAAAAACAGGTATCAATCTGCTGCCTAGTTTTGAATCCTTATTTCTTGTGTAGTATTCCTTTCATGTTCCTGTCCTTAGAGGGAAGCTGTGGTTGTAAGGGTGCAGATGACAAGACAGCTGTTCTTTGGCAGAAATATGTCTGGAGAGCTAAAGCTAAAGACTTACTAAGACGTGAACTACTGCTGGGCACAGGGAAAAAATCTTAAATAACCAAATAATTTATTTTAGTAATATTATGAATATTATAAAATCCAATGAAGAGCACTTTGAAACCTCCTGTGCTGGATCATGGCCGTATCAGTTTGCTCTGACAAAAACTGTTTTTCAAACCAGTGCAAACACTATCCTACAGACAGGTATAACTTTGTTGTCTATGCCCAGAAGCACAAAAAAGGAAGCAGAATCCTACTGGTAATGAATTTGCGGTTTCACAGAGAATGGTCTGAATTTCAAGCACTGCTCAAAGAAACAAAACAGTTGGAAAGCATAAGTTTAGTTGAATTTTTATATTTGGGTAGCACAGGATGTGGGACAGAAATAGTGTATCACACCACTGTGTGTTATGCACTGATTCATAATGTCTCATGTGAATGATGAATTTGGGAATGTGTTTTTGAAAAGTTATACTTCTTCCATTATCTCCCTTTTCCAGTTCTTGAAGCTGTTAAGTGTTAAGCTTGCATAATGGCTCTTTGCACCATTGCTTCTGGTAGATGTCAGTGCCACACTCTGAAACCTTACAATGGTTTTCAAAGAACATCAAATATATCTTTCTACATAAAAACTAGAAACCAGGGATTTTTTTTTTAGAAAATGAATGCCTTGCTTCTTAAGGTATTCTAGAAAATAAGGGGGTCCTGGAAATTGTAGGCTTTGAAAGCCCCAGCATCAACTTGAAATATGTATCTACAGAAAATAAGATGTTATTCTCTAGTTTCTGCAGGGATATTCACTGTAGAGAAAACAAATAAATAGTTTTGCCAAAATGCTTCCCAGTGCCATTTTTAATCATGTGAACTCCTACTAAAAGAAAGTTAAGAGTAGGAAAGAGAAGAATAGTAGTTCAAAATACAGAAGGGTTTGGGGGTTTTTTTGGCATTTGAAAACGTTTTGCATTTAGAATTTTAAGAACACTAGTTCATACAAGCTGTTACAAATCAGATACCAGAAGGGGTATTCCCAAGATGAATGATTAACTAGACTGTTTTCTTTTATTCACAAATCAGTCTAATTGTATGAACCAATGATACAGCTATTAAATATTATTATTAGATTTTTTTTCTTGCAGAAAAATGCTGAACATACGAATATGATGTGATGCAACCTGACTGTAGTTGTATCATAGTATTCTAAAAGTTAACTTTCTTGCCTAGTAGGAAAAAATGTTAGGATAACACATTTGTATACTGTAATGACTTTTGCTTCAGAAAATATTATGCATCTGTACACCTGCAGATAAGTGAATGAGATGGAGGCGATTGTTTTGTCCTTAAGAGCTCTGCAATCTTTTATTCGGTGTTAATAACCATCTTCACAATTTTATGGGTAAAGTCATGTTGGAGATGCTCAGATCTTGTATTTTGTCTACCCACTTTATCACTAGTCTGACTGATTTCTGATTTTGTCAATGCTTTTTTCACGTCATGTGGTTTGCTTTTCTCTGACCACCTGTGTCCAATGTGACTTAGCAGTACTTACGAAAAGATATTTCTTGTTACCTGCATTAAAAAATTGTGAGGAAAAATCAAACTTTTGTTCAACATATTAAGCCATAGGAAGTGTATATTGTCGTCTCCATAGTTGAATGTATTTGGGCTGTAATCCTTTCCAATATATGCTCTACTAATCATGTTTCACAAAACCCTGTTGCAAAGAGCAACAGTTTAGTTTAGTTATATTTTTTCAATATTTTTGGAATGCAGACATATACATACTAAAAAGTGTCCTTGTCTTTCTGCTAGTTTTCTTCTACCAGTGCTACACCACCAGGGTTATAATTTCATTTGTACTTCCAAACAAGATATTCTTCCCAGACAAATAGTAGGTGTCTAAGGGGATTTGGATCCTCATTTTCAGATCATGTAGACAGCATAGCTAGGCTGGAGTACACCTCAGCTCTGGTCCATGTTCATTACTTTTTTTAAAAGCAGAATTAGATGTATGCAATGGTATCAAGGAGTTTTTTAACAATTTATACATTTCACTGCTGAGCAGTTCCTTCTGTGGAGAAAGTACAGCCAGAACTATCCCTCAAGACTAAAGGTTAAGACCTTGGGCAGGAATTGTAGACCTTAAAACTGTTTCACCTCTGGGCTTCAAATTATAATTCAGTCTGACTTTCTATACATCTTCTTATATTTGGGTATGAAATCATATTATATATCTTTGGATTCATCTGGAACAAATGGGAACGATGAAAAAAGCTTCTGCTCAGCTTTGTTCATAAACTGCTTTATCAGTGCCTGTCTGTTATTTCCATCCTTTTGGTCATGTAGGTTTTTCAGGTGTGTTTGCTGAAGGCGTAGAAAAATTATACCTCCTTTTCCCTGTTGAGTGATATAGTGGGAGGTGGATTTTGGTGGTGGTGGTCCTACTCCTTTACTGTATACTATCATATACAGCATAAACTCTGATATTTCAGTTGAAAATGAGGAAATATCTGAGGAAAGGATAGGAGAAAGAGTCTTTTTGGCTCTAGAGGCAGGCATATGATGGTGTGGGAGTTTCTATTTAAGGTATGAAACATTAATGGTGTTAAATGAAGGCCAAGTATCAACTGTGCAAATGGTGATAAAGGTACATGCATACATTTAAAACTGCTTTGAAATGTATCAAAAGGCTATTCTGAAAGCTATATGCCAGAAATAAGTCTGTTTTCAAATGTGATTCCAATACCTTCTGGTTCTATATTCACACTTGTCTATGCTTGGAAAAGCCTGTGATTGTTAGTGTTTCCATCATCTGGTCCCACAGCTCCAGATCATTTCTAATTTTGCTTATTATTTTATTTATTTCATTGTTTGAAACTTTTCAGTTTGTCAATAAGAACTTTTTCTCCTGGATAAAGTCATTGTGCTACCTGAAAAAGCATATAGTTTAATTAAATCACTGGAAATAAAGTCTGTTTTTATAAGCTACACTGCATTATTGTGACTGATACTAACACATGAAAAGCTCTGAAACATTTAATAAGAACATTTGATTTCACTTAAAAATCTTTGATTATGCTTTGCATCTGCTGTGTAATCAACAAAGGTGGCACTGCCTATCACAACTGATGTAGGACGTTGATAAAAACTACCTATTAAAATTATCTCCTACAGTCTTAAAAAATAATCTCCATAGTTCTGAGAAAATGAGTCACATAAAAAAATCTGCATATAGAGCAAACACAACAAGATCCAAACTAAAAATAAATATATCAAACATTCCATTTTGATTTTTAAAAAACCTTATGCACAACTACTCACAGAAAGCTTAAGCAAAAATAAAAAATAAAAAATGCTGGTTTACAGTTGTTCTTAAAATAGCTAATTTTTAGTATTCATGGTACATAATTCACTCACTTTTGATTATTTTATCTATGTTCTGTTTCTTCTCCAAAATTTATTATCCTTTTATGTTGTCTTTATCTTGCATTTATCTCTCAACATTTTCAGTATGTTCACAATGTTGGTCAGTGAAGGAGCTGAATACCTCTATCTTACTGTTGTGAATAGCACAGCATGAATGGTGAACATACATTTATGTATGCATTTTGCAACACTCTGAATCATTATACAACTGTGACCACTATATATGTTCTTGATCAGATAATATATGCAAGTGTACAGGCCATGATTTCAGTGGAAATTCAAAATGCTGAGAAATACATCCCCTCTGATTATGTCAGGAAATTGAAAATATTTTTTTAAGTGTATTTAAAATGCATTTTAACATGAGAAGATAGAAACAGAGCTTTGACTTCTTCACTTTGTATTTTCCCATTTCAGGAAATGGATAGATAACAGGAAAAGAGTATTTACAAACATTTCTCTGAAGAAAATCTGTTAATCTGATTTTATGATATTTTCCAGACATTTTATTTCGTGCTGTTTGTGAACATTTGTTAGCCCAGTTTTGAAGAACTGTTGTGGAAAGAGAACAAACAGCAAGATGAGCAAGAATATGACCTGACAAACAATGTCGTTAATATGGATTTGAGTATTCCATCAAGACATTAAGATGGACTTCTTGAATCTCTTTATTGGTTTAGAAAATTTTCAGTCATGGAGAAGGGACAATATTCTCTGAATTGGATGAGCTTCATACAAAATAAAGAGCAAATTATAAAAATATAACTTTCAAGAAAGAGTAATTACTGCAGGAAGTTCACATGCAATCCAGAGAACAAGATGCTATTGTATGAGTTTAATCAGTCCTCAAGATTTGTGACAATCAAAGTAAGTAAACTGGCAATTTACAAATAAAAGGAGAGATTAACTGAGTATTTTTAATTATTATGAGTATTTTTATAGAACTTTCTTGTTATATATCACTTTTAATGAAAAAAATAAATGCTTACCAAAATACAATACACAGCATCAGGAAAATGACTGAAGATAATGGAGTAAGTAGACCAAAGATATGTCCTAATAGCTTCTCTTCATTATTAGTATTAAACTAGTCTGTGTCTCTGAAAGGAACATAATGTGCAGTATCAGGTGCATGTATTTTATCAGCCCACACATGCTGAATGAATAGACTTAGAGTGTAATAGCTGTAATGCTTGCAACAACACCATCTGCACTGTTGGTTTGTGTTTTTTTTTTTCTGTAGACCTCCTTGATAAGAGAGCAGCAACTGTGTAACTTTATCTACTGAGCTTCTAATTGAGGAATTGAGGTTGATTGAGGAATTGAGGAACTGAGGAATTAAACTCCCTTCCTTACCTCACTAAGAATGGAAAACTTGACCATTTCATGATTGTTAAGCCCAAGACGGCCTTTGACCTCCACATCTCCCACTAGCCCCTCTTTGTTTGTGAAAAGTGGGTCTAGCGAGGCAGCTTTCCTGGTAGGCTCACCTACCAGTTGTGTCAGGAAGTTATCTTCCATACACTCAAGGAGCCTCCTAGCCTGCCTGTTCTCTGCTGTGTTATATTTCTAGCAGACATCTGGTAGGTTGAAGTCCCCAGTGAGAACAAGGGCTGGCATTTCTGAGACTGCAGCCAGACGTTTATAGAATACTTCATCAACCTGCTCATCCTGGTTGGGTGGTCTATAGCAGACTCCCAGCACAAAATCACCCTTGTTAGCCTTCCCTTTCACCCTTACCCATAAACACTCAACTTCATTGTTGTGCACCTATTTCAGTTTTTGAAGTGGAGATGCCTCCAGGGATTCTTACTGGACAAATATGGATTATTGCTCTACAGAGAAAGACTTCAGTAGAAGTTTATGTTTTCTGCGTTTTACAACAGATAGTTTCAATTTATCCACATAATATATAACACATTTTATCCTTAGAGATCAAGTTTGGCAATGAATTTCAAAGTTCATTTTGTAATCAGTAAAGCAGTTTTGGTCATTTGTTTTTTTTCTTTTTTTCCTTTTTAATTTTATTGGATGTTCTCTCCTCCTGGTGCATGAACAGGAAAAATATAGGGACCCATCTCACTGTTCATCTCTTGTAATTCAGCAATTTCATATCTGCTTGCATCTTAGATGATTATGCTAAGGCACTTCACTTATCTCAAAATATTCATCCAAATATATTTGCATTCTATCCGTAACCAACGCTGTTAATTCAAATATAGATCCAACTATGTTTTGCTGTTATTCATAAACAAACTTTGTTTACTCATTTTTGGGGGTACAGATTAAATACTTGCCCCTTTAAGTTTCAGTGTCAACATTTTCATCAGGCTTTGATAATGCTTTCATAGTGTAGAACTTCAGTTTTGCAACATCATGAAGGAAAATGTAAACAATAAATATAAACAATGATGAAGGCCCCTTAAACTTTCTAATTCTGAAAACTGCCATAAGTTGGATGATTTCCCCAACACAGATGGAACTGAGGAGGAAGGTTGAGAAGGGGAAAGGGTGAGGCAGGTCAGAGACAACACTCAGATCATTCCTTGATGGCAAATCCCAAATGATCTAAATCACAACATAGAGCAACCTGGCAGCATTCTGCACGTATTCTCTATGACGAGGGTCTCTACGATGCTTCTGTACTATTCATCTATTTGATGACTTTATAATATCTTCAGGATTACTTTCATTAAAATTTGATACTGTTTTGTACTTTCAAGATCTGCAGAAAAAGGTTCATAACTGAAATGCCACCCAAATCTTCTTGTGGACAATGACAAGGTGATTTAGAGCCAGCAATGTGGGTTCACATTTGAAGTACTTTTTTCCAATTGTCATTGGTCTACATACATTGTCAGCTATTATTTTATGACTCCAGTAAAGTACTTTCCTGTTAAATTTTATTAGCAATACTTGGACAACTGTGGGTTTGCTTTTTCCCCCCATGTTTTCCAAGAACAGATAAATAACTCATAAACTGTTGATCTCTAGAGAGGAAATTTGAGGCAGTCTACTTCAATATTAAAGGAAGATCATATCTTTTGGATTTACCAGTTTATAGATTAGGCAATTTGTAATCAACAGTGATTTTTTTTTTTTATTCAGTAATATTTAGCTGCACAGCTCTATTTGCCTTATGAAAATAAAAAAAAAAAATGTATATGAGATATCAATATTATGATGTAAAATTATTTTTTCTCTACATTTAATTAAGGTGTCCTACTGCAGTAATGTCACTGTTCATTAATATCTGCTTGCTTGCCCCTATGTAACTTTAGGATGAAGATGTCAAAATAGGAACCTGTCCCCAGATCTGAATTTTTATCTTCAAAAGTAACCAGCAATGATATCAGTAAAAGCAGAGCTAAATTTGTCAGATTTGGAAACAAGCAGTGATTGTTAAACTGTTGTTGGGTCAGTAAAACTTCAACTTTTGAAGGCATAAGAGTGCATTTGAATCACGCAATCAGTAAATTAGTCATAGGTATCGATCCGCTATCCTCTTGATGAGCTCCAGTGTTGCAGAGGTTTTCCAGCCAGCTCCCCAATTACCAAATACTTTCCTTTCAACTTGTTTGACCATACACAGTCTATGAAGGAGCCAAAAGAAAAGCATCAGCAATCAGTCATGAAATTTGCAATATAAGATGTCACCATGCCCACTAATATGGCCACAGCAAGGTAATTCAGATCATTTGGAATGATATAATGCTATCCTGTAAAGCATCTCTGCCCTAATAAAAATCCCTCCAATTGCATAAACACTTAGGCTTTATCAAAAACAGATAAGTGAAGGAATTAACATGAATCCTCTGAACATGTGTTCATGAGTGCTTACTAAAAATGCATTGCAACTTCCATCAGCTGTCTCTGCCAAACTCAATAATCAAAACAATGTGGTATGGTCAATTTGTGCATGAAACAGCTGTTTTGTGGAGCACTTGTTATGCCTGCAGGGAGCTGAGTGACCACAGCCACCAATCAGCAGTAAACATAATGTAACATCCTAACGCTGCTTTCCTCTGCAGCAAGACTTAACATGCTACAGACAATACTAGCAAGATTTCTAGGTTTTCTGTGAATTGTTCCAAAAATGTCTGTTGAAATTGAATGTAAGAAGAAAAAATATCAGTGTTTTATACAAGAATGAAATGTTGTATTGCTCTTTCATTTTCAGTTAATCTGTCAAACTGTTTCATCCTATGCCAGTCTAATTCAACCAAAAAAAAGATTATAAGATACAAATTCCTGAATGTATATTTACTTGTTCTTAGCATATACTTCTTGGTTCTCCTTTGAAGATCATACTACATCTCATGTATGCAGACCCCGCCATACAGAATTGTCCACCCCTGATGATGACAAGAGGAAAAGGTCTCACAGACCTCAAAGAAGGATTCAGGAGAAAAAGATAATTGATGACAGAGGAAATCGACTTAACATTTACCTCATGAACCAGGAATTTCTTTCAAAAATCCAGGAGCTGTCTCATTGCTGCCGAATTTAATTTCTTCACAGTTATCCTTTTTTTTTTTTTCCAGATAGACTATTTAGATGATTTCAAACATCTTGGTTTTCCATCAGTTTCTCACGCTTGCTTAGTCTGTTTAGATAGTATGCTCACGTTTTTAAAACAGAAACATTGTGAATTTTAAAACAATGAAAAATAAACCACTTATCACTTATTTTTTTCCCTTAGAAATTTCCAACTTCTTGTGGAAGATATGCTAAGGAATTGTCTGAGGTTTTTTGTAGTATTGTTAAATAATCATGGAGAAAAAATTGAATGCAAAAAACATTGCCTCTTGACATGCAATACATAGCAATATTGGCTTGCCACCGCTTGGGGAATAATTGAGTATTACAGCTCTGAGATAGCACAGCCTTAACAGGGCTTGGCTCTGGTTTGTTTACTTTAGCTCATTTGAAAGCGTTTTGGTTTTACGTATTTCCCCCCCCGCCACATTAACTTTCAAAGAGGAAATTACTTCTGTAACCAATATGGCAATTTCAATGTGACTGACTGCAGATTTGACACTTGGCTAGTACCATATCTTTACCTTTTGATGTATCATTCTTGTCTTTTCTTATTTTAACTCTGCTACCAAGCTTGTCTGTCCTTTCTCTCCCAACACATTTTATAAGCATGAAGTGAGACAGGTAGAAAGAGCTTTTCCAACCAGATGAATCTATAAAAAGCTTAACTTAGGTTTTAATTGGCTTATTATCTGTTACTTTTGATTTTTAGAAAGTGTACTACATATTTCAGTCCTTCCGTGGAACTGAATTGGTTGTTTTTTACAAGCTGAGAATATCTCCATAGGTTTAGGGGAATATCTTGATAGGTTTAGGACAAAATAAATCAGAAAAGGGATGTCGGAAAGATTCATACCTCTCTTGTGTTTGGCAGACTTGACAACACTTGACAAGCCTCTGCAGATATTTTTCCAGTTTCCTTCAAAATATCTGAAGTCAGAAGCTTCAGAAACCCATTCTTCACAAAAGAACCATGATCTGGTGCTCCAAATGAGGGATGCAGTACAGAACAGGAGTCATTACTAGCAGCAATCAGAAGGGGTAATTATTACAGTACAAGACAGAATTTAATGCCCTATGATGTCATCCAGAATATTACTGGGACTACCATGTGATGTTTATGTAATCCTGATGAATATAATTTAAAGACACTCATGTTGTTATATTTTAAATAGTTTGGGGAGTCTTGAGTGTAAGGTAAATATCAGTATTTTCAGTGAAGTCCTTCCAACTTGAAAAGCCTGCACAATAGATGTTTGAATAGCAAACTATTACTCTTCTTCAATTTTGTAATATGTAAATGGCTGGACACCAGAATTTCCTTTCAGAGAGGTTGCTTCTAATCTTCTACCTTTTGTGCCAAGTTTCAACAGTCTGCAAATTTTTAGAACCTAGAATAACAGGGTTTATAATGGAAGCACTGACACTCTTGTGGCTATGGATGTGCCAGCTACTGCTGTAATAATCAGTAGATAATTACTTTTAGCTTTCCACTCACTGAATTAGGACAGATGAAATTTTTCATTAAAAGATGAGTTTTGCTGTGGGAAAGTTCATTTCAGGACATGACCACAATAATAAACTAACTGCAGCTTGCTCTGTGATTTCTCAATATTTTTCGTTGTTGGTTACTTTTTAATTGAGGAGGACTAGCGTGAATGAAAATATTCAGAATAAAAGGCCAGATAGCTAACTGCAGGTCATTATTGCATTAAACACAACCCATCAGTGTAGCATGCACAGGTCAATGTGAAGACCTAAGGTGAACTGTGACATAATGAATCAGCTCATGTGGAGAGGAGCCCACAGATGTTCTCAAGAAGCTCTAAACGCAGCCTCGTATCTAGTGCTTTCCTACTGAACTTCAGCATGGATTCCCATTTAGGAAAAAAAAAATATTCCAAACCATCCCGTATGTCTGACAACATGAAAATCACCCAACTTACTTTATCAGAATACTGATTTCTAGTAATTTTCTTTTTATTAGGAATGAAAACAGGTAACCCACCATCACCACCAGCACCAGAAGAACAGTCATCATCAAGATCACACTATAATTTTCTAACTTTCAAAATATTTTGCTATAGATAAGTGGTTCATTATTATGGTAAATCATATCAAAAGGAATGGATTTAGCAAAATATCTTTTATTGCTACCATTTACCACTACTTTCATTAATCAGTCAGTCCTCAGAATATTTTCTTCTGGGTGTTAATTTGAACCACATGATAATGTCCATTTAAACTGTGCCAAGTGGTGATTTCTTTCATCATGACAGTACTTCAATATTTTATCTAGAAAAACTTTCTTTTTAACAACATTTTCAGAGAGCAGATATGAAATAATTAAATAATTCTTTATTATTGTTTTGCTTCCCATTGTTGTTTTCTAACTTAATTTGACCCCTTGAAAGCCTCCAGGAGTGTTGGGGTCAGGGAAAAAGAAGAAACAAACAAATGTTATATATTTGCATCTACAATTTTCAGCTTTCTTATGTACTGATACTAGGCAGCATCCTAGAGCTACTTTAAAAATATTACAGTAGATAGAGGTAAAATCATATTGCATTTTCACTAGTTTAGGAATGCAATTCTGTAGTTAACCTTATTAGCAAATTTAGAATAAATTATACTGAGCTCCTATCTGTGAATTTAAAATCATATACAATTTAAATCACTTAGATTTCAATTTAAGAGGTCTAAAAATGCTTAAAAAGAACAGCTGCTCCTATTATCATCTAGCTTTATTTCTCTTCCCACCTCCGAACAAAATAAAAAAGGATTCTCCATTTCCTCCTCAAATCCCACTCATCATTTTTTCAGTTAAGGTTTCTTAAAATAAGATACAGTCACAATGACTGGAAAACCATCACAATGAGTTCAGGAAACAGATTAAATCAAATTGTGATTACTAGATAGAGAACTCAAGAAATGGTTGTACTAGTACTGGAAAACTGATTTGTCAATACACAGATGAGACTGAAAGTTACTGTGCCATTTAGTTCACTAATTAATCATATCTTCATTCACACTGTACTCAGCCTCGGTTTTCTTTTTCTCCTTTTCATTTTGTGAATACAATGTGCTCTCCTGCAAGGTGTCAAGTAGGGTTTTAAAAGGCCATAATTCCATCATTAACTTTTCAGTCACACAGTCCCTCGTAACTCATTCGATTCTTTTTTTTTTCCCCTTTTCCTCCTCAATTGCTCTGCTGTACTAAACCTTCAACCTATAAAGTTATATATATATGAGAAAAGTTCTCTTATCTAGACACTTAAATTGGAAAAGGAAGATTTTTCAACAGTTCATCAAATCACAGATATTATAACCATTATTAAAGAGAAAAGAAAAAAAAAAAGAAAAAAAATGTCTTGCTCTTAAAAACAGAATAGAAATTTCACACTTTGCTTTTCCCTTTTACATTAATTCATTAAAAAGTAAATCTACATCATATGAAGTCTGGATAAAATACCCTACTTTCACAAAATGGGTAGAGTAAATTTAGGATTATTTGCTCTCTCTAGTATAAAGAGAAGTATATATATATGTGCAAGAAGAAATTTTCAGGAAGTACAAAGAACTTTCTTCCTGAGGGAAAAAGAATTTTTCTTTTCAGACAGTACTCTTCCTATAATATTGGACCAGAACAAGCTACCTTTACTGGTTACAAAAAAATAGGACAAATATATGTGTTTCACACGAGTGAATAAGCTTCCGCAGGAGTGCTATTAGGTTTTTCTAGCTGTGCATTTCATCCTATTTAATTTAATTGGAAGGTTAGTTTGTAAACTACTTTCACCCAGCCATAGAAGGAGTCTGGGAAAGAGCATGAGATATTTCCCCTTTCTGTTGCTTATGAAATGCCTTGAGAAGAATGAGTCATGTGTGTTCTTTCAAGTTATCTTCATGAGATTTTAGCTGTTTTTTCATTAAATTGTCATCTCATCGAAGCAATTACCTACCTCAGACAAGCAGATAAAGACTCTATTGCTGCCTTTTGTTTGTTTACTTGTTACAGTTGAAAAAGTAGATTGTGTGGTCACCACACAACCTACTGCCTGTGAGATTCTTTCTCACTTTACTAGATGACAGAGACCCATCCATTAGTGTCGGTTTGTCCAGTTTGTCAGACAGTAAAGAATAGTAATTGCCCACACTCTCTGCTTGCTCTGTGTTTTTCCTGATGGACTGAAGTTGATCCCCTGATATTTTAACTCAGGTAATCAAGTTATACAGATGTTCTCCTCATATGTATGTAAGTGATTCCTGAGGCTTACAGACAAAAGCCAGAATGTAACTTTTTCATAAAATAAGTGTATTGACCTGGTCATTAAGAAGCTCCAATTTCACTCTGGAAGTTAAGAAATATTGTATCTTAAATGTTCTAAAGCACCTCAAAATAAAAAGTTTGGACTGCCAAACTTTTTCTCTCTTTTGTCAGACTCCAGGGAGATTTATGATGCCTAATGTCTAAGAAAATGGACACAGTCCATGAGCTAAGTTACAATACTTAATAATATTAGGATGAGCTACATCTCCGTGCACCTTCTCTTAACTCTGCAGAAGCCTAAAGATCATGTTTATAGTGATAAAGCATCATTAAACTAATTGAATTTCCAATTAAACCATTTGTGTAAATTGAGTGATTTTTGGCAAGCAAAATACTATACCTCTTGAAAGATTATATTTGGTCAAATCATTTCACATTTTTCATGTCTTTAACTACAAATAGGTAACATCTATGGGTATTTACAGTAGTTTTGTGACTTCTGTTGAGGCTCATACATACCAAACAATTTATCCATTTGTATTGTTGAACTTACGAGCACAGTGCAATGAACACATATTCTGGGTATTAAGGAGATTATCAGATATACACGGTTTCTAAAATAGATGTGTAAAATCTCTATCTTGAGGGCATTTGGTTTTCAGTTTAACTCAAAGATGTATGCATTGGAGCCTTTCCCCTTTTGCACTAATGTGAACAGTAGCATTTCAACTGATACTGACGTGAAAAGGATCAGACATCTAATGAAACTTAAACTAGCAGGCTGTCACACAACATTTCATCTTTCTCTGTGATAAAACAGCATATTAAAGCTGAAAGTGGAGGTGGAAATAATACAGAAAATTACTCTAAGTTTACTACATTTGAACCATTGTTGCAAACTCAGCTCTTTTACAAATAAAATAGATTAAAACCAAAGCTAGTGTTGCATTTGGAATCTCAATGGATAAAAAGAGTTCTCAAAGGTTAATAAAGACTGCTTGTAATGGAAAATGATATAATGCAATTGTTATTCAGCAGTGGCTAAAAATGAAACAGATATGAACCAATAACATACAGAATATGTTATTGCATTTTCATAATGCAGTTTAATTTTGCACTCCTTCAACAATAAAAGTAAGTGATTCAAGTTTAATAGAAAAAACTGGAGTCAAAGTGAATGAAAAATCTTACTTTTACAGCCATGGGAACAATTCATAACGTAGCAAATGCAAGTGCAATAATAACTTATAAGAACAAGACTGACAGGAAAGAAATCATCTCATAGTGTTAAGATTGTACGAAAAATAGAACTGAATTAAACTCATTAGTGGAATAACATAAGCCTGTACTTGAACTCATATTAAAAAAATTATTTATATGCTGAATTAACATTAGAATATTTTTTTTTCCTTCTCTCTCTCATATATGTATGTGTATTGGGTTTATGTGGCAAGGTTTTGGTAGCAGGGGGGCTGGAGGAGTGGCTTCTGTGAGAGGACACCAGAAGCTGCCCCCATGTCAGACAGACATTTCCAGCCAGCTCCAAAATGGACTTCCTGCTACCCAAAGCTGAATCCTTCAGGAACTCTGGTGGCACCTCTGTGATAACATACTTAAGAAAGGGTAAAAACTACTGTGCAGCAGCTTTGAGAGAGAGAGGATTGAGAAAATGTAAAAGAAGAAATCCTGCAGACACCAAGGTCTGTGAAGAAGAAGGAGGAGAAGGTGCTTCAGGCGCTGGAGCCGAGATTCCCGTGATGAAGACCATGGTGAGGCAGGCTGCGCCTCTGCAGCCCATGGAGGGCCATGTTGGAGCAGATACTCACAGTGCAGCCTGTGGAAGACCCCATGGTGGAGCAGGTGGATGCACCTGAAGGGAGCTGCAGCCCACGGGGAGCTGACACCAGAGCAGGCTCCTGGCAGGAGCTGCAGCCCATGCAGGAGCACGTTTTCCAGCAGGATTTGTGTCCCATGAGGGACCCACACCGGAGCAGTCTGTTTCTGAAGGACTGCATCCTGGGGGAAGGACCCACGCTGGAGCAGTTGATGAAGGACTGTATGCTGTGGGAGGGACCCCACACTGGAGCAGGGGAAGGGTGCAAGAAGGGAGCAGGGGCAGAGACTAAACCTTATGAAGAACTGACCCCAAACTCCATTCCCCATCCTCCTGCCCTGCTCAGGGGAAGCAGAAGGAAGAAGAGTCAGAAGTGAAGGAGTGAAGTTGAGCCTGGGAAGAAGGAACAATGGGAGGGAGGCTGTTTAGCTTTGTCTTTGTTCCTCACTGTCCTACTCTTTTTTTCATTGGCAATAAAAACACTTTTCCCCACGTCGAGTGTTTTGCCTGTAATGGTAACTAGTGAGTGATCTGTTTATATCTGAGCCCATGAGCTTTTCCCTCTTATTTTCTCCCTTTGTCCTATTAAGAAGAGGGAGTGAGACAGCACCTGGGGTGTGTGGTGGGGTGTGTGTGTGGCATCCAGTCAAGGTTAATCCACCACAGCATAGTTTTTTTGCTTTATTCTCTGTACCCATAATAATTTGTCAATAAATATGTGTGGACACAGTATAAAGCCCATTGATACTTCAGAGAATGAAAAGAAGCATTTATCTGAATTGTTTGGACAGGGTACTATTGGGACAAGATTCTGATTATGCCAGCTGTTGACTGAAAAGTATATTCAGCATCCACTGATGTACCCATAAGATAAGGGTGCTATATGTGTCATAATACCAGGGAGCCCCTGTTTAGACCTAATTAGCTTTTGCATGAATCTCCAAGTCAGCCTCAATTTTCTGTGGCTAACGATGACTTTGCAGAATTTTCTCAGATGAACAGCAACACACATTATGCAAATGCTCAGATGCCTGGTTTGGCAAGCAGAAAAGTATGTGTCCTTAAATGTAGACATGTCCTTATGTCTACATTTAAATAACCTAGGGACTAGATGCAGATACTAATTTCTATCAGGAAAATTTTCAAAAGGTTGAGTTACATATACAAAGGAGAAGGTAGGATGTACTAGAATTCTAAAAATCAGTTTCTCCAGCCAGAAAGCTAGTTAAAGTTTTCTGCTGGTTTATATTAACCTTCAAGATTTTCAAGAAACTACTATCCCAAAATGCTTTGGGACTCACTCAAAAATATCCACTGTATCTCTATCTGGTTATCTGAGTTTAAAGATCAATCAAAAAATTCAACACTGACCCCTTGATTCTTTGTGTGTAAATGCTTTGGGACTCACTCAAAAATATCCATTGTATCTCTATCTGGTTATCTGAGTTCAAAGATCAATCCCAAATTCAAGTTTAAACCAAAAATTCAACACTGACTTCTTGATTCTTTGTGTGCCCCATGGTGACGTGTCAATTCTTCAGCTACTGTAGACAGTGGGATCATGCAGATTTCCTTTGGGACAATTAGTTTCATTCCAAACTTCATGTGAAATTTGAAACATGTTACAACTAACAAGTCCAGAGATACTTAAACTTCTGTATGGTTCCTGGAAGCCACAGCCTGCATCAGGCATGGGTAAAATAGGAAAGTGCCTTGGACAATAAATCAATGGTGATAGTAGAATTACATTTTTAAGTACAACAAATAGATCTTCTGTATATATATACATGGTTAAATAAAAAATAAAATTAAGAACTTAAGATGGGAAGTTGGGCAAGCTTTGGCACTGGATGCCAGCTCATCCAACTGCCTAATTTTTGCTCCAAGGCTCTTGTTTATACTACTTCAAAATGCTGTATTCAAAATGCAGGCGTGACTCTTGGCATGACTGTAGCTCTTGTCAAGAACTTCTTCCAAAAGGCAATACTAGTGATGTAGCACCATACTGGGCTGCCTGAACAGTTTTCTAGCACAAGTCTAGCAGGCTTTGTCACTGTTCGCATGCTGAATGATACCACATCTTCAAACTAGTGCTATAAAGCACTAGTCTGGCACATTCTTGCAGGCACTTTGAAGTGAGAATAAACACACCAAAGTTACTATTTGTGCCTTAGGTCCACAGGAGCCAGAGACAAAAACAATATTGTGTGACATAACCAGCTCACATCAGCCATAAACCCTGAGAGTAAGTGCTAGCTGGATTTTTGTATTTACTTGTTAGGCCAATTAGAAGCAGCCCTGTGCTCATTTCACATGCACTCAAAATGTCTGAAAGCATATGAGAGCATTAGTGGCTGCCGGATCTGCTCCATCACACATATTTTTTTGAGCCTATTCTGGGCATGAATTAAAGCACCCAGGGCCTCATAGGCTCCACTGATCTACTCCCCCCAAGCTCTGCTCTTCCAGCTGCTGTAGGAATGAGAAGCAATTCAGGAAACAGAGTGAGAGAGAGAGAAAAGGGGGAAGGAGACTCCTCTCATCTTCTCTCTTCCTGGTTGGCAGCATTATGCTTGTTTGGGCATTTCTGAATTGGTGCACTTGGCAGTGGCAGAGAGAGAGTCAGGCTGGCTGGTGCTGTGCAGAAAGCTAACGTGATCAAAGGCACCCAGTATTGTGGCCAAGGTACTTGCTTGATTCTTTATGAAGAGACATACTCGGGGACCTGCCCTGAAGCTACTGCAGAACTAAACCTTGCTTATCCATGAATTGAGGACAATAAAAAAGAATTTTAGCTGCTTTGCAAAGACTCACATAATCAACTCCACTAAGTCTAAAAGGCAGCAAAAAAAACTTGCAAGTGCAAGAGCTAGTTTTTAGACAAGAATCTCATGCTATCTAAAAAATCAGCTCTGCATGGTTCAGTTATGCATGGTAAAAGCGTGGTAAAACACTTGTTTTATCTGTCAGACATATGGATAACAAGAAAGTTTGCTCGTGAAGGGCAAACCAATATGTCACCACTAATATGCAGAGGAACTTTGACGAAGTGCTCTGATGAACTGCACTTTTTCCCTACAGGTATCATTGCAGAGATGCAATGCTGTCTCAACCTCTAGACTTTCGTGTTCTTGCTTTATCCGTACCATAGCTTCTACTCAGAACATGGGATGCTGGTGTCTGTGGCAAGGGACATAAGTTATCTAGACCCAGTATGCTGCTACAGTGAAAGCAGAATTGAACATGATGGTATAAGCATCTCTATAGAATAAAAATCTGTTGGAACTCTTGTTTAATTTCCTTTTTTATCTTCTAGAAACAACTTAAAGCAAAGAATCAAAAAAATGAAATAAGAGTTACTTGTCCTTAACTTATTTAACCCTGAAAATCTTTGAATACTATATATATATATAAAATGAACAAGCCATCAGTTTTTAATGTTCTCCAGTTCAGCCTTCCCACGCCCTGAATTTGAAGGATCAGAGATCGTCTTTCTTTTAATCAATCTCTATCCTCCTGAGAGATTTTTGAATCTCTCATGACATGTCTGGATTAAACTGTTATTAACTCCTCCTTCTGCAGTCACATGAAAAGTCATTGCTTTATAACATGCTATTCTATCAATCTGCTGGAATTTTTGTGTTTCAAATCATTACAAAGATATAGATGTGTATTTTTATACCATTTACATTTGGAAAATATTTTTATTTTCTGTAAAATATCACATCACCGTTCTTTCCTTCTACTGTAAAGATATTTACCTCTAACATGATAATATCCTTATATGCGGTAGATGCATTTAAATAACTTTATGAAATGGGAAATTTAATATATTGCATCAGATTTTCTCAATATTCTTCAACATCTTGATATGTCAGAAAAAAACACTGATAAAAAATGTCTATTCATTATTTCAGTCCTTTTCTCATTATTCTAAACACATATTCTTGCTGCTCTGTTGCCTTCTGATTTAAACCTTTCCAATTTGTGCAGAGTCAGCAGCCAAGGTGTATACGGCTTGCCTACTTCAGCATTTATCCAAATGAACACATATTGTAGACCTTCTTTATAAAATTAGATACCAGAAACTCTGCAAGAGGGGAAAAATCCTAAATGGTGATCTGGAGAAAGGAATATAGATTCTGTTCTGTGGGATCACTATTCACTGATGTCTCTAAGTACAAAAAATAATGGCTGTTAATGACACTTCAAAGAGACTGAAAACAATCCAGGATCTAGCCATGCAATGATCACAGGACCATAACTAAGTCTGTGACTGAGATGCTTTCTCAATTTCAAGATCTGTCATCTTATTCAACTAAGAGCAGCATGAAATACCTTTGGGAGGAAAATTTCTGTACTGTTGTTAATTCTTTCCATTTCAGAATATCTTCTTGTTCTCCTTCCCTTCACTTTCCACCTCTTGAAAGAGTATATATCTATCACTTCTCTCCTACTTTAGATTTTCTGTGTCTTGGTTTAGGGATAAAATCTTACTCCATGGATATTGATATTGCTAGGTTATTACCACCTGGGTTTACAGGTGATTCCAGGCTTATTCATTAGTCCTACAAGCACTGCTGAATTCAGGTACTTCATTTCTCTTAACAAATATGTGATAAAAATGAGATTTTATGTCTGGATTTTACTTTCTCTGCAGTATAATAAGACATTATCCAATACATATATTTTAGTAGCATATAAAAGTCTGTAATAATATAATATTTTTTTTCAGTACTGTCTTTTTCATTGTGAATATAGATAGATAGCCTATATTCTCTACCTGACCACCTGGGCTAAAATTTGCTTTCAACAGGAGTGCAGTGAATGTCCTCTGTTTCAAACCCACATACATGCTGTGTTTATTAGTTCACTGTAAAGGGCATAGTAATGAGATACAAAGATCTTGCACATGTCTAGTTTTCTTTCTACAGGAAAAAAAACATTCTGTGGCAGTACACAAAAATGTGCCTTTCTTATTTTTTGTAGATTCTTTTGTAGCCCTAAGGCTCTGATCACTTCAAGTATCATAGGCATTTCATAATTCCCCTCCCCCTACAAAATGACAAAAAGCAATGGAAAAAAAATCCTGTCAGATGCAGTGCTATATCAACAAACAATGTATCCTTCTTAGATGACAAACTAGCTAAATATAAAAATGAAGATATTCTGACAAACATTTCAGAAAGGAAAATAAAACCAACAAGGCAAGTTGCACAATTACCCATTTCTGCCATATTAGACATGTACCTTTCCCTGGCTGGCTTAGTTTCATACAGTAAGGTTTCTGTATGTTCACATATAACCAAAATACCTTAGCTGAATCTGATTTTCACATTGCTCCACCCAAATTAAGACAGCAGAACTCATTGCAGACTGGAGTCAGCTCAGCTTCTGTGTATACCTTTTCACTTTGGTGATTTATTGTTCATCTCTAATATTAAACTATTGATTGTTTGTGCTGCCACAACTGACCAATCTATCACAGAGTTTTCATTTCTGTGTTTTAATAAAGGATTTCACCATAATGAGCTGCAATATAATGGCCTAGAATTAGAACTTTTTTTTCTATGCATATGGTTTAGTGTTTTTTACATACACGAATAGGAAATCTACATTTCTACAACATTTGCTTACATTAAAGCCATGACAGCTGGTTTTGGTACATAAGATGACAATCTCCACATGGAAACTGGTAGTTGCAACTCCCTTTCCTTGCCCTTGACAGGTTCTAATCTTTGCCAAGTCTATTCTTCACAATAACTTCAGTTCAGTCAGGATTTTAGCAAAATGACAGTGCCTCCAACAAAATTAATTGTTTGCTAATATTCTAATTCACACAATGTGCATTCAGAGTCCATGTCAATGATCTTGGTCTGTTCTTAGCGCTCTTATCAAGATATAAACTTTTCTTGGCCCACAGCCTTACCTAGCTCAATTAATTATTTAAATTTGTAGGTATTTTCCTGCCTAGTATATTTCAGTCCCTTTTGTGCTGCAATTGCAAATTACAATATTCTTCAGAAACCTGCATTCTGTCTTGTCCCCCCATGCACTGAAAGATGCTTGTGGCTTATTTTACTTAGTTATTGCCTTGGTTATTTCTGATATTGTGCATTGGGGAATGTTGGTAAAAAAATAGTTTTAATTTTATGGACCTGGAGATATGGCTGCCTCTGATGGAATAATACTATACCTTTGTTTCATCATGTAAATCAGTATTCACTGGTTTCACAAGATACATTTGCCATTTGACAGATGGTTCACATATCCCATCCACTTCAACATGTATAAAACTAGCTAGGGTGCATGATTCTTTTCAAAATAAAGATAAAAACCTTCCTGCAGTTTAGATAGCCCATCTCTGTGCCATCAATATGTTTTAGTAACACTCACATGATTAACTCTACTTCACAGCCTAGATTATTTTCTTTCTCTTGGCTCTCATTAGTAAGGGCAAGTTTCCAGCTTATGTGGTAGATCTACAATTTGCAAAGCAACAAAACCAGCATTGTTTCCAAATTATATTCCTACAGTTACACCATCTACTTCTATGGAAATAAAATGCAACTGCTATTGCACTTAATTTATATCTGGACTTTCCTTCCTTCCTAGCAATGGAATTCATGAATTCAAGAGAACTGCAGTGGAGTTGTGGAAATAATATTCCTGGGACTATTGAAAATATCCAAAACATAAACTTAGTATGTATTCAAAAGGGATTGAAATGGAGAAACCTTTCATTGCTCTTGCTCCTGCTGCTCTTCCTTTCTTGTTGCAGACAGCATATGTGGGATCAGCATATTTTATAAGGATTTGATCTGGAGCATAACTACTGAGCATATTTGAGCTGCTCAGTCCAGCAAGCATATGAAGTCCCTCGTGTATAGGAGCATATGTAGAGCAATGTCAAACCTGTTGCGAGCAGAGGATGTTGTGGGTGGAAGAGCAACGCAGGAAAGAAGCAAGCAATAGAAAGAACAGTAAGAGCCCCGAGGGAAAAAGAAACAGGCAGCACGGGAGAGGTTGCAGGGAGAAACTGGACTATCACCTACATGGCTGGATAACAGCAACATAAAAAGAGGGAAAGAGCAATTCATAACCAAAAGGACCGTTGGGAGAATGAAAGGCATCAATAAACCTCTTTTTAAAAATCATTTTCCCTGCAAAATAGTCCAGAGTACAGAGGAGAGTACTTCTGAGATACATGGCCTCAAGAGATAAGAATTAAATGGAGACTTGGGAGTCATGAATGGGAGCAATATATGGGACTCCCTGACATATGATAGGCTGACTGGGAATAAATTTCTTTGAGCGTAGTTTTAAACTCTTCTCTAGGTTTGCCAGGCTCATAAACAGACTTGTTTACTGAAATTCAATGGAGCATGTTAAAGTCAGACTGAAAAACAGTCTGTTTCAGCACAAGGGAGGCCAGAGTGGGCTGGTGTCACTCATCACTGCCTCTCAAGGTAATCAGGAAAGCTGTAAGGAAAGTGTATAGGGAGCCCCAAGATCACACAGCCCTTTGAGGGAGACAGCATCTCCCAAACTCCTCATAGCAGAGGCTGTAGTAGCTCCACGGTTCCCTGTGCTCCATGGCTTGGGTCTGTCAATGAAAAGTTGTCAAAAAAGTATGCATGAGGATTACTTAAAAGTATAATCTATTAAGGTGTTTGTGGAACTTGACACACTCGGTTACTAAAGGGATGGCAAAAAAAAAATCAAAATTTTAGTGCAGGCATGCCCAGATGGAAGTACTTTTAAGTTATAAACTAACAAAGAGTGCCAAATTCTGCCAGCTTTAAATTTGTAAATTCAAAATTTATGCACTACCTGTGCAGCTCTCAACTTACGTGATTGTTACTGTTCTATAGAGGGTGCTCACTTTTTTATTTGCTCCATGCCATGTTTATGTATACACATACAGGCACTCATGCAGACTGCATGCACCATCTGCCACCAACAAAAATTCTCATATTTACACTTCAATCCCTCTCCCTTCAGCAATCTGTAAAAAAAATGACCTTGGCTCTGACCAAATTAAACAGTGCAAAAATTCTCCCTCCAGTTTCCAGTGCCTAGATACTCTACAAAGCCTTGGTAAGAAATCCTGTCTGTGCTCGTGCATGGTGAGCTAACAAGGGTCTCTTTCAGTCCCAGTGCCAGCTTCAAATGCACAGATATTCAGCTTGCATAGGTAGGTTTTTCCATCCCTAACATTTCTGAGCCTGCCCTCAGGCTTGAGATCTTGCTTTGGACATCTCTCTCTTGTCTCTGGCTTCACAAGTCCAATGAACGTAATACTCTCTTCACAAGGACAAAATACTCAAAAAGAGAAAAAGAAATGCAAAATGGAAAGGGAGAAAAGATGGATGGGATTTTTTTTGTAGCTTTTTTAACTGCTCCCCGTTTCTCACTCCCTTGAGTGAGAAACCACACAACCACACCAAGCTGCTGTGCTGAAAATTACCATATTCTGAGAGGAGGATTATTGATTCAGTCTATTTGCATTAAAATCTTCTTTGCATTACCATATCTCCTGTTCTTAATTCCAACTAGATTTTAAAGGCATAATGTGTCATAATTAATCACTGAAACATTTTTTGTGTGGAGGCAGATTTTGCCTTTTGAAAACCATTTTTGAACACATGAAGGAGAAAATGGTGTTTGGGAACAGTAAACGTAGGCTGACCAATCTTGCCATGACTGTGGACAAAAGAAGTGGATGCTGTTTATCTCCGCTGTAGCAGGATTTTCCTCATGGTCTCCCACAACATCCCTGTATCCAAGTAAGGATGTTAAGATCTTAGACAAGGGGGCTGCTACAGATGAAAATCTTTGTGGGTTGTCAGCATCAAAGTGTGGTGGTCAATGGTTTGCATTTTGCCAGTTAGCGGAGTTCCTCAGGGGTCAACTCTGAGACCATTCAATATCTTTTATTCTGTTCAATATCTCTAACCTAGAAGAGGAAATGGGGTGCACCCTCATCAAGTCTGGAGACAGCCCCAAACTGAGGGGAACCAAAGAGACATTTGGAAGGACTTAAACAGGCTGGAGGAATGGGCTGATATTCATGAAATTCAGCAAGGACAAATGCAAAGTATTCTACCTAGGATGAAATAATCCTTTTCAGAAAACTGCAACCAGTATATTGGGGGACATGATTATGCCCCTCTGAGAAGCACTGACTAGGTCATATGTGAAATATTGTGTTCACTTTTGGGAGCTCCAGGGCAACAAGGGTTTTGACAAATGGAATCAAGTTCATCTGGTCAGGGGCTGTGAGGAGAGGAAGCCGAGATACCGGGACTTATTAAGCCTGGAGAAGAGACAGCTGTGAGCACACCTAATGGCAGTCCTCCCAGACTTTCAGAAATGTCATCAAGAAGATGGGACCAGGCTCTTTACTGAAGTGCAAATGAGGTCAGGGACAGAATGAGATAGCAATCATAAATTGTAATGGGGAACATTCCAACTAGATGTAAGGAAAATTTGCCACCTTGAAGATAATTAAGCTTTCAAGCATGTTGTCCAGAGACTTATGGAATGGAGGTCCTCAGAGATTTCCAAGACCTGTGTGGTCAAATCCCTGAACAGCTTAGTCATTGGGTGTTGACCCTGCTTGGAGTAGGAGGGTCTAGGGACCCCCTGAGGCCAATTGTGACCAGAATAATTATACAATTCTAAGGTCCACAGATCATTCCTGAGACCTCAGCACTGTTGTAAAGCAGTAGGAAGTCTGTTATTCTCATTTTGTGTATATTGAGGGGCTAATGTGTGTCAAATTGCTGAAGCTGTTCCCTGGGAATTCCTATCTGACACTTTTTCTCCAAGTTAGTATTTGTTAAAGAGCAGTCTATACCCCTATAAGTTGTGCTTACATAGGGAAATTCTTATTTGACTGCAGGGAAATTCTGTGTGAATTTTCTTCTGATTATAGCCATAATGGTATTATTTTCATGAATTGATGGTAGATCCTTCAATCTCAAAACAGATTAATGTTTTGTCTTATGTTTCTATCTACAAGTCCCCAGTGAATCTAAGATTTCTAACATTAAAACCACTCTTATTTTTAGGTCTGTTGAACAATATGTTGACAACTAATGATTCTTAGTTCAGTGATTCCGTTTCTTAGTGTCAATATTAAAAACTAATCACAACTTTAGTCCACAGACTTGTTTGTAAGTTCTATCTCTGGCTGAAATTTCTAATTATCTGCCAGAGCAGGTGCTATGAATGTTATCAGTGATGTGCTTAAACGCTTACTTCTCTGAAAATTACATGAATTGATGTTTTATGAAGTATGATTTTTGTTTATAAGTTTGGTATTTTGGGATGATGACTTTTCACAAGATTTTGGAATGATAGGTTTGGTATGTGTTAACTTCTCTTTCACTGAAGCATTTTCAAGTGAGACTACTTCAGGGAAGTGAGAATAATAGTGTAGAAAAAGTACAAAGCATTTTCTTACTCCTCCCACAGTTGTCATATAATCTGTATCATGTTTGTTTCAAGGAGATAAAATTTTCTGTGTCATCAATATAGGTTCTTTTATCTTACCTACTTTGTAGTTTAAATAGGCTTTAATAGGCTTCTTGATGTATATATTAATTTCAGACCAGTATAAAAAACCTTTGGCCCTTCTCTTTTAGATTTTTCATTCTGCAAGTGACCTACTCATGTTGCCTTTTTAGTTATTATGTTTATTTCACATAACTTCTTAAGAATCACATTTTCATGTTTTAGAGCAAGACCTGGTATTGAGAGAATCTATAAACTGATGGGACATACTCGAAAGCAGAGACTTGACCATGCTGTAATAACAATCTTAATTGTTTTCTTCCAGTACTGGTTCTCACGCCTCTTTACAGTAGACTGAGTATCTGTCCATGTGTGCTAAGAAATGGACTTCTATTTAAACTAGGAACTATTCACATTTTTTTAAACATTTTAACACTGGTGAGGTACAACACGCACTGGAAAAACCTTTGCAGTATTAAGAAGAGGGGAGGGTAAAGAGCAAAATCAAGGGCATTTTTGTAGCTCCATTCTATTTAAGGAAAACATAACAAAAAATCAATCCTAATCTACCATTTATGAAATTACTTAGAAGTTATTCCTTTAACCCTGGTTCAGTGATTGTTTTCTTGCCTTTCTTCCTTTTTTCTTCCCCTTAATTTCTTTCTTATTTTGATTGAAAATGTTCTGAAAGTGTGTATTTATTGATGGGACAACTCTTGACTCATGATGTCAGAGAGACAGTCTGACTCCAAGCACATATAAAGAGCCATCTAATGGCCACCCTACTGGTCCTAACCCTTGACCATAACCTCATCTGAAGCTTCATTTAGCTATTCTTGTCCCATAAAAAGCATTATACTGCTTTCTTCACATGCCTCTTGTCCAGGTTTTTATTATTCTTTTTTTTCTGCATTATACAGGTGATTCGGAAAGACAAAAATGAAATCTAAAAAGGCAAGGTCCTGTTACTACGAAATTGTTTTACATAGGTTTCAGTACAGTCTGTGGGTGTTTTGTCATTGATGACACTGGAAGAATTGGGCTCTGCACGCTCATTGTAATTCAGTGGCTCAGTTGAAGAGTGCACAGTGTCACTAATAAGCTCCCATCAGAGAACAGTAACGGGAAACTGGTTTCTTGCCGCCAGCTGTGTACCTTACTGTGCCCTGCTACTGTTAAAAATGAAAATGACATATGAATTCTACTGATCAGAACATATTATGGCAACATGCAGAAAGGAGCAAGTTTCATTTTCCACAACAGAAAGGAAGACACACTGTAAAGGCTAAATGTTCCAAAGGACAGGTATCCTGGGTATACTCTGGGTAAAGGATAGGTGTCCTGGGGACACTTTGTATTAAAGCGAGCTGAGTGTCTGACGGCAAAGCAGGAACAGTCAGACGAGTGAAGCTGCATGAAACATTAAAGAAAAAAGCTAATTATGTGTTTAACTGAATCGATGATAAACATGGGATTGTTAAGTTTTCTTTATAGTTGTTTTGCTTTTTTTTGTTGTTGTTGGTTTTGTTTTTATTTTTTTTAACTGATTGATAGGCAGAGTCTCCGTCCTGAAAGGACAATCTTATTATTCATCTCAATCTACATCTTTCACACTAGATGAAATCTCAGAGGCAGGTATAGCTGTAAGCACTCTTTTCAGTGCCTCTGTGGGCTGCCTTTTGAAGGTTAGGTGAGCACCAAAATGTTACCTTTTGTTTTCTTTTTTGATTTTCCTGTGTACCACGAGATTCCATGTCTTCCCTTTTGAAGCTTATGCTGTCTGTTGCTTCTGTGTTGCCTGTATCCCCTTCTAGTCCCCCTTGCTTTTTCTATCTCTCTCTTAGCTTTCCTCTGCTTTTCGAGCTTTATCTGTGCAATTCCTTGGAGCTTCATGCTGAATAGACATGACTTGACTGCAAGCTTTCAAGAGTCACAAATGAAATGAGCTTAGGAACGCTGTATATCTAGATCCCAAGAGCAAAAAACTTTCCTAAATGCTGTAGTTTTGCCAGTCAATTACTGAACCCTGTGAGAAAAGCATGAAGTAATAAAATTATGGGCAATACTGAAAGGAATACCAGAAAGTAGAAAGAGTCTTGATTTAATGGAGAGGAGCATTATTGATTCCTGTCCTCCACAACAGGGCTTAAAAGCAAATAAAATCCATTACTTTCAATGGCAGACATATTAAAAGTTGCTGTCTGTGTAATGTTTCAAAACATACTAAAATGGAGTTTCATTGTCTCTCTTCTTGTTCATTTCTGTTGCAACATGGAAAACGTTTTGCTGTTACACCATTACAAGCACTAATTTCCTAATGACTACAATCAGTATTTCCATAGATCCAATTGCACCTGGGTTACCAGCTTGTCAAAACTTCTCAGCCAAACAGGATCCAGCACTTCAAAATAAAATCTCCAAGGAAATCCTAGACCTAGCAGGAAATTATTTTGGACACTTGGAAATCCTTGGCTTTCGTTCTGCATCACTTCCAATCCTCAGTGTGTAGCCAGGGAGAACCATGATCTTTGAAGTGTCTTTTTTTTCAAGTAAATAAGACAAGATCATCTGAATTCCTTCAAAAGCTATGGTTTACTTGGAGGAATGTTGTTATCAGTTCTGGTTTTGTTTTTTCCTTCCTTCCTTCCTGTCTTTCTTTCTTTCACTTCTCCCTTGCATTTTCAGCAACATTAGAAGTACCTTCTCATAAAAAGCCTTTGCTGAATCAAATCTGGGAAAACTGCTGTATATTATGACCCCTTGTTCTTCAGCTTCATTTTTGAAATGGCCTCTATTTCTTCCTGCAGTAAAAGATGCAGTAGAAAGTACCTTCCCATGAAAGGTCATTTCTGAATCAAATTTTGGAAAACTGGTGGTTCAACAGCAGCAGAATGTCAGCCAGCTTTTACTCGCACATTCCTCACTTGAAGAGAAAGTACTATGTTAGGCACAACATTATAGGATTCTCTTGGGTAAAAGACTTTATAACCATAGGTTATTATCTTCCAGTTCCCTTTCTTCTTCCCCTCTCTCTTCTCTTTGGTTTGGTCGGGGATTTTTTTTCTTTTGTTTTGGTTTGTGTGTGTGTGTGTATCTTTTTCTTTGCTTGTTTTTCTCCTCTAGGTCTTGGGGTATTATTTATAATATATCCTATACTTATTTTTTTATGAAAAACGAAAAGAGCTAGAAAAAAAAGCAATCTTTTGGTATAAAAACTGATTATATACTGCAAACCAGACTGCCTTGCTACTTTGGATTATTGAAGCAAAGAACTGCTTGGGTTTACCAGAGAGTCGAGACAGCTTCTACTCCTGCATTTGTCAGTCAGCATGGTATTAGTGTTCCCAGCCATTTGACGGAGATGGCTGTGCAGCTGCACAATGTGCTATCTGCATTATAACTAGATCTGACTTTGCATATATGCTGGAACTGTACTTCCCTGTGTACTCCCATACAGGACTATTTGCAGATCTGTTATTTTCAATTATAGCAGATTATTTATTTTTTTTTTTGGTACTATAAAAGTTCATATGCAAGGCAGAATGCTATTTAACATAGCAAAAGATGAAGTCAAATGCCTCTCTGCCCTCTCACTGGAAGTTTGATCAATGAAAGAAGCTCCTCATCCTTCCTGAAGCATCAGTACCAGAACAGGCTGTTCAAGGAGATGACTAAGGCCCTGTAGTATTTGCCTGATCTAGCTCTTCCCCAGCTTGCTTACACCTATCCATCTTTGAGGGACAATAAGACATCTCACAGGCCTGTGAATGTGTTTGTGAATAATTTTGCATATCATTACCTATTCCTACAAGCTTGCTGCAGGGAATTAACAGACAGGCACTCTGTTTCATGTAATGGATGAAATGGAATGGAATAAGCTGCACCACATACTCCCTTCTCCATAGTATATTACAACTTCATGGAAAAAACATCTGACATTAGTTTACTTGAAATCCTCTTTGCAGACACGTTCTCCATTTTCCTCCACTGGCGTTTTTTAAAATTAGTTTTAGTTTTAGTTTTTGTTCTTATTTTTCTTTTTTTCTCTTAACTGAAGAACCTCTAGCTATCAGAAATATTGGTTTTTGAACCAGGCATAACATTTTGTGACATCCACTGTTTTGCTTAGTAGTTATTCAGAACCAGAGTTGGCATTTGTAACTGATAGTTATTTACAGCAAAATAGTTAAGCTATGGAAAGAGCTTATAGACTGCTAACATTAACTTCCTCTAAACACAACTTGTCTTATTGTTTATTGTCTTTATTGTTTATTGAATTCCTAGGGAATTTTTAGGCTTCATAAACCTTCTAAAAGTGTCAGTTACCCCTATGGCTACTTACGTAAGGCAGTGCAAATTGTCTCCTTGGGATACATCCACTAAGCATCAAGTCTTCTGTTTCAGAGCTCAGGAAAAGCTATTAGTCTTTTTCTAACTCTAATTTACTGATTCTATGATCAATGTCTTTTCCAAGTCCTGAAATGACAAACTCTCAAAAATCTAAAGTCTTTCCTTTTGTAAACTCTATTTTCTTCTCTACCGTTTTAAAATTCTGTTTCAGATAGAAGCTTAATGATAACAACTTGGGAGTGACATATATGGGTGACCTGCAGAAAACAATTATTCTCAGTGTGAGATTTATGAAGAATATAATTCAGTGGGCCATCAACAGCTGTCCCTTCCTAGCATCTTAGAACTGGAAAGAGCTGACTCTGAATGTTTTAAACTTCTAACATTAATTAAATGTTCACAAGACTTTCTAATTAATTATATATTGGTTTTCAGGTTTTTGAGTGACCTTTCAAACATTTCAAACAGCATCCAGCTCTGGAGTCCTCAGCACAGGAAAGACGTGGACCTGTTGGATCGAGTCCAGAGGAGGGCCATGAAGATGATCAAAGGGCTGGAGCACCTGTCCTACGAGGACAGGCTGAGAGAGTTGGGGTAGTTCATCCTGGAGAAGAGAAAGCTCTGGGGATACCTTATTTTGGCCTTTCAGTACTTAAAGGGGGCCTACAGGAAAGATGGGGACAAACTTTTTGACAAGTCCTGTTCTGATAGAATAAGGGGTAATATTTTTAAACTAAAAGAGAGTAGATTATAAGGAGTAAATTTTTTACAGTGATGGTGGTGAAACACTGGCAGAGGTTGCCCAGAGGGGTGGTAGATTCCCCATCCCTGGGAACATTCAAGGGCAGGTTGGATAGGGGCTCTGAGCAACCTGATCTGGTTGAAGACATCCCTGATCATTGCAGGAGGGTTGGACTAGATGACCTTTAAAGGCCCCTGCCAGCACAAACTATTCTATGATTCTTTGACTGTTACTCTCGTGTATCTAGCACAACCTGAAAGCATAACTGACGAGAATTAGCAACAAACTCTAGTCAGTCACTTTCAAGATCACTGAACAAAAAGCTTAATGGTCCTGATTAAAATATCCATCTACCGAGTGTTCTTGACAGCTGAGCTTGAAAAATGTGCTATAAAAAAGATAACATTAAGAATGCTGTAAATGGGCCTGCACTTCTAATCAATTTGGCAGCTACAAAAGAATATAGAGTCTTAGATTATTTTACTATTTATATACAACTACCTTATTAGGGCCATAGTGGATGGATACAACACGGGTGTGAGAGTTTGTGTGACTTCATAAATGCACTACATCTTTGATGACCTTTGTAATCATTGTGGTCTTAAATAACTATTACTTAATTTTCCGTGGTAGGAGAGGATCATGTTTTCTGTTTTTCACTCTTAAAGCTGCTTTCTAGCAGTATTTTTATAAACTGTGCAGAAGAATTAGGAAATACTTCTCTGGAACCTTTTAATTGTGGCCAATTAAACATCAGGCCTAAACAGGACAATTTAAGCTTCAAAATCGACAAGGGATTTGGAATTTCACTGAATGTTCCTGGCCTTGCTCCATGGGGTGTGATGACACAAAAGCTTTTATAGAAAATCTCACCTTAAGCAGTGATTTCAACTCTTTAATCCTAGATACTGGTTCATTTCTGTAGTTCTCTTCCAGAAATTAATCATCTAGACAAGATAAGTTCAGGCTGTGACCGAAATATCCAAAAAGCTTTCTACAGTCCACTGTACCCCACACCATTTACAGTTAATGAGGCTAGTACCAGTGATATCAGCCTTTAACTTATCAGTATCTGTATGTTTTTAATGAGAGATTTTGTATGATTTTTTACTGGTTTTAATGCTCTAATAGTTTTCTATTTTCTTGCTGTTCAAATAAATTTAATCTCTTCTTCTCCCTTAATAATGTCTTATCCAAGTTATCATTTTCACTTGCAATTAATTTGTTTTATGCTATTAATTTTACATAGAGCCAAATTACTCTAACTGTAAACAAAAAAAAATCCATATATTTATTTCACACATTTAAAAACCAGCATTGATCTTGGAGGACTTGAATTCCTTTATGTGTGGCTTGTTCCTTTTTTCAAAAAATTAGAAAATAGTTTTCTTTTCTTCTGCATCTCCACTACAATAAACTAAAACCCAGTGTGTTTTGTTTTGCTTTAAATATGATTTTAGATTCCTTTACAGAAAAGTGTTACCCTCTGAGGAATAATTTCTCACTGCTGCTGATAAATCAAGAGGTGTAATTGACAACGTAGAAAAAGAATCTTCATTGGGTTCAAGAAAGGAATTCTTGATAGTGCTAGTACTAATGAAGGGAAAAATCCAAATTCACTGAACAATTTATATTCTATAAACATTTTAGTATACACTAAATTATCAGCTTAGGCTTTTGGGATTCCAAATGTAGGTTTGCTAACATTAGCAGTGTGTTAGAGATGTGTTCATACCAAAAGGTTCAGTGATAAGTAGTTATATATTTTGTCAGGAACTTCAAATTGGAAGCAAATGTAGTACACTCATGTATTAAGGCCTGTCATCATTACATTGCCTTAAAATAAAAATTGCTTTGTGAGACATTGCTTTAATCAAAACAAAAAGCCAAGGAAGTATTCACATATTCCCTCTGAGGGATCCCATGAGGCAAAATAATGGAAGCATATATGAATGGTTGCACAAAGTTTAACTTCTAACAAATATTGTCATTAGCTCTCTGCAGTGAAATCTATGAGGCTGTACACCAAAGTTTTCTAGCTGACCTCACTGTCTTAATAGATCAGGAGATTGTAGGGAAGTGAGAAAGTACTTCAGCATTAAACAGTATGGGCAATGCCACTTGAAAATACTACACAACACAAAATTTAGTTCGACTAGGTAAAGGAAAATAAACAATTTTTGTGTATTTTTAGCTATTTGTAGCTCTAAAAAAGTGACAAAAGGTCTGCACAGTAGTTCCCAATTGAGTCATTGGGAAACAGATTGAATCACAAGAATAATCCTGGGGTTTTTAAGTGTGTTTCTTGAAAATTACTTCCTCTACTAGGCAGGTCAAGTCTGATAAACAAGCTGTTGAGAAGAAAAAAGGCCAAAAAAAATGAATATAAACATTTTTTAGAAATTAAACAAATGTTGATATGTGGTATTAAGAACATAAATTTAAGCTCCTGTTTTTGAAACTACTGCTGAGATGGGGAAGGCTGTTAAAGAGGTTGTCTTTATTGAAATTCCACTGGTGCCTTTTTAAAATGTTCCCTAGTGAACTTCTCTCATGCAAGGCAGTCAAAAAGTGAAATTTGGGATAGACCACAAAGCAAACTAAGACAGTTGAATCTTCATAGATCAAAGTTAAAAGTAAGGTCTGCTGAAGGACTAATGAAGCAAAGACACTGTGCCTTGCTCTATTTTTATCACAATAGCTAACCAGAATCCCAAGCATTAGAGCAAAGTAATTAAACAATACATGTATGTCAATATCCTCCCCTGCCCCTCAAAATAATCGATTTGCCTATTGAGATGTCTGTTTAGCAATCACAGCAAAAAAAACCACAGGCACTGATAAATCATGATGCTTTCTCATGTTTCTGTTTCTCTTAGGTCTCAGCTACTTTTTGTGAACTGGATGTTTACATACATGCTTTAAATGTACATTTTCAAAACCAAATCAGTGCAAGATAACATCTGTAAAACAAGCAGGAATGAAACAGGTAAGTCGTATCAAAATTAAGGATTGCCAAACCAATACTTAGAGGTTGCTTGAGAGCTTTTCTAAACAAATTCAAGAGCCACAGGGTGTAAGAATACCCACGTCAACAGTGCGGTCATTCTTTTGACATTGATTTTCAAAATACATGCCAAGCAATTTGCACTGTGTACTGTACAAATGTCAGTCAGCGGTAGAAAGGTGGCCACAAGGGATGACAGTGTTAAAATGTTACATAGTATCAAAATCCTAGCTTTAGTGGAAAAAAGATCAGCAACAAAAAAGTTAGGATTCTAATAAAGACCAAGGAAATAATAATTAAAGGGGGTAAGTTTTACTCTTTCTCTGCCTTAGCTCAGCTGGTAGTCCCCCACAAAGTCTTTGAAAAACAGATTTATTGATAATAATGAGTTAACAACCACTAGCAGTTTCCTAGATCCCATCTATTCCTTCTTTATATATTTCTACATATGAAAAGAAACTGTCACGATACAAAAAATCTAAATGGATCTTCCCATATTGTTGATCAGATGGAAACTAATGCCATAGAAGAATATGACCCTATAAAATATCAATGTTTGGTTGCAGTAGGTAAACCAGATCAAAGTCTTTGGAGATACAGATTCAAATACACTTCAATCGTAGATGCAGTAAATTTGCTTCATGGTTTGTAGACATATATGAAGGTTCATTTGGTGAAAATCAAGAACAAATTAAAACTAGAAAATTACAAATTTTTATAGAAAGCAAGCAGAAAAAGCTATGTTGCTTTTTTAAAAATTTTCAACCCATGCTGTGTTAGCCTCTAGAGTGAACTTTCAGTTTCCCAGATCTGCACTTTAATGAATTTCTGTTTCAATGGAAACTAGAAATAACAAAAATTACAGTTCTTTTTTGAATAATGCAGTTAGATATAGCCCTGCAGTGCCAAGGTTCAGTAAACAAAGCAGTAGTTTCAGTCACATAGTCATTGCATTTCTAAAGTGTACAAAGGAATGATTTCTACCATAAACACACAGAGTATATATAGAAAGAGAGATGCACACATATGTAAAAAGAGAATATGCAAATATTTTAAATCATTCTTCAGGTCTTTCCAAGATGCAATGTCAGCTCAATTCATAAATATGCATATATTTTAGTGTTTACATAAAATTATATAAATAGAGAAGAGCACACAAATATAAGCATGTATATGTGTATACATAAATACAATTTACATGTACTGACAAGGCAATTCTTTTATCTGTTTGTGGTTTTGTTTTTTTTTTTATTTTTACAAATATGGAATAATAACCATAAATGACAAATTACCTATGGTTGTATAATACCATTTCAGTAATTAGACACATGGAAATTTTGGTTTAATGAAGAATACAATATGATTGGCCCTTCTGCATTTCTCTTGATATGGTAAGTTTTCTAATATTTTAGTGAAGGAAGTAAATAGTTTTGATAGATACTGATTTTCCGGTCATTACTTAGCAAGTTCGTTGTTTAATTCCATCCTTAGTCCTAAAATTTTGTGCCAATCTTACAAGGGAAATGGAAGAATATTCTGTGGATTCCTACTTGAAGGAGCAATTTAACCGATACTGCATTCATACCACAATTAGGGGTCTGGAGCATCTCTCTTATGAGGAAAGACTGAGGGACTTAATTCTTTTTAGTCAGGAGAAGAGAAGACTGAGGGGGGATCTAATCAACACCTATAAATACTTAAAGGGAGGGTGTCAAGAGGAAGGGGCCAGTCCTTTTTCAGTGGTGCCTGGTGACAGGAGAAAAGGAAATGGGCACAAACTTGAACATAAGTTCTATCTGAACATGAGAAGGAACTTCTTCACTTTGAGGGTGGTAGAGCACTGGAACAGGCTGCCCAGAGAGGTGGTGGAGTCTCCTTCTTTGGAGATATTCAAAACCCTCCTGGACATGGTCCTGTGCAACCTGCTCTAGGTGGACCTGCTTGTTCAAGGGGGTTGGACTAGATGATCTCCAGAGGTCCCTTCCAACCCCATATCATTCTGTGATTCATTGAATGGCCTGGGTTCATGTTTAAATGCAATGACTATTTACCCTCTTCAATCCATTCAGGACATTTTGGAGTAGGAAACATTTCCTCACAGGAAACTGTTGGAATATATGAAACCTAAAGTCTTGGACAGAATATTTCTCAGTATACTCTGACTGTCCAAACTATTTCCATCTGTTCCTAATGTGGCATTGTAATGGGAATTCTGGGCAGAAAAGGCAGCCCAGGGTCATTGCTAGAAGAGCTCTGAAGTCATCTGCCCCAAGGGTGGGTGTAAATTGAAGGCAGTTGTAGCCAAGGCTGCACACGAGAGTAATATGCAGTCCTGTGGTGGGATCATCTAGAGCTTTTTATTCTCGGAAATGGGTCACATAAAGCTCAGTATAGAAGCTGTAACTGCACAGACACCTTGCTGTTTGCAGCAAGACTATAAGCTGAAGATTTATGAACACCTAAAGGGTTCATAAGAACAGCTTTCTTTGAAAAACAGCAAAGTCCATTCTCTTCTCAAAAACTATATGGAAACACATTTTCTCTCCTCCTTATAGCCTTCTACCATTTACAAATGCAGACATTTACAAAAATTTTGCAATTATTGAATCAATGCGATATATTGATGTAAATCTCTTATATCATTTTACAAGGTAAGTGAAAGTGTATATACAATGTATATACATATATGTATTGTATACATACATATATATAAAAGAAAAAAGTTGCCTTTGTTCTGTATTACATGAATTATGCTCTAGTAATATTTTCCAAACTAAGCCACATTAGAAAAGAAACCCCTCCATATGTATTAGAGCCAGTTCTAAATATTTATCTCAGTCTTATGCTGGTTGAAATCCATTCATTTAAGTTGATTTACATTAGTATAAGACTGGTAGAATATGAGCTAGAAAGAAAGAATCAGGTCAACATTTTTTAATCAGAATTTTAATATTCACACAGTCAGTGTGGTATGTAGGTTAACTTCATAACAGCTCCATAAAGTGAATTGATACACGGTACTGTATCATGCCAACATAGCTTTACAATCTATAATTTAAAACTTTCCCTTTGAAACTAGCTAAATACAGATTAAGAAGATAGATGGAAAGAGCCTCATCATCTATCAAGTAAATAAAACTATACATCAATGAACATACGTAGGCATTCTTCTTTGTCATCTCCTGTGCTACGTGTGAGTAATACATTCTTGATCAGCTGAGAAACTTCTGTAGACTTTTACATTTTTATATATTTCATATATTCCATGGAGTAACATAAATTGATGTTTAATTATACTGACTATATGCCATAAGAACATCATTGTCGATCTTTTCACAGAACAATGAATTAGTGCTATAATTCTTAAATGCTTGATAATCAAATTTCTCCACTTCTCAGCAGAAAAGCAAAGTATCAAAGACACTGGTCTTGGAGATGACAGCGTGTAGGTGTTTGTCATATATTTTCAAAGCAAAGGGGTACTGCCAGCATTTTTTCATGGTTTTTTCTGTTCTAGACATCGGAATGTATAAAAATCTGATTTTTTTTTTTTTTTTTTTTTTTTTTTTTTTTTTTTTTTTTTTTTTTTTTTTTTTTTTTTTTTTTTTTTAGTGTCAGAAAGGTTGAACACTTTGTTCTGGTTTTGTTCAATGATAGAACAGTTCCCAAGCAGAATCCAGGTGTGTGAGATTACTGACAGTTCATCTGTTAACTTGCACTGAGGTGATTGGTATGTTCTGGAACCGGAGCAACAAATGGACTGTTGAGAGCATCCTATTGGACAATAAATAAAAAAATATTCAGATGCCTTCCACTTTGTTCACTTTTCTTGTTCTTGTCCCCTGTTCATGCTTATGTTCTCAGCTGCCCCAAAGGAGTCACTCAGTAGCCAAATTGACCATTGAAATTCAGTATCCATATTTCCAAGCTATTCCTTCCTTTATTCTTTCACTGTACTTGCCCCCTTACTCTGAAAAAAAAGACTTTTGTTTTCATTTCTGCTTTTTTCATGATTCATCTCATATTTCAATGCTACATAACTATCATCTTCATCTCTGCTCTCAGTGGGCTCAGTACATTATATCTCCCCATTTCATCAGTCAGTAGCAGTGAGCATGTATGTGAGAAATGATATTGATGAGCCTGGAGGGAAAGCAGCCTGCTTATCTGACTACCATTTTCTTATAAGTGGTGAAATAAAGCATTCCAAATGAAGAAAAATAACTTTCTGTGGTTTACCAAGAAATGCTGGCTGTCTTGTGATACATATGTGAGGTACAAAGTTTATGAGGACTGCAGCTAACTTCCTTTTACAGGATGAGAAGTCTTCCAAGCAGGAGACTAGCTGATCTATTTTGACACTTTTTGCAAGAATCTGTAACTTTCATATCCGTTTCCTGGACAGTGTTGCAGAGATCCAAAGAAGAACCACTGTCATTGACATCTCTCTCATGTTGTCAATTATTATGTTCTTGTTTATACCAGACAAGCTTTCCTTTCCTTTCAGCTTAAATAATAATAATAATGTATTGAGTGTAAATTGCAAGATTTTGGTTGTGTGGCATGGTCTGCAGGAATGGACTCTTTGGGAGGCACAAGTGGTTCCTGCCACGTCGAACTGGATCCATCACAGGACACAGCCAATCCTGTCAGCAAAACTCGGTGGCCACTCAGTGCCACTCAGTGGCACCTCGGTGACAATGTACTTGAGAAAACAGCAGTGAGGAATACAAGGAAGCAAAAAAATAACAACAGAGGCAACAATAAGGTCAGAAGAGGAAGACATGTTCCATGGCACAGTAAGTACACACCATGGAGGACCTGTGCTGGAACAAACGAAAAGGTCATCAGAGAGAAACCATTACGCACTGACAGTTGCCTGGCTGAAGAGACCAAGAGTTAATGCCTGTCAGGCATTAACACTGGTGAAGGACAGGTGTCTGAAATTAAGTTGAGCCTGACAAAGCGGGAGGGAAGATGTTTGGTCAAGTGTCTAAATGTTTGTCTTGTTTCATAGTACATGAATCAATAATGTACTGTTTATGTTAACTGTCAAATTGAACTCTCCAAGTCCAGGCTGTTTTGCCCATGACAGCAGCTAGTAAATGATCTGCCTGTCTTTATTTTTGACCCAAAAGATTTCTTTCCTGTTCTTCCTGTTCCCCTCCCCACTATCCTGCTGCAGGTGGAGTGAGCGAGCGGCTGGGGTCAACTAACCACAGTCAGATAGCCAAGTGGTTACCAAGATCCTTCTGAGTACCTTACCAGCCTTATGAAATTAAGGACTTCTGTCCATTATGCACCGTGTTGATTGGTTTTAGGATGTTTTAAGTTAAATGTAAACCATGCCTACACTCCCATAACTTTTATCTCAATACAGCTTTAACTGTAGAATGGCCATTAAAAGTTCCATGATATTAATTTAATTGGAGAAGAATGGGTTAAAACACAGACTAACTTGAATTATTAGACTAAAAAGAAAAAGAATTTGAGCTAGTGAAAGAAAATATAAGCTGCAGTCAATATTGCCATCAAATCATCAAAAGGATCTGAAGAGACAAACAGCATCAGGTGAGAAATAGTTCTCTAATGAAAACCAAATGTCAAAAACATATGACATTTCATCACATTCTTTCAAAAAATCTGCTAGAAAGAGCTACAGCACAAATCACCATCTGTTGAAACATCCATGACATCAAAATTCAGTCTTTTGATAATGATTTTTCAATATCATCTTTTGAAAAGCAACTTGACCATTATTGTACTTTAAACTCCATTGAATACTATTCTATTCTTTAATGCCCTTGATAGCTTTACACAGTGAAAATTGTTTTTCTGTTTTCCCTGTTTTTAAAAATGGGCTTAGGAAAAATAATCTCCTACATTGCTTTGCTAAACCAAAGACAATTTGTGTTTTGTTTTTGGTTTGTTTTTTGTTTGTTGTTTTTTTCTTATGGAGGATATACATTGCCCTTTAAATCTGTATTTAAAAACCCACAAACACTGATATAAAGGTAAACAAATCTTCACTAATGCCTTCATACTTGAAATAACTGGTATTCAACCAAAGAAATGATGTTACAGTTCTACCTGCATTATAACATATAACACTAAATAGCAAACATAGCCTATACCATTTATTCAGAGAAAGGATTCTTATTCCCAGTACAGATGAGTAGTATCTTTTGCAACATTAGTTGCTATTTGACTGAATAAAGAAGTTTAATACAGTGTCAGCATTAATTTCAGTAGAAACTTAATTTCCACCTTTGTCAGACTTTATAGAATTGATGAATTTTATGTTCTTCAGATTTTTAGAATCATAGAACAGTTTGTTTCCAACCTGACCTTGGTTGTTTCCAGGGATGGGGCATCTACCACCTCTCTGGGCAACCTGTGCCAGTGTTTCACCATCATCACTGTAAAAAATTTCTTCCTTCTTTCTATATTGTCTAAATTTTCCCTTTTTTAATTTAAAGACATTACCTCTTGTCCTATCACAGCAGGACCTGATAAAAAATTTGTCCCCATCTTTCCTGTAGGCCCCCTTTAAGTACTGAAAGGCCACAATAAGGTCTCCCCAGATCCTTTTCTTCTCTTTGCTGAACTATGCCAAATCTCTCAGCCTGTCCTCATGGAGAGGTGCTCCTGCTCTCTAATCATTTTTGTTGCCTTCCTCTGGACTCACTCCAACAGGTCCATGTCTTTCTGCTGAGGGCTCCAGAGCCAGACACAGTTCTCCAGGTGGGATCTCATGAGAGCAGAGTAGAGGGGGAGAATCACCTCCCTCAATATGCTGTCCATACTTCTTTTGATGGAGGATATGGTTGGTCTTCTGGGTTGCAAGCATGCATTGCCAGCTCATGTTGAGCTTCTTGTCCACCAACACCCCAAAATCCTTCTCCTTGGGGCTGCTCTCAATCCGTTTTTCATCCAGCCTGTATTTGTGCTCGGGATTGCCCTGACCCTGGTGCAGGACCTTACACTTGGCCTGAGTGAACTTCTTGAGGTTTCCATGGACCTACCTCTCAAACCTGTCCACATCCCTCTGGATGGCATCCCTTCCCTCCAGCGTGTCGACCACTCCACACAGCTTGGTGTCATTGACAAACTGAGGATCCCACTGTCCTTGTCACAGACAAAAGTGTTAAATTGGTCCCAACACCGATGCCTGAGGACCATCACTTGTCACTGGTTTCCACTTGGACATTGATCCATTGACTGCGACTCTTTGATTGTGACCATCTAGACAGTTCCTTATCCACCAAGCAACGTTGCCCAAAGGACCATCTGCACATGCATCAGTCACACCAGGAAAAGATGTTTGTGAGACACCTCAAATCCACAGCAGGCTCCCCCTGCCTTTGCACCCTGTAAGAAAGGTGAATGAATGGGCTGTGCTTGTCCAAAGCTTTCCAGAGTGTCCTTGTGTCCATTCCCCAGCCCAAACTGGCCCTGCAGGTCTTGGCTCAGAGATGCTTCTGCTGACTTCCTGTGAGTGTTGCCCATTAAAGCACTTCTGAGTGTGAAGCCTGATGCCTGGCTGTATGACTGCTAATGCAGCACACCTTGTGTGCACATGTGTACGTGCAATTGCTGCTTACACACAAAACACTCAGATGAGCACGTACTCAAGGACATCTCCTGTGCTCGTTGTTTCTACTCCTTGGGATCCTTTCACTCACTGTTTCTTCCACGGGCTGCTATTTTTTCAGTAAAAGAGAGCACCCTGGTCTGCTCCTGCTGCTCCTCCCAGTAAATGGAGAGCAGCTAGGCTTTCCTGCCTCCTGGAGCATTGCATACCACACTGTGCATCCTGTGCAGCCACCTGCCATGAGCCTTGCTAGGCCTGCCAGCTTCACCTCCAGCCCTGGAGAGGCGATGGAGTATGACATGTCCAGCATGACATGTTTTCTTTTGTTTTGAGTTGTGCAGAGCTGCAATCAGACTCTTCTCTACAAAATTTTTAGAAAAAAGACTCAAAGTATTATTGCATGCCCCTAATGTCTTTCAAGCACCAGGAGGGAGTTACAATTGTCTGACTCTTTCCTTTGATTCTGTATTTTGAGGCTCCACTTTTCTGTACAAAAAAGAAATTGTCCTAATCAATGCCACATTTACCCCTTAGATATTTTCCATTTCTCTTACTGTCATTTGAAGAGGATCAATTGCTGATTTATGTTTTTCCTTTCTATTCTGCACCATATATCTTCTACTTTTGTGATTCTGACTGTAATAAAACCAATCTTCACAGTTTCACATGTTAGTAGGTTTTAGGGATTTTTATTTTTTTTTCAGGTTGACAAGGAAGGTGAATTTACTGTAAAAGTTTCTTCTGTTCTGTTACATTTATAGCAATGTGAAATTCAGGCTTCTTGACTTCTTTCATTCCTTCCTATGAGGAAATTCTATGCCTTTATTTCCTACACTCTTTTATAAGGAGGAGACCTCTATGTAAAACACATTGACTCAAATATTCAGATGCAAGTATAGCTAGCATTCCTAATGCATGTACACCTGCACAGAAGTCTGGTTCTAATAGGTGATCTACGTACTTACCTATGGGAGGCAAATGCAGTTACAATTTGGCTACTTGCTCCAGCTGAGAAATTAAAAGTCAGGTTGACTGCCACTTTTGTGATGTCTAAAGAGGATCACTGGCCACAGCCACTGCTTAAGATAGCCCCAGCAGCAGAAGGAATCAGAATAAGGAACAGCAAACTTATATCTCCTGAAGTCTCATTTCCTCATAAAGGCCAAGGCAATGTATGAGGTTCAACAAGGCTAAGTGCCAGGTCCTGCACCTGGGTCACAACAACCCCAGGCCATGCTACAGGCTCAGGAAGTGTGGCTGGAGCTGCCCGGCGGAAGAGGAATTCCAGGTGTTGGTCGACAGACAGCTGAATATGAGCCAGCAGTGTGCCCAGGTGGTCAAGAAGGCCAATAGCATCCTGGCTTGTATCAGAAATAGGGTGGCCAGCAGGACTAGGGAAGTGATTGATCCTGTGTACTTGGCACAAATGAAGCCACACCTTGAGTAGTGTGTTCAGTTTTAGGCTCCTCACTACAGGAAAGACATTGAGGTGCTGGAGTGAGTCCAGAGAAGTGCAACGAAGCTGGTGAGGGGTCTAGAGTACAAGTCTTATGAGAAGCAGCTGCGGGAGCTGGGGTTGTTTAGCCTGGAGAAAAGGAGGCTGAGGGGAGACGTTATTGCCCTCCACAACTACCTGAAAGGAGGTTGTAGAGAAGCAGGGGTTGGTTTCTTCTTCCAAGTTAACAGGCAATAGGACAAGAGGAAATGGCCTCAAGTTGTGCCAAGGGAGGTTTAGAAGTGGCTGAATCATCATCATGTGGTTAGGGGCATGGTTTAGTGGTGAACTTGGCAGTGCTGGGTTAATGGTTGATGATCTTAAAGGTCTTTTCTAACCTAAACGATTCTATATCAGCCTTTCCCAAGCTCTTGAGGGGCTGGGTAGGTGACCTCAGATAGCTTATTCTTGGGACAACAAAGTACAAGCCCTTTGACAGTTTTGTGCAAATACAAACATGCATGGTTCCCTGGTTATTTTGAGAGGGAAAATTCTGCTATTCTGGAAGCACTTGAAAGCACAGCTTCCTACACAAATTTTTGATTATTTTTTTTTAAATTTAAAGTCACCATGATAATATGCTCCTACTGCTCTGCTGATGTGATTCTGTATCATGCATCATACAAAGAAGAGTAGCAGTATTAGGCGACTGCAAGATTTACAGAATTTCTACATATTTGACACATCTCTTTAAGTGTGATACTCTTTGTAGAGAAAAAAAAGAACCATATTCTAATCAACAATATTGATTGTATTGCATCTTTTAGTATAAATATTAGATAGGGATACAGGTTGTAGAATGCAGTTAAGTTTATGTCATATGCATTAGTTAAAGGAAATAATTTCAAGAATAAGGTATAGCATATATTTGCATAAACCTAAGGATAACTCCAGGGTCATTCAGTGACATTGTATCCTATGTTGCAATTAAAGATTGGAACAACTGAGATAATTGAAAGAAAGGAAGAACTGAAGTGGTTTGGAATATTCACTGATATTACTACTTATTATTGTAATGTGATATTTAGCAAAGACTAAATTTTAGCAAAGACCAAATTTCAAATAGAATGACCAGTATAATTATTTATTTTCTTGGTGAAATAGTCTTTTGTTAAGTGCCATTGAGTTTAGAATTCCACCGAAAAATGTTTAACTCTTCTGAAATTCACCAATTGTATCCTAAAATGAGTATTCACTTAAAAGTAAGAAGAAAACATACCTGTTCTAAGCTCAGACTAGATTAGATATTCAGCACATCCTATGGAATGCTGACATGAGTGATACATTGCCATATGGCTCAAGATCCTCTGTTAAAAGTGCCCTGAGAAACAGGATGAGTTCTATATGTGCAGCATGTAACTTTATTGTATAAAATATAAGCTTGGCTTGCGGATACAGAGAAAGGGAAATATGAGACATGGTATCTAAATGCAGTTTGGGATTTAATTGAGATTTACTGATTTGGATTGCTAAATTGTCGTATCATAAAACCTCAGAGCTTTGTGCTGCAATTAATGCTTCTTGACTTAATATATGAGGGGAAAAAATCTGTGATTATTTAAAAAACTTACATTTATAGCTCATTTCTGGGCAGATAGCTTGGGTCTTAAATATTTGGAAGGCATTTTAGTATGTTCTCAAAAGGCGTGAAATAGCAAAATTCTATGGCAGAGATCTAACACATTAGGACATTAACCTTTTCTCTTCCAAAGTAGAGCATGATTATGCTCAAGGGAATAATTGGCTGATGTGGATAAAGTAGACCAATTTGAGTTCTTCAGGCAGTCTCTGTTCTTCACATTGGCAGCCAAGTGCCCTCTCTGGGCACAAGAAGAAAAGCTTTGCAAACTCTCTTCTGGATTCCTGACAAGTGATTCCACTATCTCTAAAAAAAAATTCCATAATTAGTTTCTCTGCTGTCCTGTCCATGTATTTATGGTTTAGATTATTCTGTGCCGATTGTGACTGTATGTGCCTTCTCAGCAGATAGGCAGATAAGCCTTGTCATTTCAGCCATAAATTTCTGGTTTTAAATATAAATGGAAAATAAACTTTTTCCCTTCAAAAAAAAAACAAACCAAAAACAGGGGTAATATTTGGCTTGCAGTTTACAATGCTTTTCTCTGATAAAAGGTGTTAGAAAATCTGATAGAGAGCCAAAAAACTACACTTACATGTGTATTATAAAAATAACATTTTGTTTGTATATATATAACATCCTTAGGCACACAAGAGACTTTCACCCATGGCCAGAATCAAGGCACAATCCTGGTGCCCTTATCTTTTTAAATTACCGGTAGACTATGATGTAACCTCTTATCCTTAATATTGTGATTTATACTTCTGTTCTCAATTTTAAAAATTTGTATAAAGTCACAAAATGTATATAAGAACCAACACATATATAGCTCATCTTCATTTTTTTTAATAGAAAAATTATTTTTTAAATAAAATATTCACTGGAAACATTTAATTCTTCCTATTCACCAAGTCCATCTGCACAGCAATTATTCCATATTCCACTTACTCATACACTGTTTTTATACTATTCCCCTCAGAAAAATCCTCAGAGAGCAGATAGGCTTTTCAGCATAACTTGTATGTCTATCAATAGAAGCTCCAAAAGATTGAAGGAGGAAGTGAATCTCAATTTTAAGGGTACTGGTTGAGTGCTGATGCCCATGAATAAATTCATAGGAACAATAAAGAGAAGGAAAGAACCTGCCCAAACCCCAAAAAACTCCTTCCCTCTTCTGTGTATGAAATGGAAAATGAACAAGTGATCTTTAAGATGGTTAGAAAATTCCAGACTTTTTAGTGTTCCAGAAGTGAATCCCAGTACCTCGAATTAAACTATGGAGTGACTGCAAGTCAGCAGAGATTAAGTCACATGGATTACTCTAGAATTTTAGTTTAATGAATCACAAAATCACAGAATTGTAAACATTGAAAGGGACCTCTACAGATCATCTAGTCCAACCCCTATGCCAAAGAAGTTTGACACGTAGAGCAGGCTGGACAGGAATGCATCCAGGAGGGTTTTGAATATGTCCAGAGAGGGAGGCTCCACAACCTCTCTGGGCAGCCTGTTCCAGTGCTCTGCCACCCTCAAAGTAATGAAGATGTTCAGATGGAACATTCTGTGTTCCATTTTGTGCCTGTTGCCCCTTATCCTGTCATCAGGCACCACTGAGAAGAGCCTGACCCCTGCCCTTTAGACATTTGTATGAAACAAGCTCTAGAGTCTACAAAAAAAAAAAAAGTCACAGAACTGTGTTGGTATATATTTTTCTGTTTCTTTAACTTTGAAATACTTTAATACCATCTGTCATAATTTTGCAGAAACAGGAGCAGGATCAGCCATCTGAAAACAATTCTTGTTACGCTATGTTTGGTTTATGAGTAATCTCAGTCATTGATGTGCCATATACATTAATAAATACTATTTACATGTTTGTGTGCAGTACACAACATTATTAATATCCATGTTTTTGTGAAATATGAAGTTCAGCACATGTAAGAGTATCCCACTCAGATCTATTTGGGTGCCTCAGGAGTAGAAAATTTTCTCACTGGTCTATTGATTTGCCAATTATTTAGTCAGCCATAGGAAATATCTAAATGTGCTTGACAAGTGTTTCCAAGGAGATGAGGATTATCAAGAGCCCAGAGGGCAAAATATCAGTACTATTTCTTTGTAGTTTCATGACAAAGAAGTACCACTGAAGGAGATTACTTGAATTTGAACAGATGTTAACAAACCCCAAGCAAAGGTGTGAGTGTAGAGATTAGTGCCAGGACTTGCCCCCTCAACAGAGATGATGACCTTTAGGACTGCAGCTCAGTATTGTTGCAGTATCCTGCATCCCATAACATTTTTTTAGAATGTTCAAATGGTGACACTGCAGGTGAGATTGAGAGCTAGTAATAAGGTCTTTATGAACAAAATTTCTTCCAGAGACTAAACTGTGCCATACAAATTCCTTGGTAGCCTCATGGTAACACATAAAGCCCTCGAGGAGTTACCTCCCTCATGTCTCCCTCCCTCATGTCTCCCTCATCCCACCCCAATTAAGGCTATTAATTACTCTTTTTATATAATTTCACATTACAAGGACACTGTTTTACACCATCTCCATCTGTCTGGGGAACGAAAAAGAAAATTTCTCATAAAATGTCCCTACGACCTACCTGGTCTCTATGCATTATATCCCTTTATAACTAGATGTTAAAAATCACAGAACATACTTTAAGGAAATAGCATCAGAATATAACTCTGGTAATTTTGGAAAAATATTTTCCTTCTGTGATGGAAGGGATGCCTTCAGCAGGATTTGAAGGAATTACTGGTTTACACAGGACATAGTCTTCTATGTGTTTTTAGAGTTCCACCTGTTCTAGCATGCTTTGAGGAGCTGAGTGTTTTAAGGTATTTCCTGCATTTCACTCCATCTCAGTGATTAAATGTAGATACTTTGGAAATAATTATTGAAAATGTGGTTTAGCTGTATATTTTTATAATGCTTATATATGTCTCTTTCAGAAGAGCGAAATCTTACCTTCATCAGGAGTACTGGATGAAGTTTTCAAGTCATCTTCTTAGCTTAAGGAAGGTATTTCTATGACACGTGGAACTGGAAAAGTTAATGAGAAATAGGAAGAGGTTAAAGCATCCCAAATGACAAAGTAATCATTACGTTATCGTTACATCATCTACAGTGATACAGATAACTGACAACTGTATTTAATTGCAGAAAACCATTCAATTTTGGGAAACTTCTGGAAAATGGCAAGAGTTAGTTTAAGATCAACATCAAGACCAGGTAAAGTAGAAAAAGATTGCACGGTAGCTGTTAATATCCATGTGCAGAAAATGCAACAGAGTGCATGCCTTAAACACAACATGATATAACCATTACTAAAACAGCAAATGGAGGTTCTACAAGCCACTGCTCTCTATCCTGAATCCCTAGTTATTAATTCTGGGTCCTTCTGCTCCCACCACCAACAAACTTTTGCAAACCCTTTTACAGAGCTGGTTTTGACGTCATAGACTTACAGAATCACAGAGCAGCTGAGTTTGGAAGAGACCTCTGGAGGTCATCTGGTCCAATCCTCCTGCTCAAGCAGGGCCACCTACAAGCAATTGCCCAGGACCATGTCCAGATGGCTTTTGAATATCTTCAAGAAGAGAGTAAAAAACAGTTTGCTGATGTTTGGACAGAACTGCCTGAGTTTCAGTTTGTGCCCATTGCCTCTGGTCCTGACATCGGGTGCTGCTGAAAGGCGCCTGGCTCCATCTTCCTTGCGCCCTCCCTTCAGATATTTATACACATTGATTATATCCCCTTAAACACGCCAACATCTCACTCACTGAGGAGACCAGCTCCAGTACAGGTAAACTCACACTGGGGAAAGGAATCGTGGCAAAAAGCATTGGCAAGGAGCTGTTTTTGAGACGTTTTTGAAGCCGGGCAAAGGGGTTGGCCTGTGCTGGAAGCTGGCAGCTTGTGGGCCGGTGGCTGAGGCGGCCTTGGCGGAGTCAGCTCCACCAGCGGCAGATTTAAAGGCTGGGACTACTCCCCCCCCTCATAAAAGAAGCCTTCTGGGAATCCACTGACCAAGCAAGTGGTGAGTGGGCGTCATCTGGGAGCACCACAACAAGGCCAGGCTCCCCGGGCAGGCGAACAGACCAGGCAAACATGGGGGCGGCACGACTGTCGGGGTGCAGCAGTTTGCTCAGCAGTCTGCACTGGTGACCACTGAAAGCCTGCCAACTCGCCCAGGAAACAATGGTCTTCACTCGGAAGACCATGGCATCTATGAGCTCAGCACCCACCAGCTCAGATGCAGCTTCCCAGATGGAGCTCTCCTGGCAACACGCTGCCACCCAGACATCAGGCTGCAGGCTGTGCCCTGCTCTTGTGGTGGTGTGGGATGGCAGCGGTAAGTGCACCTGTGAGAGATGGGCCCAGGTAGAGGAATTCCTCTGCTTGGTGAGAGAGCTCAGGGAGGAGGTGAGCAGGTTGAGGACCATCAGGGAATGTAAGAGAGAGACAGATGCTTGGAGTGGCACCCAGCCTCCTGTGCCCTAGCTAGTGATGTAAAGGAGAAGCTTCCCTCCTGAGTACCACCCTCAGAATATTACCCCCTTTTGCTCTTCCAGGTAGGCAGTGATGAAGTAGTGAACAGAAGTCCAAGGGCAATGAGGAGAGATTTCAGTGCCTTGGGATGACTGGTCAAGGGATCACAGAATGATATGGGGTTGGAAGGGACCTCTGGAGGTCATACAGTCCAACCTCCATACCAGAGCAGGTCCAACTAGAGCAGGTTGCACAGGAACATGTCCAGGTGGGTTTTGAATGTCTCCAGATGGAGACTCCACCACCTCTCTGGGCAGCTTCTTCCAGTGCTCTGCCACCCTCAAAGTAAAGAATTTCCTCCTCATATTTAGATGGAACTTTCTGTGTTCAAGTTTGTGCCTGTTACCTCTCGTCCTGTCACTGGGCACCACTGAAAAAGGATTGGCCCCATCCTCTTGACACCCACCCTTTAAGTATTTTTAAGCATTGATTAGATCCCCCTTCAGTCTTCTCCAGGCTAAAAAGACTTAAGTAAGTTCCTCAGCCTTTCCTCATAAGAGAGATGTTCTACTCCCCTAATTGTCTTGGTAGCCCTTTGCTCTACCCTCTCCACCAGTTCCCTGTCCTTCTTGAACTGGGGAGCCCAGAACTGGACACAGTACTCGGGTATAATTACCTCTTGCTCCCCCTCAGCCCAGTTGTCTATGTCTGCTTTTAATAAAAGCTGTACAGTTATTTCTCAACAGCATAAAAATTACTACTTATTAACTGCCTGAGATACATATACACCAGTCAGAGCACAGAAATATACTTCATTCTCCTGTGGTCACTCCTTAATCACACTGTTACAAATGTGCAAACTATGATGATCTGAGTAGCTGGCTCAACCACAGGTCTTGAGCATTTTTTAATGAGTTTAAGCTCAATTATGCATCAAAGAGGTGGGCAAAGCACAGGAAAGAAACACAGAAAATTAGTGTTTTGGAAATATAAAATTTACTTTTCTTTTTTTTTTTAAAGGTAAGGCTTTAAATAGATAATGGCTTTTAAGTGGATATGTTTTATTTTCCTTTCTCCCCATAATTTCACTGTTATAATTTGTCCAGCCTCCTTACTATGAAAATTACTACCTAGCTATTTCATTAAGCTAAGCATCATTGTAGGAGTTGCAACATCTCTCCATCCTTTTATCCCATGCATCTATAGATCATGATCTGCCCTAATTAGAATGTAGGGAAAGCTGTTCTCCATGGAGGTCTTTTGCAATTGACTGGGTAATTGATGTATTAAGCTACTTTCTTCTAATGTCACGAGAGGCTGAAGAATCTGAGGATAACTGCAGCTCAGAAGATCTGGGACATAATTTTTTTCTACTCAGGTACACTTTCTCCACGGTTCAGAGCTCATTGAAAAGCTTAAAGTTACCTTTGCATTTGGAGGAGCACATCTGCCAATGTAAGTTAAATATCTTTGCAGACAGGTAGACAGACATAAGAAAGGGTTTTAGTGGAGACAGTATGTAAAAGATGAAGGAAATTAAATGTCCAAAACTCTTTTTTTTTTTCTTTTTTCCTAAAGCCAGGTTTAGCACTTTTAATTTCTTTATTCTGCTTAGCTGGGTACTTAATGGGGAAAAGAAAGGACCAACTCTATGGAGAAGGATAGGAAAAGACATAGCCTGGAGATGATTCTTGCTTCATCAACAACAGCTATAATAATCATTTCTTTAGCTCTTTGCATCCTCCGTTATTCAGAGCAAAGAATGTCTAGCACCTCATAAGAAGGAAGCATATTCAGACCATAATAATAAACAGCTGATGTTTGCAGCTGTCTTCAGTGAGTCTATTCATGTGATAACAGATCAATAATGAGCATAAGGGTTGTATAACAGGCTCACATGAATGCCTGTAAAAGCAGGAAGAAACCCTGCTCATTTCTAGGGGAGCTAGGTATAGGAATGAGTACTGTTAATGAATAGGAAGGAAGGCTGAACTCATACACTTTACAAATAGTACCCCAGATCACGGTGGTGATAATGAATGCCATTGAAAAAATATGTAACACATTGGTACAGCACGAGAAAGAAATCCATATTGCTGCTACTTATGCTGTACCTGTCGTGTGGATAAATACAGCAAAGAACTTCTGTTTTGCAAGGCTGCTAGTCTAGCAACTTTACTGAGTACTAAATTTCAAAGGAAAAAATAGCATTTTATTACTTCACTTATCTTCTCCCTGTGGTACAAATTGCCAAAGAGTTACCTGGGGTTTCAGCTGCCCAGTTTCTATTGACTTTAATGACAAAAGCACAGCTAAACCCCTATGCATCTCTATAAAAATTTACCCCATGTGTTGTCCTCATCATATCTGCTTAGTTTACTCACAAAAACAAGTTGTTATTACTGTCAATTCAGCACAGCTAATATAACTGTTAAAGAGCAAACTGAATTGCACTTTCCCTCACATATTATTGACAAAATTGTCAGCCAGCTTTTGATTCCAGAGACTTTACTGCTAGTGATGATTAGTGTTGTGCACAGCTAAATGACCAGGCAGCTTTGTTTGTTCTGGATGAAGCCCCAGAAGTTCAAATGGTCCTCTAAACCTTTTCCAAATCCCATGGTTCTGCAAAACTGAGCTGGCATTCTTGGGAGCACCGTGGGCTCAGATACCTTACGTGTTCACCTTACCTGAATGTTGCAGGTCAGTTGGAAAACACTGTGATAACCACTTTTATCACAGTCATTCTGATTCTGCTCTCAGTATTGTTTGCAGCAAGGATGTGAGGAGGTTCACAATCATGGAATTCATATCAAAACATGTATATTTAATATTTATTCATGGAAAATGAATTTTATTTCATGTGGAATAGAAGCATTGTCCCTAAACAAAGCCATAGAGAATGCCCTCAGAAGCAGCAGGAACATATTCAATTCATGGGAAGTGTGGGCATGAGAACAGGCAGGGAGTCAATAAAATACCTCTGTAAATTTTCTCTACTAGAATGGAGTAATCTGATGACTACAGGGTTCTAAAGGACATCTTCACAGTCCTCATTAAGGCTATTTGACTTAGTAAAATGGCCTTTTCCCATCTCCCATCCTCCAGATTCATAAAGGTGTTTTTTCTTTGACATCAGAACTAGAGCAATAGCTGAGTTTTATCCACCAACAGTGCTCTGTGGAAATAATAATAGGATGAGAGTTTTCTTGCTCTTATCTCACATGTTGTTAAAAACAAAACAAAATAAAAAAAACACTTTGAGGGATTTTGTCTGAATGTGTAAAACCTCAAAACATTTAAGTATATACAGTTCATAAAAGTACAATGAAAAAAAAACTAGTATTGACCCAATTTTACCAACACAGCTTTCAATCCAGATCAAAAATTAAGAGCAATAAATTATATAGGCACTTACCTTCCCTGTCTCATTTTGAAATTTGTACTTGATCTTTTATATTGCTAACTAGATAGTATGACAGAAATGTCTAGAACAGGAAGACTACCTTAAAAAATCAAACTTAAAGATCAGACTGTACTTTAAACCTATGTCTGTCATGAGTCTTGTAATGCCTAACAAGGAAATACAGAGCTAGCAACACAGCTACAACATCTAAAAGAAATTAAAATTGTCACCTTAACATTTATGTTTGCTTTTATGATGTTGTATATGTGTGTTTGTGCAGTAAGGGCAGAGAGGTTGCTTAAAACAAGTTACACCAAAAAAAAAGCCCTTCTTTTTTCTTCCTAAGATCTCATAATTATGAAAGAGAAGAAAATGACAAACAAGAGATTGAGGGCGAATGAGAAAGAAAAGAGCTATGTGCTCAAACACTGTGATATGCCCTGTTACATGCACATCTTGTCAGTTATATGCTTTTATTTTAATTAGATTTTTTCAGTAAAATATTCTTCCATCAGAGGAGATGCAAATCATGGGTGTTGTCAGAAGACAATGGAGAAGTCAAGCAAAGAAGGCCAGGGTGAACACTGCGCATTAAGAGATATTTTTGACATAGGAGGAAGGATGAGATTGTCCTTGAGATAAGGCAACAAGAAAAGGGGACAGCAGCACATCCGTTGTCCCCAGGCCTGGTGGTGATGTCAGTAGGGTGACTCACATCAAAAAAAGCTCAGAGAAGTTCTCCTCCTTTACCTTTTTTTACACATGCTATTTTTATTGGACTCCCAGCCAAATCCCCTACTTGTTTTTTTCAGACTTTCTTATGCCTAAAATGGACTCACTCTGAGCCGGATTTGCCTCGCTTTTTCCAGATGTGCAATAGTGGAAATATGAAATCCACATGAGCATCAGGCAGGATTGTACTCTCTGGATGTGACAGAAAGGCAGCTGGGTCCTCATTCTTTTTACAGCTGATGCAAACAGGTTTCAAGATGGTCCCTGGGATAGCACCCAGTACCTATGACTGGATGTACAGTGGGCTGCAATGAGGCTTATAAACAGTCAGATTGTGAGGAAATTTCTTTCTGCTTTTCCATGGGCTCCAAGTGGATTGCAGCCTTCTGTTGCCTTTGCTTATCTGACATCACCCATCTCTCCAGAAACAATGTTTGTCCATATTTATTCCTTTAGCTACTAGCAATTCAGATCACGTCTGTCTTTTTTTACTAATTATGTCAGCTTTCAACAGGGAAATCTGGCCTTCTGTTCCTTTCTTCTGTAAAAATAAATAAATACATAAATATATCTTGGAAAATGTTGTGCAAAGATGGACTTGAAGTTAACGGAGGATGAAGTACTTGAAAATGCAGGTCTATAACATAACATAGCTTATCGAAATCTATTTCTTGAGCTAGAGCTTCAATTTAATGAGCATGCTAACATTTCAGCAGTCATTATACGTTGAAAAAAGTTTCCAATAATTAAGGATAATTGGCAATGGAAATAAAATGAACAGATGATAATGGTTCTGCAGCAGACTTCAGCAGCTTGCTCTTTCGGCATGCGTTGGGTAAGACAGCAGAGGCAAAGGTTTTTTAAGTGGCAATCCAAACTGGTCAACTGTGTCTTGATTGTTATTCACCTAAATTTTTATACTCTGTGCCTCTGCATTTTTCAGCCACTTTGCAAGTTGTTGTTCTTTCTTTTTTTTTTTTTTTTTTTTCATGGGCTGCCCATAACATAATATTCCAGGTTTAATTACCAGCCAAATTAGGTCTATATTTAATGATTATACAGTGTCACAATCTAGGCTTCTATTAGCTTTCCCTCTAATGTCATCACGCATAAAACAAGTCACTTTCAACACCCTGACTAACCTGTGGTGCCAGCTTTTATTAGGCTTTCAGATTAAATAGCTTTAATATATAATAATATTGTTGAATACTTATTTTTTTTTTTTTTTTTTTTTTTTCCTGGGCTGCCCATAACATAATATTCCAGGGTTAATTACCAGCCAAATTAGGTCTATATTTAATGATTATACAGTGTCACAATCTAGGCTTCTATTAGCTTTCCCTCTAATGTCATCACGCATAAAACAAGTCACTTTCAACACCCTGACTAACCTGTGGTGCCAGCTTTTATTAGGCTTTCAGATTAAATAGCTTTAATATATAATAATATTGTTGAATACTTAGGGATTTTAATAGTCTGCACATCATTTTCCACAGCTTACTGACTTTTTTTATGGTGGAGTGGAAGAAAAACAGGAGGACTCTTCATAAAATTATAGTAAATATCATGGCTGCACCTACTAGCTCTGCTGTGGTTAAAGTATTTTCACAATATTGCCTTCCATTTTCATTAATTTAAATCTTGGCTGTTAGAAGTTTGTTGTAGAATGGAAAAGGAATACAAAAGGGACAAATTCAAGGACTGGAATGACAACCTTTACAGTACTTTTTTGAAACTAAGATAGTCACTCAGCCTTAAATATCACCTGTGATGCAGCCTCTTGGAAAATGGTGCTTTATTAAGAAAAAGAGATGCTTCTTCTTTGCTTCAACCTCAGAAACTGTGTATCTGGACATGGTTCTCTATTCCATCCTGTTGTCAATCAAAATGACTCCAAAGGAATCCCACAGTTACACACGCAGACAGCAAAAATAGTGAATGATCTGATCTGATAACATTTAGATTGTGACCAATCTAAAAATCACAGAAGTCTCTGCTTAATTTCAGAGGGAATTTGAAAGGTGGCAATTTGGGAATATCACTTTGTTGTTGAATAAGAAAGCTTCAAATTATTTATGCAGGTCATTAAAAAAGTGACAAGCGAGCTTTGAAATTGCAAGGCATCATTGTGTGTCTGAATATAGTACCTATGTTGCAAAAAATGAATTTAAAAATTCTAGAGAGAGTTTTCCAGTTTTTAATTGAAAGTCTTTTTTATATTTGCATCAATTTGTAAAGCCAGGAACTTTAATTACCTTGAGACACCTGCACAAAACTCAGAAAGAGAAAAATGGGTGTTCTTTTCATAATTATGTCATAAAGTCCAGAGTCATGAGCCACAAAAGAGATAGCAAATTCAATGAATCTCCATTTCCGAAAAGGATAAATCTTCCCCAGCTCAGCAGAGATTCAATATCCAGTTTTAAAGTAGCTTCTAGCCCTCAAATATTGACATCGGGACTGGATCATTTCTGCATGGTCAGTTGTAGACACATTATTGAAATGGGAATTTTCATATTTCAGAGAAGAGGAAAGTATTTGGGAAATCTCCTGTTTTAAGTATAAGAACTATTTTCGTCTGCTTGAAAGGATTGCCTGTGGAATAAACAAACTGTTGAGTAGTCTAGAGGAGAACCTGTGAAAAGTGACGGATAGACACATTAATTTTGGTCTAATTAATGCATTGTTACCTTTTGATAATGTCACTGTAGCAGACTGTGAATCATATTTAAACTTATAATGATTCTGAAGAAGGATTTAGTTTTGGTGAAGCTGGATACTAGAATTATACATGAGAGATTTCCTTACTAATTTAACCAAATATCAAACAGTCATAAAATAATAGAAGTTCTGGGTTTTATTTCAAAGAAATGAGGATATACAATGGAAAAATATGCATCAAGTAATTCAATATGGGAATCTATATATATAAGTATTAAGTTTTAGGTATAAAAGTACAGAGAAAGTTTTCTGGTTTTAGTTGGTCATTTCAGGTTAAATCTTGTAGCTTTCTCTAGAGCTATTTTATGTATGAGTTCCAAATGAACTCATTGTTTGTGAGATTTTTCTTAAGCACACAGTTTGTGGCTTGAACAAAAAGAAAAAAAATGAAAAAAAGAACCAATCGTTTGTTAATTGTAGCTATTCACCCTTGAGTGGTTTGGAGAATTGGCTGAAGCAGGGGTCCATTAGAACATAATTCTTCTTTTCAGTGTTAGTAAGCACAAGTGAGCATTCATATAGCAACTGGGCATTGCAAAGTCCTTCATGTGGTACAGGTGGCAGAGTTCAGACCAAATTGTAATGGCAGACCAGAAGACAAACTTCCTCCAAATTTCTTTTACTGGCACAGTAGACACAGGAATATAAACACAAAGCTCTGTGTTTATACAGTGGGAAGAATGTAGATAATATTTTGTTCAATTGGCGACACCATCTTCTGAGAAATATGTTATCTGCTGTGTGAATAAGGATAATTTTACAGTTCAGTGTTCCACAGTTAGATTTTAACACAACTTTTAATGTTGATTTAAAATACATGTAGCTTGCTATAGGTTTATAAGATAATTCAAGTTGCAAGGGACCTCAGGGTCTTTAGCTTGACTCCCAGTACAAAGCAGGGTCAGCTATAGGATCAAGTGAGTTTATTCAGGGGATCAAAACAGGTTACTCAGGGCTTTGTCTAGTCTGATCTTGAAAACCTCCAAGGATGGAGACTTCACAGCCTCCTTGGTCTGCTTGTACCGCTAATTTACTCTCCATTGGTGAAAAGGTTTCTCCTTATATCCAATCTGAAACTCTCATTATAACTTATGAGATTTTCCTCTTGTCATCCAATCATGTACCACTGTGAAGAGACAGGCTCCACCTTCTCTCCACAGGTACTGGGAAAGCAAGTGTTAGGGGCACCCAAAACTATCTTGTCTTCAGTTTGAACAAGCCCCAGTTCCTCAGTTTCTGCTGCCATGACAAATGCTCTAGTCCCTGTCCATCTTGGTGGCCATCCCCTGAACTCTGTGCATTGTAATGAAGCACCCTGTGAAATGCTTGTATTTAGCAATAGAAAGAAAAATTTAATTCATATAGATGCAGAAGTTCCGTGCATTGACTTTGGGGGAAAAAATCCAACCAATTACAACTTTACAGAGGCTTATACTGAGTATATAAAAGAAAAGGTGATATTTACAGACATGTTAGATACTTGTCTGTGCGTGCTCTATATTCCAAGAGAATGTACTTTCATTTCAGGACAGATGCTTTGTACTTTATTCATCTATACTTAGATGAATAATTCCAGAAGTCTGAGCCCAACATTCAGAAGAAGGCTCAAATAGTAGAGGATGCGATGGTTTTCTTGTAGTAGTCTTCAAGTAGTCAATGGGCACAAATGCAGTTTCAAAATAAATTCCTTTAACATATAAGACACCTTACCCATATTTCTGCATTGGCTGTCAAGAGGTCTGAGTAAAAGCAAACTTCTAACACAGAACAAAGGACTTAAAATCCTTTCTCACCTTAAAATAGGTGAAAATTATTTAGTCTAATTCAGTGCAGGCAATGAAAAGAATACTGGGTTTTCTTACCCAAGTGGTGCTCTAGGAAGAGCCTTGAGAATTACTGGAGGAGTTCCAAACTGCTCGAAAGGCTTTAGGCAAACATCATCGTTTTAAATGCAGAGGAGATCATTTTTTCTTTCAGATTTCAAAGAGAAGTGCTCTCTGAAAACAGCCACCACTCTGCTCACAGATTATTGATAAAGTTAAATGGCAAAATGGAAATCACTCTTTATCTCTTTAGAAAATAATTACATAAAAATCCAAATTTGGAGTGGATACTCACAAGGAAATACTTATTCAAATAAGTAAAATAACACAACCTGGTGCTTAATTTAGAATGAAAGGACAGGCATGAAGGTGGCAAAGGTATGTTTTTGTTAATTATCGCTATTTATAAATGATCAGTTCAATTCATCCCAAAAGATTATTGCTGAATTTTCATTTACATACTTTATACCTCTTCACTAGCGCATAGGGGCTTTGAAATGTATGTAACTGTAATTGATGTCAGAAGAAAGTAAAGTGGCCTTAGTGCAGTTGAGAATAAGGTCCTTAATTTAGAATGTTTCAGATGTATTAAACTTAAAAAATACTAGAATATTTTCATATTTTAAAGAGTTTTTGTAAGAATATAATTCAAAGGCAGATTTAATTTAAAAAAAAAAAGGCTAAATGTGATTAGTTTGCAATATTCACTAATCTCTTCTTGTAGCTTCTCTCAACATTTAATAAGGATTTTTACTATATTCCATAAAGCCTAATGTTCCTTACGTGTGTTTACAACATTCAATGCAATGGCTCTGAAAGAGCTGGTATAATTTACTACAAACAAAACAACCCCCTTGCCCCTTAGGAAACACCATTCTAAATGTAGACATTTAGGTGACAGCTTTCAGATTTGAAATATTCAAACATACTTAAGGATATACTAAAGTAAGGATCTTTATCATTGTCTATCAGGTTGGATAGATACCAAGTTTATATTTGCATGATATTCAAATGTTTCAATTAAAAATTTTGCAGAGTTACAAATAAGTATAGCTCCCTTCAGAAAAACAAATTAATGGGTTTTCTTCTGTCTATCATACATTGGTCACTTCATTTTTCATTTACTGCCAATTAAACACAGAACCAGGGGCCCAGTTTTTCTACCCTGTAGGTCATGGTTCATTTCAACTGCCTGCACCAGGTGTTGGGAGAAGAAGCTGTAACCCAAATTCTGAGATTGAGAGATTAAGCAACAGAGTTAGGACTCTAGACTTCAGGACCCCAGACTTTATTAAATTGCTGGCCAGAATCCCCTGGGAGATAATGAAGAGGAACAGAGTTGCTTTGGATGGCTGATGGATTTTTATTCTGTCCTATAGAAAGATAAGACATTTTGGCAGGAGGCCAAGCGGGAGATTCTTAAAAAACTAAAATGCAAAGAGATAGCATACGTGAAGTGGAATCAAGGACAGGCAAGGAAAGAGGAGTGCAATAGCATTTCTTAGGCATTCAGGGGTAAATAGAAAACCCAAAGCCCAGCAAGGCTGAGCAAGCTATTTTCATGAGTGGCAGGTGATAGACCAAAAGGCTACAGTTACAAGTTCAGGTTTGGCATCTTCAGACTCACATTATGAAAAAATTTCTTCATTATAAAGTTAGGACAACAGAGAAAGAGATTGCCCAGTCAGGCTCTTCCAAGACTTCACTGGATAAAGCAACAGTTGACTGACTCCAGTATTGAAGGATTTAAGTGGGAAGGTGCCTTGATGACTGTTAAATATTCTTCAAGCAAATATTCCTATGGTTCTGAAAATATGTGTGTACAAAAACCTTCTGAAGTTTGTTTCAGAACCAAAATTAACCACACAAACACCAGCAGAATGATGATTTGCAATCTCTGTTTGCTCTTTGCTATGTGCATGGTCATCTTCCTTTTCACTGATCACTCTTCCTTACATCTTTTCACTCACTCTTCTTTTTTTCCATCACGTCTGCTTCATCTACTTTCTCTTACCTTTCATGCTTTTCAAAGCTCTGAGTCTCCCTACCTATTTGTTCTCTGACTCTAATGAGTTGCTCTTTGACATTTCCACTCCATCAGTGATAGTAGCCCAAACTATTCACTTGACAGTTTTTGCCACTGGATTCTTAGCACTTTTACAAATAGAGTTCACTCCTTGAATTAGTGCATAAAGCCATTAACCTCTCATCTTTCATTTCCCATCTTGAGACCCACGGGATTTAGAAACAGTCAACTGATAATGGCTAGGTAAAAGGCCAATGGGGACTGCTGATAACTATTTTAAAAGTTTACAATGATATAGCACCATCAGGTTCAAAAGTACCATAATAGATAACCTTAATTATAATGATTTTAATCTTATTTAGGTTCCTGTCCTCATCTTCTGTCTCACTGTAGATCTGCTGCTTACCTACATTTTGTCTTATCTTACAAGCTCTGCAAGCTAGGCAACACACTTTCCATGGTCTTGCCACAGCACTTCACAAAAAAGGTCCATATCCTTTTTAATCTCATATAAACTGATGAGTAAAATAAGCCTCAGTGTCACTGTGTTTAAGAAAGTTATTTAATCTTAACAGTGTTGTTTCATAAATTAAGAATCAGTCGAGTAACTATGCACATAATTTAAAAACAATTCTTATGGTTCAACAGAGAAGCTGAAATTTCCAGCTTTTTATGAGGAGCAATAGATTTTTATTTAGAAAAGAATTTTTCATTACAAAGTAATCCAAAGGACTCATAGGTTAGCATATGACATAAAAGGCAAGGCAGATAAAACACGGTATAAACCACAATGAATAGTAATATAAAATCCACATCTAAATAAATAAATGAAGCCTGGATTTGATATCCACAGAGTATTGACCTGTTATTTGAGGACCAAGCTGAGATTACATCAAATTCATTACCAGTCTTAGATGACAGGAAGAGAATAAAGGACCTGAACACTTGTCAGTAAAAATGTTATAGGCTGGAGTTTGACTTGGCTATCTGTCCTGAACAGCAACAGATCAAGGCAACAGTACCACAGGAGACCAGAGAAAAAAATGTGGCTTGGAGGTCACAGTCCTTCCTAGATTTTTCTTTGCTCTGGTGGAGATATGTCACTTCTTTCTTCCAGATAAATCATCTTATTCCTCTTAAAGCATATGTTCAGCTATATACAGAGTTTTTGCCTTCCAAACTTCCTGCTCCCTGCTGATGTGCCTGAATGTAGAAAAATTGGGTGCAAAGTTCTTTTTGTCTCCTCTGAGGACAATCCATGCAAACAAATATCTTGCTTTTGAATTAAAGTTATTCCCCATGAAATATAGATTCTATGGTAGGAATTTTGATTATCAGCTTACAGGGAAGCTGCAGTGAAGGTCTAAGCAGCAGAGCAACCATGCTTATCAACTGCTAATGGCCTTTCCTCATGTCCTATGGGTTAAAAAAAAAAAGTTATTTCAGTAAACCCAAAAAAAGACCACGTGCAAATGTAATTATTTGTGCAGCTAACTATATGTGCAAGGCAACACCATTGTAGAAACATGGAACTAGCAAACTTCGTATTCTCTTCCACATTCTGCTTTCTGTAAATTTTTCCATTCTGTCTTTGTTTTCCCATTTATAATATGTGAATAGTAACAATTAGTGAAGATTTTTAATAAATAAATAAAAGGCTTTTAAAAGCAACAGTTTATCTTTTCTTCCTGAGGAAAAAAAAATTCCTTTTATATTTGTAGACTTCAGAATGGGTTTGTGAAACATTTGCAAGTATTTTTTGAGGCTTTCCAAAGGAGTAAATGCTTTTCTTATTTGATTATGCATGACAAGCAAGAAGCAGCAGATACACAATATTTCCTGCTTCGTTAATAAAAGGAGCTACTGTAAATATCTTCCTTATGATTATTGGGACAGGATTTTACAGCCAGGTCATTCATATAATGCTTTCTGTCTATTTCGCTTTTTACCCATGCCTTAGCAAAGAAAATCCCCCATGTTTGCAAATTAGGTAAAAACCGAGGCTGAAGTCTAGGTCCTCAGAAGCAGTTACTGTAGTTGTCTCAGACACATTGTAAAACTGCAAATAAAAGAATAAGCAAGTTGCGGAGCTGAAGAATGTAACCCATTTCTATAGCTTTTGTCATTCTTCAGCTCCTCAGTTGAGGAGCTGAAGAAGATGTAGTTCATCAAGTCTCCCTGTGGCAAATTTCTGATTTGAAGAGGTGGGGGATTTTTTTTCAGCTTGCTGTTTCTTTTGATCTCATTGAAGAAAAAGGCAGCAGCAGACAGCAGTGGTGATAACAGTTCTTTGACTGCCTGGTCACAGGAGTTTAAAAAATTAGGTAATTTAATGCTAATCTCAAGATCTCTGAAAAACTGTCTTCCAAAATCATGCCTGGGATGCACAATCTAAGCTTTTGTTATATTATCAGACAAAGTGCATTCAAATGCTTTGCCACTTTTTTCCTGTGTAAGTAGGGCCTATTTGGTGGGAAGAAGGACGTGTTTATTATACTTAAAATACAATTAATCAGTTCATATACATTTTATAAAGTGTCACATATGGTTACTTACACCAGCTATGCACAACATGATTCTGCAGCTATATTAAGATTTGTGTCTCCTATATGTCTCATATGTACATCTACACTTGTCCATCAGCAAAAGGTTATATATACTGCTTCTGTCCTAATCTTCATAGCTCAGTATCTTGTTTCCAACAGTGGCTATAAGGACATTTCTAGAGAAAAGCAAAACATATTGACATACTGACATTTCACCCTAGTACAGATACTTTCAGCTCAGGAACTTGTAATGAGATGGCATCACCTGTGATGTGATTGCCTTCATTGCTTTGCAGCTTACATTGAGGAAAGTTTGAGAATCCAGCCTACACTAAGAAAAGCTTAAGAGTACAATGAATGTTCATGAGAAATGCATACTGTGAATGCTGAGAAATCATTTGGTTTTATCTCTTGCTAAGGTTGGACAGATTATAGAAGCATGGAAAAAAGGTCAGGCAAAATATAGTTTTACCTACATACGTACCATTCTGATCATTTGCTAATGAGTGCCATTAACTGTGGCTTTGTGGGATTTATAGTGGTGGAAAAGAAGGTTCACAAGGTTCTGTATCGAAACTTACATCATTGCATGCAACGGGTCTTCCTCCTCAAACTGTCACTGTACACCTTATAAATCTTACATACAGCCCATAGTTTTAAGGGAAAAAAATGAGTATAATTTACAGAATAAAAATGAATCAACTCAGTAAATCTTCCAAAGCCATGAAAGATTCTCTTTCGATTATTTCAAAATGATGGGGAGAATTGACTAACTGCAGTCTCAATCGCCTAATGTCCTCAAGACCCATATTAACGTTCTGAGTGTTATTAAGACAGATGTCTGTAGCTGTGTAAATTCCCTGTGATGAAAAAGTATCTGAATAAGCAGGAATTAGTCCTGAAATGTTGTAAAATCCTGCACTGTTAATATACCCTGAGGAGGATGTTACAGCTGAGGTTTAGATGTACTTATATAAAGCTCCCTATCTTGGAGCTAATGAAGAGATACTGACAATTTTGCTGCAGTGTCTGTGAAGTGTCTTAATGACTACAGATTAATCAGTTTCTAAAGCAGCGTTCCCTGGTGATTCTCCACCCCAAAAATCATAACCCAAAACAAGCAAATGAATGTCGTTAATAATTAAAAAATAAAGAAATAAAACAACAAGGGAAAACCAAAACAAAACCCCCAGCACCTCACCTCTTCGTGTCATGAAAGCTGGAAGCATTTTTAGTCACAATCTCCACAGGAAAAAAAGCCAGAGATGACACTGGATTTAGTGGAGCAGTCAGTTAATTGTTACGGTAAGGGTTTTAATTTTCTTCTCAATGTAAATCACAATTGAGGAAAGCATCTGCCACCTCCGATATTTCCTGTGCAGTAAATTTAAATGGATTAATCACCCTGCTTGTTCTGAAGTCCTGAAGAGTGATGGGCACTTGCCAATGGGCTGTGGAGTCCCTGGCTCATTGATTTTTAGCTGTCTGGGGGGAATTGGTGGGGCTATAGAATGATTTAAATAGAAATTAAAAAATAAATCATGCTCCAACATTTTTTCCCCACCTATTTCCACGCCCTATCATCAGAAAATGATTAAAATATTTTCCTGGAGACTGAGTGGGTTTGCTAGCAGACTGCCAGGATAGGATTGCACTTGATCACAGTCAAATGAGGATTGTAATTTTGGCTTTGCACTGGAACATTTTTACCAGTCTAATAGAATTTCTTAACATAGCGGTCAATACAGAGTATCTAAGTCAATGGCCATTTTTCCAAAAACTTCAGTGAGTTTTGTGTTCTAACCAAAATCTGCAACCTCTCATTCTGGAATGCATGGAAATTTGGTAACTTGCAGAGCCCATGTGAACTGTCCATGGACAACTGTCTTGTCACATGGTGCCTTTCTCTTTCTTTACAATTTGACCATTCGGTGGATAAGGAGCCGGCTGGATGGTCGCACTCAAAGGGTTGTGGTCAATGGCTCAATGTCCGATGGCAGCCAGTGATGAGTGGTGTTCCTCAGAGGTTGGTACTGGGACCAGTGCTGTTCAATATCTTTGTTGGAGACATGGAGAGTGGGATAGAGTGCACCCTCAGCAAGTTTTCCAATGACACCAAACTTGGTGGTGCGGTCAACATGCTGGAGGGAAGAGGTGCCACCTAGAGGGACCTGGACAGGCTTGAGAGGTGGGCTTGTGCAAATCACGTGAAGTTCAACCAAGCCAAGTGCAGGGTCCTGCACCTGGAACATGGCAATCCCAGGCACAAATACAGGTTGGGCGGAGAATGGATTGAGAGCAGCCCTGAGGAGAAGGACTTAGGGGTGTTGATGGATGAGAAGCTTAACATGAGCCAGCAATGTGCACTGGCAGCCCAGAAAGCCAACCGCATCCTGGGCTTCACCAAGAGAAGCGTGGCCAGCAGATCACGGGAGGTGATTCTGCCCCTCTACTCTGTGCTCTTGAGACCCCACCTGGAGTATTGTGTCCAGCTTTGGAGTCCTCAACACAGGGAGGACATAGATGTGCTGGAATGGGTGCAGCGGAAGGCCATGAAGATGATCAGAGGGCTGGAGCACCTGTCTTGTGAGGACAGGCTGAGAGAGCTGGAGTTGTTCAGCCTGGAGAAGAGAAGGCTGCGGGCAGACCTTATAATGGCCTTTCAATATCTGAAGGGAGCTCTCATATGGGGAGAGTGAGAGAGGAAGTGGAGTGACAGAACAAGGGGTAACCATCTTAAATTGGAAGAGGGGAGATTTAGATTAGATACTAGAAAGAAATTCTTTACTATGAGGGTGGTGAGACACTGGAACAGGTTGCCCAGGGAAGTCGTGGATGCCCCATCCCTGGAAGTGTTCAAGGCCAGGCTGGATGGGGCTTTGAGCAACCTGGTCTAGTGGGAGGTGTCCCTGCCCATGGCAGGGGGGTTAGAACTAGATGATCTTTAAGGCCCCTTCCAGCCCAAACCATTCTATGATTCTATGATTCTATGATAATTGTTAAATCCCATTAAAAAAGAGAGGCTGGGGGGTGGGGAGGCAGGGTGGGAAGCCAGCTCTCAGAGTCTGCCCAGTGCTTGTCTTAGAGGTAAATAATGTCTGAGGCTGAAATGGGGTCTTGAACAGTTCTAAATGGGAGAGAACATGGTAGGAGAAACAGTCTCTCATTTAAGAAACATGCTGCATTGCTGAAGAGAAGCTCTTGATCAACAGAAAGACAGAAAATATGAAGCTGGGAATTAGAGAACACATAATGACTCACTTGTAAGAGACCCTTTGCTTTCTTAAAGAGGGTACATCATGCTTTCATGCTTCAGGTATTTTTTATCCTTTTTAGAAAATATATTGTCCTTAGGTCCCTCATATTCCTCATTATCATTTCTTTTTCACTTTTTAATTTTATTTTTGCATTTCCCTGCCTTACAGTGTATTTCAGAAGCTTAATATACATTTGTTCCTTCACTATTTTATCAAAAAAATAACTGTTCTCCCAAGCAACATACTATTTCGATGTGGTTACTAAAATAAAGAGATTTTTTTCTCTGGTTTTTTTCCTGTGCCTAAGCTAAAATTAATCATACTGAAGGCCTATAAACCATTCAAAAACGAATGCTGCCAAAACTCATCAGTCTTGCAGAACTGAAATGATGGGAGGATAAATAGTCGCTTTGGTGAAATCAGTTGTATAGTTGTATGTAAGAAAAAAACACATGTAAGGTTAGGTCATGTTTGTATGGCTGAAATAATTTTCTAGCTGAAGCATTGATTTAAGCAGCCTGTGAAATGGCATGAAAAGTAGATAACTGCTTTGGCTGTACAAATTAGCTGCTTCTAAAGGTATTAATGTCTATGAAGGTACGATAGAGAACATCTTTTGCCTAAGGATCTCAAAGTGCCTCGTATATTCACTAATTAAGCTTCACAATAAGCTTGCAAGTTAAATACAGAGCATGAAGCTATTTTTCCTAGCACGAAGCTCTACCAGATCAGAGGATAGTAGCTTTTTCTGAATGTAAACCAATATTTTGCAAAAATGCAAAGGCAATGAACAATTTAATAAATTTTAAATGGATGTAAGAGCTTGTATGAATTCTCAGTCTCAGAAATGTTACCATGAAGAATGCAATGACTATAGAATTCTGGTTCCTATCACTGTCCCAAGCAAAAATCACCTCCTTTGCAGGAGCGTTGTTTCATCAACATCGTGCTGCCTCAGCCATGCTCAGATGAATCAGAGTAGATTCACAGGAAGGAGGACCAACTGCTGTATTTTCCTATCCCAGTGCCAACACAGATATGTAGTTTCTTATTCAGGTTGAAAGTACAACTGAAAAAATATATGGTTGTTTGCACACAGAGTTTATAATTTACAACATGGATGGAAGGGTACAAATTACTTTGATTTTCTACTTGGTTTGTCAGTACATGAGGAATAAAGAAAGAGCAACAGCCCCCATGCCTAGTGTATTATTTAATCCAGACAACACAAAGGCTGGATGGTCAGACTACGATGACGTTTCTAAGAAATAATAATGATAAAAAATATATTTTTCCCCCCTCAGTAATCCTTTTCTCAAAAAAAAGTTGGAAAACTATAATCTTTTGTCTCAGTGATGCATTTGGTTCGACCAACTCTTTCCTTACAGTGGTGGACAAGAAATGATATTTTCTTCTCAGAAGGTATTTTGAGGCACAATTTAAATGTGAAGAGGTACAGAGTTTGTAAGAAAAAGGAATGGTGGGAGACCGAAGGGCAAAGAAAGAACTGGAGAGCATGTGATTTTTCTGTCTACAAAGCCACAAAATATCCAGTGTACTTCTCTATAAAAAGCATGGGATTATTGAAACAGGCAAAAATAGTCTTGGGAAAAAAAAAAATCACCGCAATAACAAAACCAACCAAGCACCTTTTCCTGGGAAGTTACCCAGAGAGTTAGGTTTCATATGCAATCTATTTATTAAGTGAGTCTAGGTTATTCTGTAAGGTTGGTTTTCAATATGATTGTTTGCCTGTCTTCCTGCTCAATTTTCTGTCTGGAAAGGTATATGAGACACATCTACATAAACTCATTGATAAGGTATAAAATACACAATATGAGTCTGAATTATCTGGATTCAGCCTGCAACAGAATTTTATCCTGCTTTGGTCAGCCAGACCCCAATAGCTTGTCCATGACACATACAGCTGAACATCTAATGTGAGTAGGGAGGCACAGGTCAGAGTCCAGACAGCCTATTTCACCTCTTTTCTCCCAGGTCTGTCAAGGAAGACAGATTCCTCCAGACTTGAGGTACAGTGAGTATCAACATACAGACAGCAGCTAATTGTTCAAAGGAAAATCTGGTTGTGCTGAAGGAAGAGTTTAAGCCAGCTGTCCCAATCTTTACTCTCTTGTATACATAATATAAATATATTTATACTACTGTGTAGATATACACCTATGATAATTCTAGGTGGGCAATAACTAAGTATATGGTAGATATTTGTGAATGTATCACCAAGAAAGCTGGAGAGAGAAGCTGGGAGTACGCAGCCATATAGTTCAGTCTGATTTTATTTAGACAAAGAGAGCAATGGGGAACGATATGAAAATCCACTGGAGGAGGGCAAGGATTTAGGAATGCTACAGGCAACATTATTAAGACAATATAGCCTAAATTTTCCCTTGTTAAGTGGATTACAAAAGGATAAAAGACAGCTACAGTGATTAAATGAGGAAAAGATCAAAGACATGAGGACAAAAACTAAAGGAATTTAAAAGAAGATAAACCAAAGCTAAAGAATCTGTGACTTGTCTCCTGATTTATTTCCTTTCATGGCACAGCTGTGGAAACTAAAAGCTTTGAGGCCTCAGTGTCAGGCCAGGTTCCGTTTTGCTCCCATTTTTTAGGCTGTAAGATGAAGTGGCCATTGTCTGGCTTCTGCTGAGACCCTTGGCAAGGTCTTTCCTGCTGGACTGGGCAATAGGATCTGTGGGGTAATAGGACATGTCACAGTTTCTGTTCAGCCAGTTTCCTAAAGGACTGACACCAGATGTTGCTGATCATTTCTGCCCATGTTTGGTGGTCACTAGATGAGGCATCCAGCATCTCTATTTGATGTCTCTCTTTCTTTGTTTCTTCTGCTCACATTGGAAAGGAACAGCCAGGACAGGGGAGTTCCTAAGCAGAAGGTATGCATTGCTTTTGCAAAGCTGCGCTGGTGTGCGTGGCACTTCTGCTTGCTTGCTTTCTAAGCTCCTTGTGTGACTAATACAGTTAGGAACCATCTAACCCTTACTCTGTAGGCTCTTGGGTGCTTTGAGTGCGTTTTATTCTCTTGTTCTACACATAACACAATGTATCTCTGATTTTGAAGCTCTCAATGCTTCTGTTGTAGAAATAAATAATAATAATTACAGCAATTTGTCTCCAATAAATTAGTCTTTTAAAAGTAAAATATGTGTTCATTTCAAAGAGTTTCTTATTATACAAATATGGCACCTGTTTTCAGCTAAGAGCAGGATCACAAATGCTATGATTCAGGGAGCGGAGCAGAGACTCACAAAGTTAATAAAATGTGTTGATTGCTTTATGAAGAAGTTGCAAGCTTATGAATGCTTAACAGTCTGCAATTAGTGACTACCAGTGAAAACACACCCTCCTCAGGACATCAGCAAATCCATGAATTTCAATAAAGTAACAACTAAACCAATTAACAAGTGAACACAAAATCAATTATTGTGAAACAGGCTAGAACAAAACAATGACAAACCCTAGTTTTAAAACAAGAACAGAAGAAAAAAAAACAAATTAGCATTTCAAACGTAAGTGATAACAGTCTACATGTATTAATACATATAAGAGTGATGCATCTCATGCAAAGATTTGCGTGCACACACTAAACTCATATAAAAATACAGCATTTAGAACAAAACGCACAACGAATCCTACCTATATACATTAGAAGATCATTGCTCTTTGATCTTCTTAGGTAATACAAAAGCTCCCAAACTTGTGGCTTAAATCAAAGAAATAGTAATGAGAGGAATATAATTAGAACATAGAAAAAATTTCTTTAAGTCTTTTAGCTTTTCATAACAGCAGCCCAACTTACAATCAGAGGAAGCCAATCAGAGTATATGATGTACTCCAGAGGTCATAACCCTTCCTTAAAGGATAGCACACAGAAGCTTGCTGGCTTTGTAATTTGTATGACCAGGGGTTTCACAGCAATGTTCCATGTATGCAGCCTCTGAACATCTGAGTATATAATGGCACTAGATAAACATATATGCAGTCTTCCTCTTGAAAATTATGTTGGAGGATTTATTGTCCATGATCAAGCTGACCTGACTTCACAGAATGGAGTCCTCTTAGATGCTTGATAATTAGGGATCTAATGAAGACATTCAGAGACTCACTGCTTTGTATCAGATTGCTGCTGTTGATTACATTTCAAAGGCTAGATGGCAGCATTGTCAACTCTCATGATTTTTATCATAAGTTTCCTGATATTTGGTATTTTCTTTAAAATGCAAGTTGTCAGAACACTAAGTTTTCCTGAGAATCTCAGTGTTTCTTTAAACTGTGTTTTCAGCTGTCTGATGGTCAGAAACATGGCTGGGGCTCAAAAAGGAAGGATGATAAAACTGAGGGGCTGGAGTCTGAGGACAATTTTATGCAGCTGACAACTAATAGCATAATTCAAATCACTAAATAAATCACTTACAACACTGAATGAAATGATAATGAGAACAAAAGAATCCTCCAGTTTGCCTCTCAGAAATAAGAGGTAAAGCTCAGAACAGGTGGAGAAAAGCATTTCCCTCTTTTATTCTCAGGATTAATGGTTATTTTTAGGATATCAACTAGAGACACTCATCTTAGACTTCCAAAGAGCTTTATCAACTTATCTGTTCTGATCCTTTCTCGGCTTTGACCTATTGTCATTTTATATAAGATACTCAAGTCAAAGATCATCTATTTTTATATCACTGCCAAATACCAGGTACAACTCCAATGTGAAATATATAAATAAATAAATACAGTATTAATAATGTCAAATATTCATTAAAAACACTGTCACGACAACCTTCAAGGAGTAAATTCTTTTTATACTTGTAATCAGTTATGAAATATTCATTTGTTGTTGATCCTGTATACTGCAGTTAATTTGTCAGTAATTATATGAAGAAAGTTACTAAAATTACACACTGCTTAAATACTTACACTGCTACCAAACTCATACTTGGATTATGACATATCTACTACTTAATATATTTTAGCTCTCAGTTAAATATCTCATTTAGATCACATTACCTGTATTCTTCAATTTCTTTAAATGGCACTAACATTTCTTATAACCACATTACATTTCTTCACTTACTTCAAATACATGAAAATCATTGCACAGTAAAATAATTCATAGAATAATTTATTGATATAAACTCTAAGTAGAACTATTCAGCCTTGCTTAAATTTACTGTAGAAGAATAATTTTGGCCAGTCTTATGGAGGAATTCTAACTAGTTTGTATTCTCTTTGGATGTGCTTTGGAATGTTTTCAAACAGTGGATTTTGCCCTGTTTTCACAATCACTTTTCAACTGCAGATTCTGTATCCTTTGTGTAATGCATGCATGAGTTTGCTTTTCAGTCTTCCACCTGTATCTAAAACGACCCAATATAATTTAAGCCTATTGTGTCTTCATTTCACTAAATTCCTTTCTCAGAGGTTTCATAGGTTAAGCAAGGTACAACTGCTGTTCTCTAAAAATATACTATATATGCTATATATATTATATATGCTTTCTATATTGAATATAGAAAGTGAAGAGATTTGACAGTTGGAAAGGATTTTATGCTTATAAAAATTGTTTCTTAAGAAAATGTAATTTCCTTTATATATAATGCCTACACCAATATAATATGTATGGGTAGGTATATATATGGGTTTTTTAATCTGAAACAAGTTTGCTCCCAGACTTAGATTTTCCATCAGGCAAGAATAAATGGAAGATTTAATTTCAAGATATTTTGACTAAAAGCAGAATGGTTCAGTTTTTGAATTAAGATTACCATGGTGTTTTGAATCATCTGACAAACCAATAAGCTGTATCACCCTATCAGTACATTGTATTATTGAAGCCACTCTTGTTGACCAAACTCCAACAAGGTTAATACATTCCTATAGTGAAGTTTGATTTTCCTCCTGATTAAACTTTTTGGCACATAGTGAAAGGCACTGTATTCTGAATGAATTCTGTGAACTCTGGAAAATACTAAAACAACATATAGATTTTTAGGTGTAGATTTTCATAAGAAAGTAACTGTCTTTTCTTAATGTAGCTCAGATAAGGAACAATAAAAATATTGTCATTAAACTCAAATTGTCAAATTCATTCATTAACTCTTATAAATATAGGTGTAAACTACAAATCGTGTTCAATTATCTAGTTTAATGTGAAGGAAGAATTGTTTGATTTGATTTTAGCCTGCATAAAAACAGATACGCAAGATAGCAGGCTTTTTTCCCCAACATGTAATTAACTTTAACTAGTTTAAAATATAAATACAGGTTATTAAAAATAAAAAAAAAATAAAAGGAAGAAAAAGTAAAACATGAAATTCTAAAAAAGAAATCCTTCAATTTTCAATTAAATTTAGGACCCTCTATGCCTAATGGATGATTGGAAAAGAGACTTGAGATTGTTTGTTCAACCTGTTTACCTAGGGTTTTCTTAACAGGGAAAAAAATGCGTAGCTTGGTAAAATAAAAGTGTTCTGAGCCAGTGTCCTGATTCCTCTTCATCCTCAGCTAGCACCCTGGAAATCTTCATAGAAATATCAGATTCATGTGGTATCCCACATAATGATTTCCAGCTGCTGCATGTTAAAACAATGTTAAGGTTACTCTGGACTCAACTTCTGGAAGAGACCCAGCCTGGAAAATGCAGGTCTCCCACACTGCAGTCTTCTTTCCCTTCAAACACTGACCATGCTCATGTTGCAGCTGAAGATACATACTTCTTCAGCTAAATTGGAATGGATTGTAAGAAATTTTCATCTGCTACCTCAAATATCTCTCTGCTGAGCCAGCCACTATATATCAGCCACCAAAACCCAAGTGTGCACCAGGAAGCAGTGGGGCAGGCTGCATTGCAGGCTTCAAGGAGCTGGGAGCAGGAAGGCCAAGAGGACCATGCCCTCACCCACATGGGATGGACCCCCAATGGTAGCCCCACAAGAAGAGCAGAGCATGTCCAGTGACAGTATCCATAGCCAGTCACAGCCCAGACCACCAGGCAAGACCATAGAGATGGGGCAGGTCCTCGGGTCAAGTAAAGAGACCAGGAACAGAAGGGCACAATGACCAGAACCAACACAGCTGCAATGTTGCTTTAGCAACAATCAAGTGCAAGGGCCTGAGCTTAAATGCAGCTTCTGAGCAAAAGGTGCTGGGACAGAGGAGGGAATTCATCCTTCCTCTCAGCCCCTCAAGAGAGATGTTTCCATGTGGCCCAGGGTTATGCAGGTGTACACGTGAAAGCTAACCTCGAGCATCGGTAGCAAAATCAGAGTCTTGATATTGCTGGTATTGAAAAGCATTTGGTTCAGCAGAGCTACAATAGTACTTGCTGATCTCTAATAGAATTAATAATTAAAAAAAAAATCTCAGGTGCTAATGATCTAAAGACTATGTAATGAAATATGTGACAAGGAGCAATGACAATAGAATTTTGGGTAATGATAATGGACATTCAGTTAAAAGTGAATATATAAGAAAGAAATCATTACCACTTTAGCCATCTCAGCACAACCACCACGCCTTTGTGAAAGACTTCAACAAACCTGCACAGATCTACCAGTCATACCTATAAGATATAATTATGTGTCATTCTCCAGAAGAACATTCTCTTAGTGTGGATTATTCAGCATCAAAACTGAAGGGGCTGGTCTTTGAGGAAAAGTGAAATGAATCAGATATATTTAGTTTCCTTACACAATAGGAGGACCTATAGAAAAGACACACGCTCTTCTTTCTTGGAGGCGGACTGTAATGAGGTCCATGCATTGTTAAATTCAGGTAGTCCACTGCACTGCCTGTGATTCTGATCACTCTTGAGACAAATACAAAAAGCAATAAAAGGCTTATAAGAGATGAAAGGAAGAAAAGAATATGGAGTCTGAATATCAGCAGTAACTGTCTAATAGTCAGGACATTAAAAGGTTTTGGGTTTTTATTTTATACATTAAACTGATGGGATTTTTAAGCAGCACATTGAGATTGCTCCGGGGTTTCAGCTTCACTGCATGTGTCACTTAGGCACCCCAGGACAAAACAATTCAGAGTATATTGCTCGGAACAACTTAGCACTGGAAGAAAAGAATGATTTTGTAACCTAACTCCTATGGCTCCCTTACAGTCTGGTTTCTTTTTGCCAGTGGCAACTCACCTGAGTAAAAAGGGTGTAAGAACCATGGGATTTGGTCTCATTCTTTTCTGTAGCTGTCGTTTTCCAATCCTCTGTGAGTCATCACAATCTCTCTCAATAACTATTGCACTTCATATACCTTCAGGAAATGCATATTAAGACCTTTATTTTTAACTGTATTCTCAAGTCTTGGGAAGCCATTGATTTAATTTTACACTTCCCCCCCCCCCAGTTTCTACTGAGCTCAATTTCTGTTTTCCATCCATATTTTAAAATGCCAGACAGCTTATTTTGAAGCTAAAGTGAAGCATTTGGACAATGAAACCTGTCTTCCTTTCTTCCTCCAACTATGATTTAAAAGGAGAAAAAAAATAGATTCTGCACTTTATAAAAGTCATATTTTGTTGGCCTGGAACACCCAGGAGATTGCTGCATGTTATATAAAGTTGAACCATTACCCATAAATAGTCACAAACGAAGCAAAATAAGCAAACGATGGATTGATACTGAGGAGACTTAGAAATCCTGAGGGTGATCTGCTCGACAATGTGTTAGCTCCCTGTTTGTAGTGAAACAGAGACCAGAAGTCATTTACTATTCACTAACAGCACATGTGAAGAATCTACAATTTTGGGGTTTGATTTCCATGGTCATAATATTGAGTTGATAAAAAGAAATGGCTGAGCTTAAACATTAGCTTTAGGCATGAAACACTGCCTGAAAAATCATATTGCCTTCTAAGTGAATCTAGGTTATCAAATGGCAGCACTATAATATGCACCTAAACAAAAATTTCTCCTAAAACGTAAAATACCTCAATCAGCAGTTGCTAAAGCTTACTTGCTTTATTTTTTCCTCTTCTGACAAACATTTCCTACTTTGATTGAATGCTTAGGTGAGGTAACCCAACAACAATTTTTGACTATCATTTCATCGATGCTGGAGGTGTAATCAGCTAATTTTAGAGCTTCTCATTGCTTCCTTGGCACAGGGTGGTGAGGAATTTCTTTTAAGAGCAGCCTTTTCCTCTGTGAAGAAAATGTTCCTTTCTTGTAAGGAGATTCATAATTTTTCCCAAACAAACCATACTACTCTAATAATTTTAATGTGGGATTGGAAACAGATTTGAAGCCTATAGAAATCCCACTCAGCTGTCAGGTCCTTTCTATCTTAAGATCAGACAAAGGTTCACTTATCTTCTCAATAAAATTGATATTTTAAGAACATTTATTATAAAAATACAATTTTCTTAATGGAAATGGTTCAGGTGTTTCTCTTCTGGTTGGATTGAAATCTCTGAGTACACATATTTCTGCAGAAGAAATTGGGCATGTATACAGAGAGAAGACAATAGCCCAATTCCTTTTACAAAATTGCATCAGTATGGCTTTGAACTTTCCTCACATTTTCCAAAATGCTAAGAAGATGATAGCATTTCAGTGATCTACATAATATCACTTCTCACTTTAGCAGCTCTTAATAGCTCCTCTGCATGCAGCAGTTTGAATTTCCTGATGGCTTGCTGACATGTTTTTGGCCATTATTGCAGAAGCTTGATTCACTCAAGAGCCTAGTAAGCACTGAGGCTTTACAATGAAGAATGAAATTATGAAGCAAGCTGAAGAAGAACTGCAGACAATTTGGTTCAATCTTACATTGATCCAAAAAACAGGAGCCTGTTACAATTTTCGAACTATATGTAAATTTACCAATCAAACCAGAACAAATCACACAGGACACAGAACAGTGGGTCCTGGTAAAATGGGCGCCTACCTGTTCCTAGCAAAAAAGCCCAGGTTATGGAGAGGTAATACTAGTGTTGGAAAGTGGTTTTATTTCTATTATGAACAAGCCGTGTCAAAAAGGAGAAGATTCAATGGAGTCTATGGGGTGTTTTGTATGTCTCACATTAGACAAGTGGTAACAATATGATGTAATCTGGAAAAGAAAAGCCCTTAAAGCATGCTTGCTTAATTTTTAAAACGTGGGTTTACACTAAAAGAAATATTATTAAAATAATAATAATAATGGAGTTATTTTTCCTATGGATTTAACTGCAGTAAATGCCTTCCATACAGATATGTTGTACATAATGGCTTGTTTTCTTTCTTCTTTTTTTTTTTCCTCTGTGGCAGTGTAAGTACAGAGAGAAGAATTTTTCCTCACTTGCAATCATTTTTCTTTATCATTAGTAAAGATTCTGCCTTGAGTCTTTCAAAATAATTTTGATAAGGCAGCAGTGGCCTGAATTGAAACCAGCTTGTTCTTATTTTCTGTGCTTACTAGTTCCATAGTACAATGAGAAATACTAGAAATTACTTCTTTGCTTAAAAGGAAATCTAGCTCCTTCAAATTGAACTGGGTCTAGAGAGAGAAGCCGGTTTGTTATGCAGCTTAGCCCACATCTGACCTGGTTTCGAAACATAAAATTAAGGTTCTGATCAATTAGTGCCCAGTGTATAACTCTCTTTCTGTGGTTAAAACAAAGGAAAATCCATTACTAAAAAGTGTGATGTTATTAAAACTACTAGTGGCTTTTCATTCATACAAATGAACAAAGAGCACTGAGGATCCTGTAACTTAGTAAGAAACTGCTGACCAAAATGCACATCTTCTTATGTCTCAAGTAGGTCAGGTCTCACCCTAGACTTGATTTTTTCCTATTGGAGTGAATATTAGTGAAGTGAAATACGAGGTGGGTCCTTCCCTTATGCAAGTGCAGACTAAAGAAAGAATGCAGCTGTGTACAGAATAATTTTTCCCAAAGGCCCCTGGGATACCTAAATTCCTCCTATGCCCTTGACCCTCCATCAGTAGAAGGCTAGGAATTCTTGAAAGTTTTTTAAGAGTGTTGAGTGGGAGTCAAGTGGTAAAAGTCATTGGGCAGAGAGATTTAGGCAGAACTTCGATCGACTGATGATGGTCCCTGGATTCCGAAGATCCATGTGGGGAGCAGGAAGGAGCCTCTTCACACCCACAAAGGGGAAAAGCTGAATTCCATCAATGGAAACAGTATTGAGCATGGAGTGCTCCTCAGTGGTCTGATGCAATATACATCTTTGTGCTCCAGCTGTGCACTCTCTTTCTGTGAGCTTTATGCAACAATGTCCTTTTGATGTTTCATTGAAAATCCCACAAGTTAAGTGGCAGACTCCCTGGAAAGTGAAATCAAAACAGTCAATATGTTGGGGTGGAAGAAGAGTCTGAAAAAATATTTTAAGCTCATGAAATGACACTGAACTTGATTCTGATTTTTGGTAATAGCTTTTTCTTCACAGCAATGCCAAGGTGAGCTAGGATAAGGGTTGTTATCAGTTTACCACCTCTTTGCTGAACAGCTTTAATGCACATTACCTTTATTGCACTAGTACTTAGAGGGAAAATATTTTATGTCTAAGTTATTGGTACTGGAAAGTTGAGAAGTTTCTATTTTGGTAAGTGTTTTCCAAATCTGATTTCATTCCACCCTAGACCTGAAAAGGAAGAGGGTGGTTCTCAGGTTCAATTGCTTTTTTATCTTGAAAAGTACCAATTCATACAAAGTATTTTTGTTATACAAAGTATTTTTGGACAAAAATAAAGATTTTGTGACATTTTAAAGGTTTTGAGTAATACAGGTGAGAAATCAAACAAGGTTGGGTGTTTCAAAAATCACCAAAGCCTCAAATTTGAAAAGTGAAAATGGAAATGCAAAAAAAAAAAAAAATATTATAGTATACAGATATTTTATTATTCTTCTTTATTTTTTTAAATTCCACTGAGCTCTTTAAGGAATCATAAGATTTAGATAGGACAACAGATGTTTCATGAATAAATACTCCTGTTTATTTTTTTTATGATCGGTTGGAAATATATTACTAACATTTTTAGATGGGCCAATTCAAATTACAAGGAAAACAACTACTTCCCTGTGTCCACTGTATTTCTCCAAATGTTGTGATTCAACACAGTGGACAGGTTAACATAATGAATACATTCTCCTGAATTTTCTTCAATTAGCTCTACTCAATTTATTTGGCATGTTCACTTACACATGTGCTGAGTACCTGTTTGTACCCAAGGACATCCTGGCGTAGTCTATAATAGTGCACATGACTGTGAGAACAACTGAGTATACTGAAGCAAGAACTAGGGTCCAGCTCCTCAGTATTAAAGATCATCCCCCATGTACACCATCCCTCAGCTAGTGCTTTGAAAGCAGTTTGGGGTTTGGGCCTGGACGAGCATACGATCTGTTGGATCAAGCACTGGCTGACTGGAAGGTCCCAAAGAGTGGTGCTCAATGGAATCAAATCCAGCTGGCGGCCGGTCACTAGTGGTGTGCCTCAGGGCTCAGTGCTAGGACCATTTCTATTTAATGTCTTTATTGATGATCTCGATAAGGACATAGGGTGTATCATCAGCAAGTTTGCAGATGATACCAAGTTAAGCAGGAGTGTTGACTCCCAGGAGGATAGGGAAGCCCTACAGAGGGACCTAGATAGATTGGATCACTGGGCCAAGATCAATGGCATGAGTTTCAACAAGGGCAAGTGCCGGGTTCTGCACTTGGGCCACAACAACCCCATGCAGTGCTACAGGCTGGGGGAAGTGTGGCTGGAAAGCTGCCTGGAGGAAAGAGACCTGGGGGTTCTAATTGACAAACGGCTGAATATGAGCCGGCAGTGTGCCCAGGTGGCCAAGAAAGCCAATGGCATTCTGGCTCGTATCAAGAATAGTGTGACCAGCAGAAGTAGGGAGGTGATTATGCCCCTGTACTCGGCACTGGTGAGGCCACACCTCGAGTATTGTGTCCAGTTTTGGGCACCTCAATACAAGAGAGATATCGAGGTGCTGGAGCGAGTGCAGAGGAGGGCAACGAAACTAGTGAAGGGCCTAGAAGACAAATCATACGAAGAGCGGCTGAAGGAGCTGGGGCTGTTCAGTATGAGGAAGAGGAGGCTGAGGGGAGACCTCATCACTCTCTACAACTACTTGAAAGGACACTGTAGAGAGGTTGGTGCTGGTCTCTTCTCACAGGTAATTAACAATAGAACGAGAGGGAACGGCTTCAAGCTCCAACAGGGTAGGTTTAGATTGAACATTAGGAAGGAATTCTTCACAGAGAGAGTGGTTGGGCATTGGAACAGGCTGCCCAGGGAGGTGGTTGAGTCACCGTCCCTGGCTGTGTTTAAGGGACGTTTAGATGCGGTACTGAGGGATATGGTGTAGGGGAGGACTTTGTAGAGTAGGGTAGATGGTTGGACTCGATGATCCCAAGGGTCTCTTCCAACCTCAATGATTCTATGATTCTATGATTCTAAGACTCTCAGTCTGTGGCAGCTTAATGCAGCTGTCTGTGGACCAGAATCAAGGAACTACATTATGCAAGAAACTGCAATAGAAGAACAAAAGACACCTGGAAATGCACAAGGCTTGAAGAACTATGGCTTAGTGTCCACAAACCTATCTGCCTTTGCAGAAGGCTATTTTGAGTTCTTCCTTGGAATGGTGTTGCACTGTGTTATTTTATCGATATTTCTCATATGGAGGTGTAATTTATAGAAACACCTTGGCCAGGCACAGTAGGCTTAGGCAATCCATTTTTCAGGTGAATGTGCATGGGGAACTAAAACAAGAGGAAAGAAAAGCCTGATATTCCATCCTGTTCTTTGCTAACCTCCTTGTTCACAAAGCAGTGAAGCTTACCACCAAATCAGTACATCGAATGGGTAGACAAAACAGATGCTCACATAGAGCATTTTGGAAGTCTTATTTCTAGATACTAAAACATCCTGGTGTGATGTTCGGAAGTGACAGTGACTGCAGCTGATGCATTTAATGGCTTTTATAAACAACAGGTTGGTCCTGAAATTTAAACATGTCAAATTGCTGAATCTGGTGCTAATTGTGAATTTCTTAAATTTCTAGACATCAGCAACTATGCACCTGTTATGCCCAGAAACAAAAAGCTCAGCATACGATTATGATCATTGAGGAATATTGCTGTGATTCACAGCTATTCCTGTTTACTTTTGCTTATTAACTGCTGAAAATCTATTAAGAAAATTCAAAACAAACTGGCTGAAACTGGAAGGGCAATCTTTATTCCTCCGTCTTAGTTCTCTGAAATTGATTTAACATATCCTACAGGTTTAAATATGGCCCAAACTGATAGCTCAGTCTTTGAGTCCTTTTCCCATGTGCAGTAAACCTAGGATTACCCACTGCGGAACTGAAGTCAGAGTTCTTTGGCTGGGGAAAGCATCTTGGTCCTCACTTGCCTTAAGATTAATAATATCACTCCAACGAGATTAGAGCCATTATTCTTCCTGACCTGACCCAAATGGTACAAATGGGATTTTAAAGACAGTGTCTACTGAAAGATCCAGCAGAATGATGAGGTGCACAGAATAGCTACCATGAGGAATCAGCAGTGATAGACTGTCAGTGCTATAAAGAAGATACCCTATTACGTTTAGCCATTATCCCAGAAGAAGATTATAGTCATAGATCCTGACCTTTAATTAAATGGACAGCACAAAGACAGAGAGAAAGATAAACAAACTTCTGCAAAAAAGTGGCAACTTTTACTGTCCTGGTAGCAAGTCTATGAAGCGGAAAAGGGACAGTGACTTATGGGAAATTTTACAAGTTGCTTTTTCTGTCACGTGGTGAAGAGGCAAAAAGTGGTCATGGCATAGAAAAAATAATTCTGGATTTCCACAATTAAGGAAGGAAGGAAGGAAGGAAGGAAGGAAGGAAGGAAGGAAGGAAGGA